>NC_135887.1:23788674-24268674 GCF_964194155.1 Cetorhinus maximus | reverse complement strand
TTGAGTGGTGGAACAGGCTTCAGGGGCCGAATGGCCTACTCCTGTTTCAATTTCTTATGATTGAGAGGAATAGAAAATTAGAGGGAGAATGGAGAGATAGAGGATGGGCGAGAGAGAGAGTGTGGGAATGGGGAGAGGGGGAAATAGAGAGAAAGGACCATGTGGAGGGGTGAAGGGGAGGGTGGAATGGGAGCAGGAGGATGGGGTGAGTGTGTTAATGGGGACTAGGCAGTTTAGTAGGGGGAGGGCAGGAGAGGTGGGAGTTGGGAGCAGGCAGGGGAGAGATATTAGAAGGGAAGGTGTATTGGGGTTGCAGCTAGCTGTTCCCCTTCATCTAACACACCGAATTGGATCACCATTCATTCTGTGCTCATTGGGATTCACCTGCAGCCACATTTACAAACAGGCTGGATTCTCTCATGCTGAAGGAGCTCTGCAATAGGGAACAGAATGAGGAAGTGAATGGATTGAGACAGATCCTGTAGCCACCCTGAACAAGACACATCCTGGGGGTAGAGTGAGTCAGGAGCTGAGTCAGGGTAAATCACCCACATTGCACCCAGGCACGAACCTCTGATCCTGATACTGACCCATCCCCTTGACACTAACAGTGACCCTAACCCTGACACAAGCGTAGGGAGTGAGGAAAATCTCAGCGCAGATTGTTGGTGTCTCTGCTAGAGAGTGTACATGTGTAGATGACAGAATTGTCATTGGTTGTGAAGACACACACATTGACCAACATTCACCAACATTCACCAACATTCACCAACATTCACCACCCAGGGTCCCTCCCAAAAACAAGGTGCTGATAGAGTCTGACCCTGAAGATAAGTCTTGTGTGCACAGAACCTTATCACATCTCTCAGTGCGTCACTGTGAGGTGCAGCCACTGTTAGTGAAGAAGGAAATGCAGGAACCACTTTAAAGTTAGCAAGGTGCCAGAATCAATGAGGAAAGCAGTAAATGTTTTCCCAAGACACCAGAAAATCTCCACTCTCCTCTCAAGCAGAATAAAGACACTCATATCGGGGATTGTAAGAGTATGTGTCATATGGTTCCCCATCTCTAACCCTATCTCTATCTAGAACCCTATCCCTAAACCTATCCCTAACTCTAATCAGAGCCCTAGTCCAAACTCTAACCCTATCCAGAACCCTATCCCTTACCCTAACCATAACACTATCCCTAAACCTTACCCTAACCCTATCCAGAACTGTATCCTCAGCCCTAACTCCAAGCTAAATACCCTAACTCCTAGCCCCCTAACACTATTAGCTTTCCCTTAAACACGATAACCCCCTAACACCCTCAACCTTTCACCCTAACTATAACCCATAACCTAAACTCTCTGTGTCGATCATGTGGTTTAGGACAATAAGCATTGATGTGTAAAATCTTTGCTTTGCACCATGGAATCTTTAACATGTCCCCTCCCCTTAAGTAGATGGACCTGTCAGTTAACATTTCACTCCAAATACAATGATGTAGTGCCAGTGTGATCAGATACTTAGCTTCTGTTGCCTGTGTCACTCAGGCTAGAATTAAAAAAAACAGCCATGCCCAATCAAACTGCTTGTCGTACAGCAGGTGAATTGTCCGCCATTGTCTCCCAGTAGAAACACACACCTCAATTTTAAAATTCTCATCCTTGTTTTCAGATCCCTCCATGGTGTCACCCCTCCCTAATCTGTAATCACCTCCATAATCTGCCCACTCCTCCAATTCCAGCCTCTTGAGCATCCCAGGTTTTAATCGCTCCACCATTGGCAGCCTGGGTCCCTACTCTGGAATTCCCACCCTAAACCTCTCCAATTCAATGAGTGTTCAGCTAGCATTGTTGCTAACTGTGTGCCTTTGAAGATAAAATATGTGCGTCTCGATGTAAGGTTTTAGAGATTGCGAGATTTGTGATTTGGCAGCGAATTACAGAGAGGAAAATTTGCTGCCGTGGACATATCGTTTTTGGAGATTAAAACATTTTTTTAAAAAAATGTCCTTGGGATGTGTGGGTTGCTAGCTGGCCCAGCGTTTATTGCCCACCCCTTGTTACTCTTGAGAATACGATGGTGGGCTGCCTTGTTGAATCGGGCAGTTTGTGTGCTGAAGATGCACCCACCGTGTTGTAAGGGAGAGTAGGTGTCAGCCATGGCTCAACGGGTGGTACTGCCCCTGCATCGAGACCCACTCCTAGAAGCTTCAACATACAATTGAGGGAGTCCTGCAGGTGCTGCCTTCCAGACCCCCCTCTGCTCTCTCATATGGCTGTAAATGGTCCCTTGGTACTGTTTGAACGAGTGGGGGATGGGGAATATTTATCCTTCAGCCAACATCACTTTTGTTTGGTACAATATGAATGTGGTCTGTTTCATTGGCTGTAATGCACTTCAAGACATCCTGAGCACATAAAACATGTTCCTTATTTCAGGTGACCTTACAGTAGCCGGAAGCAGTGTTTAAGCTAACCTTCAAAATGAATCAAACACTGCACAATCTTTGTGTTCTGTTTCTCTAGGCTGTGTTTGGGATGTAGTGTTATTTTAAACAAAGATTGAAGACATTACGAGATGTGTCCATGTTCATTCAAACACTGAAGTCCTTACACTCCCTGTTTGATCCATCACAGGACTCCTGTTGGCATTGAGAAGCAGGGGCTCTGACAGATTCCCCCCCTTTCCCTCCAACCAGTGTCTACTATTCCTCAATTTGGAGCTGTCCCACCTTTTTGTGTGTCAAGGTTGTGGGTTCAAGTCCCACTCCAGAGACTTCAGCAGGTAGTCCAGGCTGACACTCCAGTGCAGTACTGAGGGAGCGCTGTACTCTCAGAGGGTCAGTACTAAGGGAGTGCTGCACTGTCGGAGGGTCAGTACTAAGGGAGTGCTGCACTGTCGGAGGGTCAGTACTAAGGGAGTGCTGCACTGTCGGAGGGTCAGTACTGAGGGAGTGCTGCACTGTCAGAGGGTCAGTACTGAGGGAGTGCTGCACTGTCGGAGGGTCAGTACTGAGGGAGTGCTGCACTGTCGGAGGGTCAGTACTGAGGGAGTGCTGCACTGTCGGAGGGTCAGTACTGAGGGAGTGCTGTACTCTCAGAGGGTCAGTACTGAGAGAGTGCTGCACTGTCAGAGGGTCAGTACTGAGGGAGTGCTGCACTGTCGGAGGGTCAGTACTGAGGGAGTGCTGTACTCTCAGAGGGTCAGTACTGAGGGAGCGCTGTACTCTCAGAGGGTCAGTACTAGGGGAGTGCTGCACTGTCGGAGGGTCAGTACTGAGGGAATGCTGCACTGTCAGAGGGTCAGTACTGAGGGAGTGCTGCACTGTCGGAGGGTCAGTACTGAGGGAATGCTGCACTGTCAGAGGGTCAGTACTGAGGGAGTGCTGCACTGTCGGAGGGTTGGTACTGAGGGAGTGCTGCACTATCAAAGGGTCAGTACTAAGGGAGCGCTGCACTGTCGGAGGGTTGGTACTGAGGGAGGGCTGCACTGTCGGAGGGTTAGTACTAAGGGAGCGCTGCACTGTCGGAGGGTCGGTACTGAGGGAGTGCTGCACTGTCAGAGGGTCAGTACCGAGGGAGAGCCACACTGTCGGAAGGTCAGTACTGAGGGAGTGCCACACTGTCGGAGGATCGGTACTGAGGGAGAGCCGCACTGTTGGAGGTCAGTCCGGAGGGAGTGCTGCACTGTCGGAGAGTCAGTACTTAGGGAGCGCTGCACTGTCGGTGGGTCAGTACTGAGGGAGTGCTGCACTGTCAGAGGGTCAGTACTGAGGGAGTGCTGCACTGTTGGAGGGTCAGTACTGAGGGAGTGCTGCACTGTTGGAGGGTCAGCACCGAGGGAATGCAGCACTGTCAGAAAGTCAGTGCTGAAGGCATGTTGCACTGTCGGAGAGTCAGTTCTGAGGGAGTGCTGCACTGTCAGAGGCTCAGTACTGAGGGAGTGCTGCACTGTCGGAGGGTCAGTACTGAGGGAGTGCTGCGCTGTCGGAGGGTCAGTACTGAGGGAGAGCTGTACTGTCGGAGGGTCAGTACTGAGGGAGTGCTGCACTGTCGGAGGGTCAGTATTGAGGGAGTGCTGCACTGTCGGAGGGTCAGTACTGAGGGAGTGCTGCACTGTCGGAGGGTCAGTACTGAGGGAGTGCTGCACTGTCGGAGGGTCAGTACTAAGGGAGTCCTGCACTGTCGGAGGTCAGTACTGAGGGAGTCCTGCACTGTCGGAGGGTCAGTACTGAGGGAGCGCTGTACTGTCGGAGGGTCAGTACTGAGAGAGTGTTGCACTGTTGGAGAGTCAGTACCGAGGGAGCGCCGCACTGTCAGAGAGTCAGTACTGAAGGCTTGCTGCACTGTCGGAGGGTCAGTACTGAGGGAGTGCTGCACTGTTGGAGGGTCAGTACTGAGGGAGTGCTGCACTGTCGGAGGGTCAGTACTGAGGGAGTGCTGCACTGTCGGAGGGTCAGTGCTGAGGGAATGCTGCATAGTCGTAAATTACGAAAACCGAAACTCCCTCTGACCTCTCAGGTGGATGAAGAGAGCCTGCAGCTATTACTTCAAAGAAGAGCAAAGGAGCTCTCCCCAGGTGTCCTGGACAATATTCTATCCTTCACCCAGCATCATTATAAACAGATAATCTGACCACTATTGAATTGCTGTTTCTGGGAGCTTGCTGTGCGCAAATTGGCTGCTGCATTTACCTACATCACGACAGTGACTACACTTCAGAAGTATTTCTTTGGTTACAAAGCACTTTGGGACATTAGGGGGCAATGCAAGGCGCTACAGAGATGCAAAACAAAAACAGAAATACCTGGAAAAACTCAGCAGGTTTGGCAGCATCAGCGGAGAAGAGCACAGTTGACGTTTTGAGTCCTCATGACCCTTCAACAGAACTAAGTAAAAATAGGAGAGGGGTGAAATATAAGCTGGTTTAAGGGGGGGGGTTGGAGGGGGGGGGTGGGGGAGAAGGGGGGTGGTTGTTGGGACAAGCAAGCAGTGATAGGAGGACATGAGGACTCGAAACGTCAACTGTGCTCTTCTCCGCTGATGCTGCCAGACCTGCTGAGTTTTTCCAGGTATTTCTGTTTTTGTTTTTGTTTTGGATTTCCAGCATCCGCAGTTTTTTGTTTTTAACGCTACAGCGATGCAAGTCAGCCTTTCACTTATTTTGCACAGGGTCACAAGAGGAAAGTTCGGAGTTCAGGCAGACCGTTGCTTCAATCAAAAAGTGAGACAGGGAGACAAGAAAAGATTTGACAGAGAGAGACAGGCTCGAGGTGAATGAGGAATCCCTTTCAGAGGACAAGTCATTCTGTGTTTGTTCCAGGAACCAAGCCAAGTATTAGAAAGAGAGCATAGGAGCAGGATTGAAATCTTGAAGAGATTTGGGATTTCCACTAAGTTAAAGCGAATTACAGCTGGGAAGCCTGGGTTGTTTACATGAACCTTCAGCAGTTTGAATGACGATTAAACAGAACCATCCTGTAGCATTCAGATTGAATTAGAGAAGGTTGTAAATACTTGGATAAGAGGAACCCAACACCCTTTAACACATGACTTGTTATGTAATACTTCAGCATAGCAACTACAGCACTGGATATGCTTATGTTGTGAATATGTACCACATTCAAACATTATGTTCCCATACAATTGGCAGGGAGGTAGCTATTCCTTATAAATAACAGGGGCTGTTATTCTCTGTAATATACATAAAGACCGTTATACTCCACAATATACACAGGGGCTGTTATTCCCTATAATATACACAGGGGCTGCTCTGCTCTATAATATACACAGGGGCTGATATTCTCTATAATATACAGAAGGGCTGGTATTCTCTATACTATACACAGGTCTGCCATTATTTATAATATACACAGGGACTGCTATTCTCTATAATATACACAGGGACTGCACTTCTCTATAATATACACAGGGACTGCTATTCTCTATAATATACACAGGGACCGCTATTCTTTATAATATACACAGGGACTGCACTTCTCTATAATATACACAGGGACTGCACTTCTCTATAATATACACAGGGACTGCTATTCTCTATAATATACACAGGGACCGCTATTCTTTACAATATACACAGGGGTTGCTACTCTGTAATATACACAGGGACTGCTCTTCTCTATAATATACACAGGGGCTGCTATTCTCCACAATATACACACGGACTGCTATTCTCTCTAATACACACAGGTCTGCTATTGTCTATAATATACACAGGGGCTGCTAATCTCTATTATATACACAGGAGCTGCTATTCTCTACCGTATGTACAGAGGCTGCTATTGTCTATAATATACACAGGGGTTGCTATTGTCTATAATATTCACAGGGGCTGCTATTCTCTATAATATACACAGGAGCTGCTATTCTCTATAATATACACAAGGGCTGTTCTTCTCTATAATATACGGTGCGGTGGCCATGTTAATGAATGGCCGTCCTTATCCACATCAGCCTTGGGACTTTCTACAAGAACCTGAAAAGATTGGGAGTGATCATACACTCTCCTCGATTCTGCTCCTACGATGTAAACAAAGAGGATCCCAGAGCAGCAGGAGCTGAGACGGATAAGGAGCTGGCTGGCAATGATTCTGCAAGTGAGAAAGGCTTGCATTTCTATAGTGCCTTCCATGATCTCAGGATGCCGAAAAACAGCTTACAACTAATAAAGTAATTTGGAAGTATAGTCACTGGGGTTGGAAGCACAGCAGCCAATTTTTATACAGCAATAATGTGACGATGACCACGACGTCTGTTTTTAGTGATGGCAGCTGAGGGACAAATATTGGCCAGGACATTGGGAATACTCCCCTGCTCCTCGTTGAAGTGGTGGTCATGAAATTGTGTACATCCACCTGAGAGGGCACATGGCTTCTTGGATTAACATCCCTCCCAAAAGGCAGCACATCAGAATGTGCAGCACCCCCTGGATAATGTGCTAAAACCTCTGGAGTTGGATTTGAACCCACATCAGTCTGAGGCAAGAGAAAATGTTCCACTGATCGACAGCCGATAGCACAATAACACGATTGGACTTTTCCTGATTACTGCAGTAATGCTAAAGGAATTCCTCACTCTAGATTAACAGGCTGCATTATTATGAATGGTGGAAGTGCCCAGCTAATGGTAATCACCTCAGAATCAGTGATTAGACAATGCAAGTACACAGTCCATGGGATCTCTTTAGGCATAGATTGAATCAGTTAGATTTAATTGGAGACAAGTGGACTGTGAGAAAGTTGTGTTTGATGGGTTTAATTGGTTGGCATGTAAAACTTTCAACAGACACAAGTCTTGATTTATTAATGAGTCTAATTCAGTCTGAGGTTTTGCATGAATTCAAACAACCCTTTAGAGGGTCTCGCACGTACTTCATAGCGAAAGAAAAGACTTGCATTTATATAGCATCTTTCACAACCTCGAGACATCTTGAAGTAATTCACAGCCAACAACCAATGCCTTTTCCAGACATAACCATGGTTGGAATGTAGGAAATGTGGCAGCCAATTTGTGCACAGCAAGATCCCACGAACAGCAGAATGAAATCACTTATACTCAAGGTGGCTGTGCGAGGAATATTGTCCCAGTGGCACAGTTGAGACATGTGATGCTCGAATTTGGAAACTTGGCCGAGGGAAAATTTACACCCACCTGACATAGGGCCTCAGTTAAACATCTCATCCAAAAGACAGCACCCCCTCAGTACTGACCCTGTGACAGTGCAGCACTCCCTCAGTACTGACCCTCCGACAGTGCAGCACTCCCTCAGTACTGACCCTCCAACAGTGCAGCACTCCCTCAGTACTGACCCTGTGACAGTGCAGCACTCCCTCAGTACTGACCCTCCGACAGTGCGGCATCCCTCAGTACTGACCCTCCGACAGTGCAGTTCTCCCTCAGTACTGACCCATGACAGTGCAGCACTCCCTCAGTACTGACCCTCCGACTGCGCAGCACTCCCTCAGTACTGCCCTGAGGATGTCAGTTGGATTTTGTGCTCAATATTGAGGTGTGATATCCCTCCCTGAATCAATGAATTATCCAAGGTAGGAAATAAAAAAAAAACTGCAATTACTGGAATTTCCTCCACCAACTTAACTGCATGAGTTGGACCTGGAAATTCTCTTCTCTCTGTGCACAGTCTCACTCCAATTCCGCCAATATCAAGTCACAGTCACGTTCTCTGGCAATCACATGGGACATTAAACAGTCAGAAATCATCGTGAAGGATTGGAGTCAGAGGAAGTCGTGGAACTTGCATAGGCTATTCCTTCGGTTTGAAAATTATTGCTTTAAATCATTCACCCATCATCCAATCCAAACTTCAGGACCAAGTATTGGGGCAGCTTTTCAGTTTGTAATGTGACTTCATTCTGATGGCTTTACTATTCACTTGAAGACACAGTTTGTAATGAGGGGAAATAAGATCATTCTGAAGATTGCAATTGAAAAAGAGAAGCATGAATTTCTTTCTGCTTTCCCCTGAGTGATTGTTCATGATGTTGTGTGACTGCTCCCTCCCCCGACCTGCACTGAACAATGCGATCGGAGGATAATCACTTATACAAACATTGAGTAGTGCTGAGCTAAAATACCGACCACAAGCCCTCTCCATCACAAGATGTAGCATCTCCATGACATCGTCCAGCTTCACCCCAGCCTCAGCTCATCTGCTGCTGAAACCCTCATTCGCACCTTTGTTACCTCCAGACTCGACTATCCCAACACTCTCCTGGCTGTCTTCCCTCATTCAACCCTGTGTAACTTCAGCTCATCCAAAACTTTACTGCCTGTCCTTAACTCGCACCAAGTCCTGTTCACTCTGCTCACTGACCCACTCTGACTCCCGGTCCAACAATACTCCCATTTAAAAATTCTCTTCCCTGTTACCGTTGTCACCATGGCATCGCCCCTTCATATCCCTGTAATCTCGTCCAGCCCTACAACACTTCAAAATTTATTTTATTCATTCACAGGATGAGGGCTTCGCTGGCTGGGCCAGCATTTATTGCCCATCCCTAATTGCCTTCTTGAACCGTTGTAGCCCATGTGGTGTAGGTACACCCACAGTGCTGTTAGGGAGGGAGTTCCAGGATTTTGACCCAGCGATAGTGAAGGAATAACGATATATTTCCAAGTCAGGTTGGTGAGCAATTTGGAGGGGAGCCTCCAGATAGAAGTTCCCATCTATCTGCCGCCCTTGTCATTCTAGATGGTAGTGGTCGTGGGTTTGAAAGGCGATGTCTAAGGAGCCTTGGTGAGTTCCTGCAGTGCATCTTGTAGATGGTACACACTGCTGCTACTGTGCGTCGGTGGTGGAGGGAGTGAATGTTTGTGGATGTGGTGCCAATCAAGTGGGCTGCTTTGTCCTGGATGGTGTCAAGCTTCTTGTGTTGTGGGAGCTGCACTCATCCAGGCAAGTGGGGAGTATTCCATCACACAACTGACCTGTGTCTTGTAGATGGTGGACAGGCTTTGGGGAGTCAGGAGGTGAGTTACTTGCCATAGGATCCCAGCCTTTGACCTGTTCTTGTAGCCACAGTATTTATATGGCTGGTCCAGTTCAGCTTCTGGTCAATGATAACCCCCAGGATGTTGATAGTGTGGGATTCAGTGATGGTAATGTCATTGAATGTCAAGGGGCAATGGTTAGATTCTCTCTTATTGGAGATGGTCATTGCCTGGCACTTGTGTGGCGTGAATGTTATTTGCCACTTGTCAGCCCAAGCTTGGATATTGTCCAGGTCTTGCTGCATTTGCACATGGACTGCTTCAGTATCTGAGGAGTCGTGAATGGTGCTGAACATTGTGCAATCATCAGCAAACATTCTCACTTCTGACCTTATGATGGAAGGAAGGTCATTGATGAAGAAGCTGAAGATGGTTGGGCTGAGGACACTAACCTGAGGAACTCTTGCAGTGATGTCCTGGAGCAGTGATGACTGAACTCCAACAATCACAATCATTTTCCTTTGTGCTAGGTATGACTCCAAGCAGTGGAGAGTTTTTCCCCTGATTCCCATTGACTCTAGTTTTGCTAGGGCTCCTTGATGCCACACTCGGTCAAATACTGCCTTGATGTCAAGGGCAGTCACTCTCACTTCACCTCAGGGGTTCAGCTCTTTTGTCCATGTTTGAGCCAAGGCTGCAATGAGGTCAGGAGCTGAGTGATCCTAGTGAAACCCAAACTGAGCAGGTTATTGCTAAGCAATTGCCGCTTGATGCACTGTTGATGACCCCTTCCATTACTTTACTGATGATGGAGAGTAGACTGATGGGGCGGTAATTGGCTGAGTTGGATTTGTCCTGGTTTTTGTGTGCAGGACATACCTGGGCAATTTTCCACCTAGCCAGTGTTGTAGCTGTATTGGAACAGCTTGGCTAAGGGCTCGGCAAGTCCTGGAGCACAAGTTTTTAGTACTATTGCCAGAATATTGTCAGGGCCCATAGCCTTTGCAATATCCAGTGCCTTCAGCCATTTCTTGATGTCACGTGGAGTGAATTGAATTGGCTGAAGACTGGCACCCGTAATGCTGGGGACCTCCGGAGGAGGCCGAGATGCTTTCCCCTAATTCCAGATTCTTGGACATCTCCAGTTTTGGTTAATTCACCATTGGTGTCTTCAGCTGCCTGGGCCCCAAGCTCTGGAATTCCCTGTGTAAACCTGTCCACCTCTCCTCCCGAAAGCCTGCCCCTCTGACCAAGCTTTTAATATTGTTTTATTTGGTTCAATGTCACGTTGTGTTTGATAATCGCTCCTGTTGGGACTGCACTGTCGGAGGTGCCATCTTTCGGATGAGATGTCAAACTGAGGCCACTGCTGCTTTCTCGGGCGACCATGAATGATCCCAGGGCACGTTTTTGAAGACGAGCAGGGAAATTTTCCCTGGTGCCCTGGCCAATATTTATCCCTCAGTTAACATCGCAAAAAGAGCAGATTATCTGGCCATTACCACATTCCTTTTTCTGGAATTTTGCTGTGTGGAATATGGCTGCCACATTCTCTGTGTTACAAAAGTGATTCCATTTCAAAAGTACTTCACTGGCTGGAAAGACCTTCGGAATGCCCCGAGGTTGTGCAAGGCATTCTGGAAATTCAAGATAAAAGCAAAAAACTGCGGATGCTGGAAATCCGAAACAAACACAAAAATACCTGGAAGAACTCAGCAGGTCTGACAGCATCTGCAGAGAGGAACACAGTTAACGTTTCGAGTCTGGTACCGGTACGCACTCGAAACGTCAACTGCGTTCCTCTCCGCAGATGCTGTCAGACCTCTGAGTTTTTCCAGGTATTTTTGTTTTTGATTCTGGAAATCCATTTGCCTGGGCCCCAGTCTCTGGAATTTTCTCTCTAAACCTCTCAGTCTCTCCACCTCACTTTCCTCCTTTAAGACACTTCTTAAAACCTGCCTCCTTGACCAAGCTTTTGGTCACCTGACCTAATATCTCCTAAGGTGGCCCAGTGTCAAGCTTTGTTTTATAATGATCCTGTGAAGTACCTTGGGAATGCTTCATTATGGTAAAGGCGCTATATAAATATATAATTTTTGTTCTATAAATGAAAGTTTTTTCCAATCTTTCTGGGTGAAATACACAGGGGAGGTGGATGGGTGAAGTGTTTGGGGTGGAAACCTCACTTTACACTGTACACGGGCAGAACTTAAACAACATTTTAATTATATTAGGATCAAGGGGTCAAACTTCTATCAGCATCTGATTAACCCCCTCTCTTGTGATCTTTTCAAAGCACCTATAATTGGATTAACCTGGGATTGAAGAATAGGCATTGTTCCTTATGTTCCGTGCTGTGTATTTGCCAGTGGGCTTTGCAAGAAGCACAGGGAGCTTATCAGATCGATAAAAAAGAGTTATGTGTCTGAAGACACAGGCCATGCTTTACCCCTCCATCATGCCCCCTGCAACCTCTGCTGCCTTTCTTAAGGTTTCGATAGGGTCAACGTAGAGAAGATGTTTCCACTTGTCAGGGAGACCGGAACTAAGGGCCGTTAACATAAAATAGTCACTAATAACTTCTGGTCAGACTGTGGAACTTGCTAGCACAGGAAGTGGTTGAGGTGAAGAGTATAGATACATTTAGGGGGAAGCTGGATAAACACATGAGGGCGAGAGGAATAGAAGGACATGGTGATAGTGTGAGATGAAGTAGGAGGCTTGTATGGAGCATAAACACCAGCACAGAGCAGACCAGATGGGCCGAATGTCCTGCTCCTGTGCTGTAAGTAGATTAACCTTTGTTTCTTTGTAACGTTGCAATGCACAGCCCAGTCTGCAAAGAGAGCTGCAGGCTACAGAGTGTGTGTAGTGGGTCTGCAGAGTGATGTTGGTCCTGCTTTAGGACCTTCTCAATGTGTTACATCTGATGCTTTCTTTCATAAGTGGCTTTGGCTGCAGCTGGAGTAAATCTAGAGCATCAGCGTCCCCTTGTGGTGAAGTGCAGCGACCTTCAGAGTTAAAGTTATCAGACCGCACACAATTATTGCTTCATTAAAAAATAGAAGCAGGAATAGACGATTCGACCCCTGGAGCCTGCCCCATCACTCAATAAGATCATGGCTGATCTAATTGTGGCCTCAACTCCACTTTCCTGTCTACCCCCCCTAACCTTTGATTCCCTTGTCAATCAAAAATCTGTCAACTCTCTCTTGAATATATTCAGTCAGCCTCCATTGCTCACTGTTGAAGAGAATTACAAGCTTGAGTATTGCTGAAAAAAGAGACATGTCGAAGTTTTTCGTCTTGCACTCATCAGGACATTCGCAAGAATACCAATATGGCGGGGGGGGGGGGGGGGGGGGGAGGGGGGGGGGGGGGAAGAACATCAATTTATACTGTATGTGAAGAGAATGCTGATTGGTGGGCAAATAGCATTGCCATGGAGAATGCACCAATGATGGTGACTGACTGTTAACTGCTAAGCATTGTTTGAAATTTTAAACCAGGCAGCTTGACCCTGATTGGCCAAGGCATTTCCCTGAGCAATGCACCAGCAAGAGTCAATCACTTATTTTGTTTAGCTGAAACAGGCGCAGTGTACGTGTTCCGTCTGCAAAGAACAGGACCCTGTGTATATGTAACTTGCAGTACACACAAACGCCCCACACTGCGAGCCCGACTGACAATCTTAAATTGGTTGTCAGCGTAATTCTTCGCACACTGAAGACTATTTAGCAAATATTGTCCAATCGCGGAATCACATCTAATGTTGGACACTGAGTTTTGCAAGCACGGGCTGGTTGGATACGACCTGTACCTTGCCTGTTTCGAACAGTGGAAGGGATGTGCTGTTTGATATGATCCACCAGTCTTTGGGATGTACGGCCTACATACCTAGCATCACACTAGTACTGAAATTCATATACCACTTATTTGTGTGATAGGCAGAATGTCTTTTTGGCTTGACGGCAGCATCCTGTTTGTGGCGAATACCACTCGTGTAGCAGCATGAAACAGCTAGTTTCATCTGTTGCTCAAATTTTTGAGATACTTTGCCCTTCCAGGGTAATCTAAAGTAGACTGGGCAATTTTCAGGTCGAAAGTGACGGCCTTAGGCCCGTTGGGTTTGCACGATATACAGCGCAAAATGATCTGAACAGGATAGCCATTATCCTGCGGGATGTCTTTGACACGCCCTATTTCAGCATCAAGCTTGCATGGTAAGCAAATGGCTTGGGCCCAATTTACGAGGTTGCCAATAAAGCCAATCTTATAGCACGTGGAACTGTAAGAACCCCAACGCACATATTGACCAGTGAAGATAGGCTTGTGGTAGACCATGATGGGAAACCCCCTGGCAGACTTCTCAACTAGTACATTAAGGAAGAAGAATTCAAAGGTGAAATTGAGGACGGGATGGAGCAGCCTGGTTTAAATTTCAATAATGTTTGGCAGTTAACTGTCAGTCACCATCAGTGGTGCATTCTCGTTGGCAATGCCACTTGCCGACCAATCAGCATTCAAGGCAAAAAGCTTCAACATCTTTTTTTCAGCAATACTGAAGTTCTGTACGACCAGATGACTATTAGAATTACAAACACTGTTGACCCTCTGAGAGAAGAAATTCCTCCTCATCTCCATCTTAAATCAGAGACCCCTTATTTTTAAACTGTGCCCCTAGTTCTAGACTCTAGAAGTTTACCCTGAACAGAGGATGTGGTGGCATAGTGGTATTGTCACTGGACTAGTGAAGACCCAGGGTAATGCTCTAGGGTCCTGGGTTCAATGACGGACTGGTGGGAGATGGTGGGAGATGGTGGAAGATGGTGGAATTTGAATGTAATAAAAATCTGGAATTAAAAGTTTAATGATAACCATGAATTAATTGCTGTTTATCTAGTTCATGAATTCCCTTTAGGGGAGGAAATCTGCCATCCTTACCCGGATGTGACTCTTAACAGCCCTCTGAAATGGCTGAGTAAACCACTTAGTTGTATCAAACCGTTACAAAGTCCAGAAGGAATGAAACCGGACATGCCACTCAGCGTTGACGTAGGCATCAGAAATGACAACGGCAATCTCAGCCCTGTCAACTCTGCAAAGTCCTCCTTACTAACATCTGGTGGCTTGTGCCAAAATTGGGAGAGCTGCCTCACAGACTAGTCAAGCAACAGCCTGACATAATCACCCTCACGGAATCAAACCTTACAGATAATGTCCCAGACACCAACATCACCACCCCTGTGCATGTCTTGCTGGTGCGACAGCAGAGGTGGTGGCACAGTGATATACAGTCATGAGGGAGTTACCACTTGGAGCTGGCAAGGGCACAGAATGTACTCTGGGTGGGGGACTTCAATGTCCATCATCAAGAGTGGGTTGGTAGCATCACTACTGACTGAGCTGGCCGAGACTTAGAGGACATAGCTGCTAGATCGGGTCTGCGGCAGGCGGTGAGGGAACCAACAAGAGGGAAAAATATACTTGACCTCATCCTCACCAACATGCCTGCTGCAGATATATCTCTCCATGATAGTACTTGTAGGAGTGACCACTGCACAGTCATTGTGGAGGCGAAGACCTGTCTTCACATTGAGGGTACCCTCCATCGTGTTGTGCAGCACTACCACAATGCTAAATGGGATAGATTTTGAACAGATCTAGCAACTAAATACTGGGCATCCATGAGGCGCTATGGGCCATCAGCAGCAGAATTGTACTCGAACACAATCTGTAAACTTATGGCCCAGCATATCCCCCACTCTACCATTACCATCAAACAGGGGATCAACCCTGGTGAGGTGTCAACCTGGTGAAGCTACAGCACAGGACTACTTGCGTGCCAAACAGCATAAGCAGCAAGCAATAAACAGAGCTAAGCGATTCCACAACCAGTGGATTAGATCTAAGCTCTGCAGTCCTGCTACATCCAGTCGTGAATGGTGATGGTCAACTAAGCAACTCACTGGACGAGGAGGTTCCACATATATCCCCATCCTCAATGTTGGAGGAGCCCAGCACATTAGCTCAAAACATAAGGCTGAAGCGTTTGCAACAATCTTCAGCCTGGCATGCCGAGGGATGATCCATTTCTCCTCCAGAGGTCCCCAGCATCACAGATGCCAGTCTTCAGCCAATTCAATTCACTCCATGTGATATCAAGAAATGGCTGAAGGCACTGGATACTGCAAAGGCTATGGGCCCTGACAATATTCCGGCAATAGTACTGAAGACTTGTGCTCCAGACCTTGTCGAGCCCCTAGCCAAGCTGTTCCAGTGCAGCTACAATACTGGCATCTACCCGGCTATGTGGAAAATTGCCCAGGTATGTCCTGCACACAAAAAGCAGGATAAATCCAACCTAGCCAATTACTGCCCCAACAGTCTACTCTCCATCAGTAAATGAATGGGTCAGGACATCAACAGTGCTATCAAGAGGCACTTGCTTAGCAATAACCTGCTCACTGATGCCCAGTTTGGGTTCCGCCAGGGCCACTCAGCTCCTGACCTCATTACAGCCTTGGTTCAAACATGGACAAAAGAGCTGAACTCCCAAGGTGAGGTGAGAGGGACATCAAGGCAGCATTTGACCGAGTGTGGCATCAAGGAGCCCTAGCAAAACTGGAGTCAATGTAAATCAGGGGGAAAGCTCTCTGCTGGTTGCAGTCACACCTAGCACAAAGGAAGATGGTTGTGGTTGTTGGAGGTCAGTCATCTCAGCTCCAGGGCATCACTGCAGGAGTTCCTCAGGGTAGTGTCCTCGGCCCAACCATCTTCAGCTGCTTCATCAATGACCTTCCTTCCATCATAAGATCAGGAATGGGGATGTTCGCTGATGATTGTGTAATGTTCAGCACCATTCGTGGCTCCTCAGATACTGAAGTAGTCCATGTCTAAATGCAGCTAGACCTGGACAATATCCAGACCTGGGCTGACAAGTGGCAAGTAGCATTTAAACCACACAAGTGTCAGGCAATGACCATCTCCAACAAGAAAGAATCTAACCATCGCCCCTTGATTTTCAATGGCATTACTATCACCGAATCCTACAATTATCAACATCCTGGGGGTTGCCGTTGGCCAGAAACTGAACTGGACTAGCCATATAAATACTGTGGCTACAAGAGCAGTACAGAGGTTAGGAATCCTGCAGTGAGTAACTCACCTCCTGACTCCCCAAAGCCTGTCCACCACAGGGGTGTGATGGAATACTCCCCACTTGCCTGGATGAGTGCAGTTCCCACAACACTCAAGAAGCTCGACGCCATCCAGGACAAAGCAGCCACTTGACTGGCACCACATCCACAAACATTCACTCCCTCCACCACCAACGCACAGTAGCAGCAGTGTGTACCATCTACAAGATGCACTGCAGGAATTCACCAAGGCTCCTTCGTCAGCACCTTCCAAACCCACGATCGCTGCCATCTAGAAGGACAAGGGCAGCAGATAGATGGGAACACCACCACCTGGAAGTTCCCCTCCAAGTCACTCACCATCCTGACTTGGAAATATATCACCGTACCTTCACTGTCGCTTGGTCAAAATCCTGGAACTCCTTCCCTAACAGCACTGTGGGTGTATCTACACCATATGGACTGCAGCAGTTTAAGAAGGCAGCTCACCACCACCTTCTCAAGGGCAATTAGGGATGGACAACAAATACTGGTCTAGCCAGCAACATCCACACCTTGTGAATGAATTTTTAAAAATCCACACTGTCAAGGTCCCTCAGGATCTTATGTTTCAAAAAGGTCACCGATCGTTCTTTGAAGCTTCTTTGAAGACCCAACCTGCTCAACCTTTCACCCCATGAGTCAGCCTAATGAACCTACTCTGAACTGCCTCCTATGCCAGTATATCCTTCCTTCATTTAATGGAGTAGGGTTGACTTTCTTGTTGAAACTTTTGTAATCCTGCCTGTACCCAGCTGCTGCTGAATCCCTCGTCTGTGCCTTTGTCACCTAGCTCGATGATTCCCACACACTTCTGGTCGGCCTCCCATCCTCCACTCCCGTCCTTCAACTCATCCAAAACTCTGCTGTCACTGAGCCCCATTCACCCCTCACCCGCTCTGCTCACTGACCAGTCCGGCATCTTCTTGATGTCCAAATCCCTCCATGGCCTCACCCCCTCCCTATCTCTGTAATCTCCTCCACCTCGACCACCCTCTGAGGTATCTGTGCTCCTCTGAACCCAGCCTCTTGATTTGCATCAGCCCGCCATTGGCGGCCGTGCCTTCAGCCGCCTGGGCACGAAGCTCTGGAACTCCTCTCTAAACCCGTCTGTCTCACTCTCTCGCTCATCGTTTAAGACATTCCTTTGAAACCTCCCTCTTTAACCAAGCTTTTCATTGTCTGCCCTGATATCATTATGTGCCTCGGTGTCAAATTTGCTTTATCATGCTCTTGGGAATTGTCTTTGGATGTTTTAAAAACAAAAAACTACTGCGGATGCTGGAAATCCAAAACAAAAACAGAATTACCTGGAAAAACTCAGCAGGTCTGGCGTTCTGTTGAAGGGTCATGTGGACTCAAAACGTCGACTCTTTTCTTCTCCACCGATGCTGCCAGACCTGCTGAGTTTTTCCAGGTAATTCTGTTTTTGTTTTGGATGTTTTACTATGTTAAAGGCGCTATCTAAAGGCAAGTTATTGTTATTGAACCAATGTATTCAGGACATCCGCAGGCAAAGGATAGAAACAGCCAGTAACCATGTGAGTTTTTCCCATCATGGTCTCAGCTCCATCTACTCAATCTGGTGATGGGATTTCTGTGAAATTGTGAGCGGTTCCTCAGTGAAGAGTGAAATGATCAGATTATTTCCCCATTCCGACTCTCCGTCATTCACACCTGACTCGTGATAGCCAGGGACCTCATCCACACCCAGCACCATTCCATCAGGAACCATCCTGGATTGCTGTTACCGATCTCCCTGCCTAGACAAACCCAATTCCATTCCCAACCAAATATTTACCCAATTATTTTTTGTGGTAAATTCAAGGAAAAGCAGAAAGAACTGCATTCCTGACACACCTTGCAGGACCTCAGAATGCTCCAAAGCGTTTCACATCCAACCCAGTACTTTCCTGCAGCGCAGTCACTGCCATTGGTGCAGTTAACTCAGAGGGCTGGTGTCCGCTACAGAATAACACCAATAGCACATGTTCAATTCCCATCTCAGCTGAGGTAGACTCAGTGCCTTACTCCTCAACCTGGCCCTGAGAGAGGGAAGCAATGACAAGCCACCACTGACTGAAACGACCAAGAAAACAGCTCAGGATGAAGAATTGGCAGACACTGAGGCAAGGACCCACCATCAGGCTTTTTCTTCGTTCATTCACAGGATGTGGGCTTCGCTGGCTGGGCTAGCATTTATTGCCCATCCCCTAGTTGCCCCTTACAAGGTGGTGGTGAGCTGCCTTCTTGAACCGCTGCAGTCCATATGTATAGGTACACCCACAGTGCTGTTAGGAAGGGAGTTGCAGGATTTTGACCCAGCGACAGTGAGGGAATGGCGATATATTTCCAAGTCAAGCTGGTGAGTGACTTGGAGGGGAACTTCCAAGTGGTGGTGTTCCCATCTATCTGCTGCCCTTGTCCTTCTAGATGTTAATGGTTGTGGGTTTGGGAGGTGCTGTCTAAGGAGCCTTGGTGAATTCCTGCAGTGCATCTTGTAGATGGTACACACCTAGGCTACTGTGTGTCGGTGGTGGAGGGAGTGAATGTTTGTGGATGTGGTGCCAATCAAGCGGCTGCTTTGTCCTGGAAGGTGTCAAGCTTCTTGAGTGTTGTGGGTGCTGCACTCATCCAGGCAAGTGGGGAGTATTCCATCACACTCCTGACTTGTGCCTTGTAGATGGTGGACAGGCTTTGGGGAGTCAGGAGGTGAGTTAATCGTCGCAGGATTCCTAGCCTCTGACCTGCTCTTGTAACCACAGTATTTATATGGCTAGTCCAGTTCAGTTTCTGGCCAACGGTAACCCCCAGGATGTTGATAGTTGTAGGATTCAGTGATAGTAATGCCATTGAACATCAAGGGGCGATGGTTAGATTCTCTCTTGTTGGAGGTGGTCATTGCCTGACACCTGTGTGGTGTGGATGTTACTTGCCACTTGTCAGCCCAGGTCTGGATATTGTCCAGGTCTAGCTGCATTTAGACATGGACTACTTCAGTATCTAAGCAGCCACGAATGGTGCTGAACATTGTGCAATCATCAGCAAACATCCCCATTCCTGACCTTGTGATGGAAGGAAGGTCATTGATGAAGCAGCTGAAGGTGGTTGGGCCGAGGACACTACCCTGAGGAACTCCTGCAGTGATGCCCTGGAGCTGAGATGACTGACCTCCAACAACCACAACCATCTTCCTTTGTGCTAGGTATGACTCCGACCAGCAGAGAGATTTCCCCCTGATTCCCATTGACTCCAGTTTTGCTAGGGCTCCTGGATGCCACCCTCGGTCAAATGCAGCCTTGATGTCAAGGGCAGTCACTCTCACCTCACCTTGGGAGTTCAGCTCTTTTGTCCATGTTTGAACTAAAGCTGTAATGAGGTCAGGACTGAGTGGCCCTGGCGGAACCCAAACTGAGTGTCAGTGAGCAGGTTATTACTAAGCAAGTGCCGCTTGATAGCATTGATGATGACCCCTTCAATTACTTTACTGATGATCAAGAGTAGACTGATGGGGTGGTAATTGGCCGGGTTGGAGTTGTCCTGCTTTTTGTGTACAGGACATACCTGGGCAATTTTTCACATAAGCAGGTAGATGCCAGTGTTGTAGCTGTACTGGAACAGCTAGGGGCTTGGCAAGTTCAGGAACGCAGGCCTTCAGTACTATTTACTGGAATATTGTCAGGGCCCATAGCCTTTGCAATATCCAGTGCCTTCAGCCATTTCTTGATGTCACGTGGAGTGAATTGAATTGGCTGAAGACTGGCATCTGTGATGCTGGGGACCTCCGGAGGAGGCCTAGGTGGATCATCCACTCGGCACTTCTGGCTGAAGATTGTTGCCAATACTTCAGCCTTATCTTTTGCACTGACGTGCTGGGCTCCTCCATCATTGAGGATGGGGATATTTGTGCAACCTCCTCCTCCAGTGATTTGTTTAATTGCCCACCAACATTCACAAGATGTGGCAGGATTGCAGAGCTTATATCTAATCTGTTGATTGTGGGATCGCTTAGCTCTGTCTATCATTTGCTGCTTATGATGTCTGGCACACAAGTAGTCCTGTGTTGTAGCTTCACCAGGTTAACACCTCATTTTTAGGTATGCCTGGTGCTGCTCCTGGCATGCTCTCCTGCACTCTTCATTGAACCAGGGTTGATCCCCTGTCTTGGTGGATAATGGTAGAGTGGGGAAAATGCCGGGCCATGAGTTTACAGATTGTGTTTGAGTACAATTCTGCTGCTGCTGATGGCCCTCAGTGCCTCATGGATGCCCAGTCTTTAGTTGCTAGATCTGTTCGAAATCTATCCCATTTAGCACGGTGGTAGTGCCACACAACACGATACAGGGTATTCTCAATGTGAAGACGGGACTTCGTCTCCAAATGACTGTGCGGTGGTCACTCCTACCGATACTGTCATTGACAGATGCATCTGTGGCAGGCAGGTTGGTGAGGATGAGGTCAAGTATGTTTTTCCCTCTTGTTGGTTCCCTCACCACCTGCCACAGACCCAGTCTGGCAGCTATGTCCTTTAGGACTCAGCCAGCTCGGTCAGTAGTAGTGCTACCGAGGCACTCTTGGTGATGGACATTGAAGTCCCCCACCCAGAGTACATTCTGTGCCCTTGACACCCTCAGTGCTTCCTCCAAGTGGTACTCAACATGGAGGAGCATTGATTCATCAGCTGAGGGAGGGCAGTACATGGTAATCAGCAGGAGGTTTCCATGCCCATGTTTGACCTGATGCCATGAGGCTTCATGGGGTCCAGAGTCGATGTTGGGGACTCCCAGGGCAACTCCCTCCCCACTGTATACCACTGTGCCACCACCTCTGCTGGGCCTGTTCTGCCGGTGGGACTTGACATACCCAGGGATGGTGATGGTGGTGTCTGGGACATTATTTGTCAGGTATGATTCCGTGAGGATGACTATGTCAGGCTGTTGCTTGACTAGTCTGTGAGGCAGCTCTCCTAATTTTGGCACCAGACCTCAGATGTTAGTAAGGAGGACTTTGCAGAGTTGACAGGGCTGAGTTTGCCTTTGTCATTTCTGGTGCCTAGATCGATGCTGGCTGGTCCGTCCAGTTTCATTCCTGAGCACACATGACACCCACTGTAATGTATGACATACTGCAGCCAATTTGTTCATACAGGAACCCACAGAGAGCAATGAGGTTTTGGCCAGATATTCTGTTGTGGTGATGTTGGATTGTGGGATATGTGTTGCATCAGCTGATGGATGTTTTGAGGAGAAAGTTGAAGTGACTGGTGTTCAGGGTTAACCTCTGACCTCAACCCAAGGTTGCAGAGTGAGGTTTCCTGCGAGAAATCCTCTGATAATGATATTTGCTCTTTGTGAGAGGATTGAGAAATCACCGATCACATAGATCCACAGCCTGATATATTACAAACTTTACACTTCAGCCTAGTCATCAGCCATGGCTCAGTGAGAAGCTCCCTCAGTCCTGAGTCCGAAGGTTGTGGGTTTAAGTCCCATTCCAAGGACTTGAACACAAAATCAAAAGACACAGGAGCAGGAGGAGACCATTCAGCATCTTGAACTACCTCCACCATTCAGTAAGATGAGGGCTGACAATCCAAGGCAGTACTGAGGGAGTGCTGCACTATCGGAGAGTCAGTACTGAGGGAGCGCTGCACTGTCGGAGGGTCAGTACTGAGGGAGTGCTGCACTGTCGGAGGGTCAGTACTGAGGGAGTGCTGCACTGTCGGAGGGTCAGTACTGAGGGAGCGCTGCACTGTCAGAGGGTCAGTACTGAGGGAGTGCTGCACTGTCGGAGGGTCAGTACTGAGGGAGCGCTGCACTGTCGGAGGGTCAGTACTGAGGGAGTGCTGCACTGTCGGAGGGTCAGTACTGAGGGAGCGCTGCACTGTCAGAGGGTCAGTACTGAGGGAGCGCTGCACTGTCGGAGGGTCAGTACTGAGGGAGTGCTGCACTGTCGGAGGGTCAGTACTGAGGGAGTGCTGCACTGTCGGAGGATCAGTACTGAGGGAGTGCTGCACTGTCGGAGGGTCAGTACTGAGGGAGTGCTGCACTGTCGGAGGGTCAGTACTGAGGGAGCGCTGCACTGTCGGAGGGTCAGTGCTGAGGGAGTGCTGCACTGTCGGACGGTCAGTATTGAGGGTGTGCTGCATTGTTCGAGGGACAGTACTGAGGGAGTGCTGCACTGTCGGACGGTCAGTATTGAGGGTGTGCTGCATTGTTCGAGGGACAGTACTGAGGGAGTGCTGCACTGTCGGAGGGTCAGTACTGAGGGAGCACTGCACTGTCGGAGGGTCAGTGCTGAGGGTGTGCTGCATTGTTCGAGGGACAGTACTGAGGGAGTGCTGCACTGTCGGAGGGTCAGTACTGAGGGAGCGCTGCACTGTTGGAGGGTCAGTACTGAGGGAGTGCTGCACTGTCGGAGGGTCAGTACTGAGGGAGTGCTGCACTGTTGGAGGATCAGTACTGAGGGAGTGCTGCACTGTCAGAGGGTCAGTACTGAGGGAGTGCTGCACTGTCGGAGGGTCAGTACTGAGGGAGCGCTGCACTGTCGGAGGGTCAGTACTGAGGGAGTGCTGCACTGTCGGAGGGTCAGTACTGAGGGAGCGCTGCACTGTCAGAGGGTCAGTGCTGAGGGAGTGCTGCACTGTCGGAGGGTCAGTACTGAGGGAGCGCTGCACTGTCGGAGGGTCAGTGCTGAGGGAGTGCTGCACTGTCGGAGGGTCAGTGCTGAGGGAGTGCTGCACTGTCAGATTTGCCACCATTTGTTTGATACATTAAACTGAGCCCCATCTGCTCTCTGCAGCTAATGTAAATGGTCTCCATGCTCAGTGCTGGAAGAGGAACAGGGGAGTTCATTCCCGTTTCCTGGTCAATGTTCATTCTTCAACCAGCATCACTAAAACAGATTATCTGGTCATTACCACATTGCTGTTTGTGGGAGCTTGCTGTGTCCAAATTTCCTGGCTGTCACATTTCCTGCATTGCATACCAACATACGAAATAGGAGCAAAGTAGGTCATTTGGCCTCTTGAGCCATTCAATAAGATCATGGCTCATTTGTTTGTGTTTCGATTTCCACATTCGCATCTAACCCCGATAACTTTTGATTCCCTTGCCTAACAAGAATCTATCTACCTCTGCCTTAAAAAATATTCACCGCATCCACCACCTTCTGAGGCTGAGAGCTCCAAAGTTGCACAACCCTCTGAGAGAAAAAACTTCTCATCTCTGTCCTAAAAGGGCGACCCCTAATTTTAAAACAGTGCCCCCTAGTTCTGAACTCGCCCACAAGAGGAAACATCCTTTCGACATCCATCTTGTCAATACTGTTCAGGATCTTATATACTTCAATCAAATCACCCCTCACTCTTCTAAACTCCAGTGGAAACAAGCCCAGTCTGTCCAACCTTTCCTCATAAGACAACCCACTCATTCCAGGTATCAATCTAGTAAACCTCCTCTGAACCACCTCCAGTGCATTAACACCCTTCCTTAAATAAGGAGACCAAAACTGTATGCAGTTTTCAATTTGTGGTCTCACCAATGCCCTGTATAATTGAAGCATAACATCCTTACTTTTATAAAGGGAAAATACTGTGGATGCTGGAAATCTGAAACAGAAACAAAAAATGCTGGAAAAACTCAGCAGGTCTGACAGCATCTGTGGAGAGAAAGACAGAGTTAACGTTTCGAGTCCGTATGACTCTTCTTCTGAGCTAAAGGGAAGTGGAAATGTGGTGAAATATATACTGTTTAAGGAGGGCTGGAGTAGGTGAAGCTGAATAGAAGCTTCAGCGATAGGCGGAGGCAAAGGAGAGATTGTGAAAGATGTCATAAATAAAAGGTCAAAGGGTTGTTAATAGTGGTGGCACTGGCTAAAGGAGGTGCTAATGGTGACATTATGAGTGGAAAGCAGAATGTGATAATGGCAGGACCAGGGTAAGCACTCTGGAAAGTGACAGACGCACTAGTGGAGGTGGGGTGGGTGGGGAGGGAACGGTGGTGGGAATAAAGGTCGAAAAGGCTAAAAGCTGGGGATAAAACAGTGTATAAAAATGGGAATAAATTTTAAAAATAATAATAATGAAAATGAGTGTGGAAAAAAAATAGATAAATCAAACTTAAAAAATAAAAATGAATATAGAAAAAAGTGGGGGATCAAAAATGGGTGAAGATGGAGGAGAGAGTTCATGGTCTGAAGTTGTTGAGCTCAATATTTAGCCCGGAAGGCTGTAAAGTGCCTAGTCGGAAGATGAGGTGCTGTTCCTCCAGTTTGCATTGAGCTTCACTGGAACATTGCAGCAGGCCAAGGACAGACATGTGGGCATGAGAGCAGGGTGGTGTGTTGAAATGGCAAGTGACAGGGAGGTCTGGGTCATGCTTGCGGACAGACCGAAGGTGTTCTGCAAAGTGATCACCCAGTCTACGTTTGGTCTGTCCAATGTAGAGGAAACCGCATTGGGAGCAACGAATGCAGTAGATTAATTGAGGGAAGTGCTAATGAAGCGCTGCTTCACTTGAAAGGAGTGTTTGGGCTCTTGGACGTTGAGGAGGGGTAAGTAAAGGGGCAGGTGTTGCACCTTCTGCGATTGCATGGGAAGGTGCCGCGGGAGGGGGTTGAGGTGTTAGGGGTGATGGAGGAGTGGACCAGGTTGTCCCAGAGGGAACGATCCCTACGGAATGCTGATATGGGGGGGTGAAGGTAAGATGTGTTTCATGGTGGCATCATGCTGGAGTTGGCGGAAATGGCGGAGGATGATCCTTTGAATGCGGAGGCTGGTGGGGTGAAAAGTGAGGACAAGGGGGACCCTATCATGGATCTGGGAGGGAGAGGAAGGTGCGAGGCGGAGGTGCGGGAGATGGGCCTGACACGGTTGAGGGCCCTGTCAACCACCGTGGGTGAGAAACCTCGATTAAGGAAGAAGGAAGACATGTCAGAAGAACTGTTTTGGAAAGTGGCACATCAGAACAAATGCAACGGAGGTGAAGGAACTGAGAGAATGGGATAGAGTCCTTACAGGAAGCAGGGTGTGAGGAGCTGTAGTTGAGGTAGCTGTGGGAGTCGCTAGGCTTGTAATGAAAATTGGTGGACAGTCTATCACCAAAAATTGAGACAGAGAGGTCAAGGAAGGGAAGGGAAGTGTCAGTGATGGACCATGTGAATGTGATAGAGGGGTGGAAATTGGAAGCAAAATTGATATATTTCCACAGGTCCAGGTGAGAGTATGAAGCGGCACCGAAATAGCCATCGATGTACCGGAGAAAGAGTTGTGGGAGGAGGCCTGAGTAGGACTGGAACAAGGAATGTTCCATATACCCCATAAAGAGACAGGCATAGCTGGGGACCATGCGGGTACCCACAGCCACACCTTTTATTTGGAGGAAGTGAGACAAGTTTATGGAGAAATTGTTCGGTGAGAGAACAATTTTAGCCAAACAGAGGAGAGTGATGGTGGATGGGGATTGTTTGAGCCTCTGTTCAAGGAAGACCATCCTGGTGGGAGATGGAGGTGTGGAGGGATTGGACGTCCATGGTGAAGAGGAGGCAGTTAGTGCCAGGGAACTGGAAATTGTTGATATGACGTAGGGCATCAGAGGAATCGCGGATGTAGGTGGGAAGAGACTGGACAAGGGGAGAGAGAACGGAGTCAAGATAGGAAGGAATGAGTTCCATGGGGCAGGAACAGGCTGACACGATTGGTCTACAGGGACAGCCCTGTTTGTGGATTCTGGGTAGGGGGTAGAAGTGGGCTGTCCAAAGTTGGGAGACTATGAAGTTGGAAGCTGTGGAGGGAAGATCTCCAGAGGACAGTCCTGGAAACAATGGCTTGATGTTCAGTGGTGGGGTCATGGTCCAGGGGGAGGTTGGAAGAAGTATCTGAGAGTTGGTGCTCAGCCTCTGCGAGGTAGAGGTCAGTGCGCCAGACAACAACAGCACCACCCTTGTCGGTGGGTTTGATAACAAAGTCAGGGTTGGACCTAAGGGAACGGAGTGCGGCAAGTTCAGAAGGAGACAGGTTAGCGTGGGTGAGAGGGGTAGAGAAATTGAGACGGTCGATGTCACGCCGACAGTTCTCAATGAAAAGATCAAGAGCAGGTAAGAGGCCAGAGGGCCAGGTGGAGGGAGAAGGCTGGAGGCAGGAGAAAGGATCCGTTGAACGGGGAGAGGATTCCTGCCCAAAGAAGTGAGCACGGAGACGAAGGCGGCAGAAGAAGAGTTCAGCATCGTGCCCAGCCCGAAATTCATTGCTGTTCTTGCCGCATCCTGAGATCCACACACAGTGCCCTGCGCCACCACATGAACACACTCGACCTCTCCCTCCAGCAGCACCGACTCACCCTATCTCTAAACTGTCCTTGTCCCCACTTTCATTTTATTCTTCGTCTCATCTGACGCCTTAACAAGAAACTTTGTCTCTTCCTTTCAGGTGCTAAGGAACACAAGCTCCAACAAGTCATTGATGCCAAAGCCCATCCAGGACCCTCCACCCCTGCCCGTCCCTCTGACACCATCCCACCTTCTAATCCCAGCCCCGGCTGTGTATTCACCATACCCTCTGACCTTCCCCTCTCTGCTGCTGAACGTTCAGTACTCAGCAAAGGATTCAGTTTCATACCCTTACATCCTCACCTCAATGAATTTCGGGCTCGGCACGATGCTGAACTCTTCTTCCGCCGCCTTCGTCTCCGTGCTCACTTCTTTGGGCAGGAGTCCTCTCCCCGTTCAACGGATCCTTTCTCCTGCCTCCAGTATTCTCCCTCCACCTGGACCCCTCCATCTGGCCTCTTACTTGCTCTTGATTTTTTCATTGAGAACTGTCGGCGTGACATTGGCTGTCTTAATTTCTCTGCCCCTCTAACCCACTCCAACCTGTCTCCTTCTGAACTTTCCACACTCCATTCTCTCAGGTCCAACCCTGACTTCGTCATCAAACCTGCCTACAAGGGTGGTGCTGTTGTTGTCTGGCGTACTGACCTCTACCTCGCAGAGGCTTAGCGCAAACTCTCAGACACTTCCTCCTACCTCCTCTTCACCATGGATGTCCAATCCATCTACACCTCCATCTCCCACCAGGATGGTCTGAGGGCTCTCTGCTTCTTCCTTGAACAGAGGCCCGAACAATCCCCATCCACCACTACTCTCCTCCACCTGGCTGAACTTGTTCTCTCACTGAACAATGTCCCTTTAAACTTGCCTCACTTCCTCCAAATAAAAGGTGTGGCTATGGTTACCTGCAAGGGTCCCAGTCATGCCTGTCTCTTTATGGGGTATGTGGAACATTCCTTGTTCCAGTCCTACTCAGGCCCCCTCCCACAATTCTTTGTCGGTACATCGATGGCTATTTCGGTGCCGCTTCATACTCTCACCTGGACCTGTTAATTTTGCTTCCAATTTCCACCCCTCCATCACTTCCACATGGTCCAACTCCGACACTTCCCTTTCCTTCCTTGACCTCTCTGTCTCAACTTCTGGTGATAAACTGTCCACCAATATTCATTACAAGCCTACCGACTCCCACGGCTACCTCGACTACAGCTCCTCACACTCTGCTTCCTGTAACGACTCCATCCCATTCTCTCAGTTCCTTCGCCTCCATCGCATCTGTTCTGATGATGCCACTTTCCAAAACAGTGCTTCTGGCATGTCTCCCTTCTTCCTTAACCGAGGTTTTCCACTCATGGTGGTTGACAACCATGTCCGACCCATCTCCTGCGCCTCTGCCCTCACACCTTCCTTTCCCTCCCAGAAGCAAGTGCTCATTTTTCACTCCACCAGCCTCCGCATTCAAAGGATCATCCTCTGCCATTTCTGCCAACTCCAGCATGATGCCACCACCAAATACATCTTCCCTTCACTCCCTGTGTCGGCATTCCGTAGGGACCGTTCCCTCCGGGACACCCTGGTCCACTCCTCCATCACCTCCAACACCTCAACCCCCTCCACGGCACCTTCCCATGCAATTGCAGAAGGTGCAACACCTGCTCCTTTGCTTCCCCCCTCCTCACCGTCCAAGGGCCCAAACACTCCTTTCAGGTGAAGCAGCACTTCACTTGCACCTCCCTCAATTTAGTCTACTGCATTCGTTGCTCCCAATGCGATATCCTCTACATTGGAGAGACCAAACGCAGACTGGGTGACCGCTTTGTGGAACACCTTTGGCCTGTATGCAAGCATGGCCCAGACCTCCCTGTCGCTTACCATTTCAACACATCACCCTGCTCTCATGCCCACATGTCCATCCTTGGCCTGCTGCATTGTTCCAGTGAAACTCACCGCAAACTGGAGGAACAGCACCTCATCTTCCGACTAGGCACTTTACAGCCTTCTGGACTTAACATTGAGCTCAACAACTTCAGACCATGAACTCTCTCCTCTATCCTCACCCCTTTTTTTATCCCCTTTTTTCAATATTCACTTTTATTTTTAAATTTTTATCTATTTATTTTTTCCCGCAGTCATTTTCATTATTATTATTTTTAAAATTTATTTCCATTTTTGTTCATTGTTTTATCCCCAGCTTTTAGCCTTTTCGATCCTTAGTCCCACCTTCCCCTTCCCCCACCCCACCCCCAATAGGGCATCTGTCACTTTCCAGGGTGCTTACCCTGGTCCTGCCATTATCACATTCTGCTTTCCACTCTTAATGTCACCTCCTTTAGCCAGTACCACCACTATTAACAACCCTTTGACCTTTTATTTATGACATCTTTCGCAATCTCTCCTTTGCCCCCACCTATCGCTGAAGCTTCTATCCAGCTTCACCTGTTCCGCCCCCCCACCCCCCTTAAACAGTATATATTTCACCACATTTCTATTTCCCTTTAGTTCTGAAGAAGAGTCAAAAGGACTCGAAACATTAACTCTGTCTTTCTCTCCACAGATGCTGTCAGACCTACTGAGTTTTTACAGCTTTTTTTGTTCCTGATCCTGACTTTTATGTTCAATTCCGCTTGTAATAAAGGATAGCGTTCCATTGGTCTTCTTAATTACTTGCTGTGCCTGCATACTAACTTGTTGTGACTCATGCACTAGAACACCCAGATCCCTCTGCACCACAGAATTCTGTAGATGTTCTCCTTTTAAGTAATACTCTGCTTTTTTATTCTTCCTACCAAAATGAACAACTTCACATTTTTCCAACATTATACTCCATCTGGCTGGTTTTTGCCCACTCACTCAACCTATCTATATTTGTCTGCAAACTCCTTATGTCCTCTTCACAACGTACTTTCCTACCTATTATTGCGTCTTTACAACTGTGACTATGCTTCACAAAATACCAACTGTAAAGCGCTTTATCCTGAGGTTGTGAAAGGTGCTATAGAAATGCAAGCCTTTCTTGCTGATTGATGATGTCCCTGTACAAACTAATGTTTCATGAATCAAAATCTGATCATTTGGAGTTTTCATTTCCTCATTCTTGGAGATGGGCATCACCGATAAGGTCGGCATTTTACTGCCCTAGTTGCCCCAACAATGTGATCATAGGCCACATTATTAAAACTTGGGGCAGTTAAGGGTCAATCACGTTGCTGTGGGTCTGGAGTCACATATAGCCCCAGACCAGGTAAGGACGGCAGGTTTCCTTCTCTAAAGGGCATTGATGAACCAGTTGGGTTTTGAAGACAATCCAACAGCTTTGTGGTCATTTTTACTGAGACCAGCTCTTTATCTCCAGATTTTTAAAACCAGCTTTTTCCCCCACCCTTGATTGGCTTTGAACTCTCAGTCTCTGGGTTACTGATCCAATAACATAACCACTACACACCTACCCCAAGAGCAAGTGCTGTATGTGTTCCCGTGGGTATGGAGCTGGGATTACCGAATCACAGTTTTACAGCCCAGAAGATGGCCATTCAGTCCATCGTGCTTGTACTATCTCTCTGATAGTGTGATCCTTTAGATCCCCACCCCCCTGCTCTTTCCCCTGCAGATTAATCCTTCCTGAGTACATGCCTGATTATCCTTTGAAATTCCTATGGAATTTGATTCCATTTGCCTTTCAGGAATTCCAGATTATTGCAATCCCCTGGGTGAAGAAATTTCTCTAAATTTCCCCTCTAGCTCTTTTGCTATTTATTTTTGACCTGTGTTGTTTGGTTACTGACAATAGCTTCTTCTTACCTCCTCTATCACGTCATCTGTTGGATTGCAAATCACCCACCAATTGATACATCATCATTCCCCAAAGCAAGAACAGAATGAAGAACAACAGCAACTGTTCATCAGCCTGTGAATCCAAACATCGTATCACACTGCTTTCTGTGGGGAGTCCCCCACTCGTGGTTTGATTGAGGAGCTCCTTTGACAACACCTTCCAAACACATGACCACTACCATCTAGAAGGACAAGGGCAGCAGACACATGGGAACACCACCACCTGGAAGTTCCCCTCCAAGTCACTCGCCATCCTGACTTGGAAATATATCGCCGTTCCTTCACTGTCGCTGGGTCAAAATCCTGGAACTCCCTCCCTAACAGCACTGTGGGTGTACCCACACCACATGGACTGCAGCGGTTCAAGAAGGCAGCTCACCACCACCTTCTCAAGGGCAACTAGGGATGGGCAATAAATGCTGGCACAGCCAGCAAAGCCCACATCCCCATGAATGAATAAAAACAGGATGCAGGACTATTCACCCTGAATGTGATGAACCAAATCATGTTTGGCTAATAAATATACAATAACTTAATATTAATATACTATTAATATGCAATAAATCTAGCTCATCCAAAGATTGATTGAAAACTGTTTATTTAAATTAAATAAATTATCACAAATACATAAATATAATTCCGATGTCATAATAATATATCAATTTATAAATATCTTCCCAGTCATTTCAACACCCACTGGTTGGGACAGTTACAGTAAGGGTGGAGTGATGGTCCAATGTCCTTTATGTTGGATTCCTTACTGAGGATCAGTATTTGGCCTTTAAGAGTGTGAAGTCCCGGACCACTTTATTCAGATAGGTTTCCAGGTCTCGGAAAATGATGTAACCTTGAAGCTTGCTTTGCCATTCATAGTTGGGGTTCAGGATATTGTTGGGGAGAGTCAGGTCCAAGGGCTCTGGTGATGTGCTGTTCAGGGCTGAGAGCTGGAAACACACAAACGGAAAATAGTCTAAATGAGGTAGAGGAATGGAGAGATCTGGGAGTATAGATTCATTGCAGATCATTAAACAGGAGTTAATAAGGCCATCAACAATGCAAAGCAAGACCCGGGCTTCATTTCGAGAGAAATAGAATTGAAAAGCAAAGTAGTTTTGCTAAACTTCAATATTAATTATTTTAACCTTGGTTAGACCATACTTGGAATACTGAGAACAGTTCTGGTGTCCATATTATAAAAAGGATATAGAGGCCCTGGAGAAGGTGCAAAGAAGGCTTATAAGGATGATAGCTAGAACTGAGGGGCATATCTATCAGAAAAGATTGAACAGTCTGGGGCTCTTTTCAACAGAAAAAAAACTGAACTAATTGAGTTCTATTAAAATTCTAAAAGGGATTTGATAGGTTAAACGCTCAGGGGGAGATGGAGGTATTGTCGCTGGTCTACTAATCCAGGGACCCGGGGTAATGCTCTGGGAACCCAGGCTCGAACCCCACCACAGCAGATGGTGGAATTTGAATTCAATAAAGGTCTGGAATTAAAACTCTAATGATGACCATCAAACCATTGCCGATTGTCGTAAAAACCTATCTGGTTCACTAATGTCCTTTAGGGAAGGAAATCTGCTGTCCTTACCTGGTCTGCCCTACATGTGACTCCAGACCCACAGCAATCTGGTTGACTCTGAAATGGTCTAGCAAGCCAATCAGTTGTAACAAACTGAAAAGAAATGAAACCAGGCGGACCACCCGGCATCAGCTTAGGTACCAGAAATGACAACAGCAATCTCAGCCCTGTCGACCCTGCAAAGTCCTCCTAACCAACATCTGGGGGCTAGTTCCAAATTGGGAGAGCTGTCTCACAGACTAGTCAAGCAACAGCCTGACATAGTCATCCTCTCAGGATCATACCTGACAGATAATGTCCCAGACTCCACCATCACCACCCCTGGGTATGTCCTGTCCCATCGGCAGGACAGACCCAGCAGAGGTGGTGGCACAGTGGGATACAGTCGGGAGGGAGTTGTCCTGGGAGCCCTCAACATCAACTCCAGAACCCATGAAGTCTCAAGGCATCAGGTCAAACATGGGCAAGGAAACCTCCTGCTGATTACCACGTCCTCCCTCAGCTGATGAATCAGTGCTCCTCCATGTTGAACACCACTTGGAGGAAGCACTGAAGGTGGCAAGGGCACAGAATGTACTCTAGGTGGGGGACTTCAATGCCCATCACCAAGAGTGACTTGGTATCACTACCACAGACCAAGCTGGCTGAGTCCTAAAGGACATAGCTGCTAGACTGGGTCTGCGACAGGTAGTGAGGGAACCAACAAGAGGGAAAAACATACTTGATCTCATCCTCACCAACCTGCCTGCCGCAGATGCATCTGTCCATGTCAGTGTCAGTAGGAGAGGCCATCCTTGTGGACAATGAAGTTCCGCCTTCACATTGAGGATACCCTCCATCGTGTTGTGTGCCACTACCACCGTGCTAAATGAGATAGATGTCGAACAGATCTAGCAACTCAAGACTGGGCAACCATGAGGTGCTATGGGCCATTAGCAGCAGCAGAATTGTACTCGAACACAATCAGTCACCTCATGAACCGGAATATCCCCCACTCTACAATTATCATCAAGCCAGGGGATCAACCTTGGTTCATTGAAGAGTGCAGGAGGGCATGCCAGGAGCAGCACCAAGCATACCTAAAAATGAGGTGTCAACCTGGTGAAGCTACAACACAGGACTACTTGCATGCCAAACAGCATAAGCAGCAAGTGATAGACAGAGCTAAGCAATCCCACAACCAATGGATCAGATCTAAGCTCTGCAATCCTGCCACATCCAGTCGTGAATGGTGGTGGACAATTAAACAACTCACTGGAGGAGGAGGCTTCATAAATATCCCCATCCTCAATGATGGAGGAGCCCAGCACATCAGTGCAAAGGGTAAAGCTGAAGCATTCGCTGCAATCTTCAGCCATAAGTGCTGAGTGGATGATCCATCTCGGCCTCCTCCGGAGGTCCCCAGCATCACTGAATTGAAGGGCCGAATGGCCTACTCCTGCTCCTAGTTTCTATGTTTCTATGTTTCTATCACAGATGCCAGTCTTCAGCCAATTTGATTCACTCCACGTGATATCAAGAAACGGCTGAAGACACAGGACATTGCAAAGGCTATGGGCCCTGACAATCTTCCAGCAATAGTACAGAAGACTTGTGCTCCAGAACTTGCCATGCCCCTAGCCAAGCTGTTCCAGTACAACTATAACACTGGCATCTACCTGGCTCTGTGGAAAATTGTCCAGGTATGCCTTGTACACAAAAAGCAGAACAAATCCATCCCGGCCAATTACCTCCCCATCAGTCTACTCTCCATCATCAGTAAAGTGAAGGAAGGGACCATCGACAGTGCTATCCAACGGCACTTGCTTAGCAATAACCTGCTCACTGATGCCCAGTTTGGGTTCTGCCAGGGTCACTCAGCTCCTGACCTCATTACAGCCTTAGTTCAAACATGGACAAAAGAGCTGAACTCCCAAGGTGAGGTGAGAGTGACTGCCCTTGACATCAAGGCTGCATTTGACTGAGTGTGGCATCAAGGAGCCCTCGCAAAACTGGAGTCAATGGGAATCAAGGGGAAAACTCTCCACTAGTTGGAGTCATACCTAGCACAAAGGAAGATGGAGGTGAATCATCTCAGTCCCAGGACATCACTGCAGGAGTTCCTCAGGGTAGTGTCCTCAGCCCAACCATCTTCAGCTGCTTCACCAATGACCTTCCTTCCATCATAAGGTCAGAAGTGGGGATGTTCGCTGAAGATTGCATGATGTTCAGCACCATTCGCGACTCCTCAGATACTGAAGCAGTCCATGTCCAAATGCAGCAAGACCTGGACAATATCCAGGCTTGGGCTGACAAGTGGTGACAAGATCGGGTCAGAGGCTAGGAATCCTACAATGAGTAACTCACCTCCTGACTCCCCAAAGCCTGTCCACCATCTACAAGCACAAGTCAGGAGTGTGATGGAATACTCCCCACTTGCCTGGATGAGTGCAGTTCCAACAACACTCAAGAAGCTTGACACCATCCAGGACAAAGCAGCCGCTTGATTGGCACCACACCCACAAACATTCACTCCCTCCACCACCGAGGCACAATAGCAGCAGTGTGTACCAAGTACAAGATGCACAGCAGGAATTCACCAAGGCTCCTTCGACAGCACCTTCCAAACCTATGACCACTACCATCTAGAAGGACAAGGGCAGCAGACACATGGGAACACCACCACCTGGAAGTTCCCCTCCAAGCCACTCACCATCCTGACTTGGAAATATATCATCGTTCCTTCACTGTCACTGGGTCAAAATCCTGGAACTCCCTCCCTAACAGCACTGTGAGTGTACCTACACCATATGAACCCCAATGATTCAAGAAGGCAGCTCACAACCACCTTCTCAAGGGCAACTAGGGATGGGCAATAAATGGTGGCTCAGCCAGCGAAGCCCACATCCCGTGAATGAGTTAAAAAAAGAGAGACATTCAGGGAATTCCAGTGAAACCGAAAACTCTTCTCAGAGCACAGCAGCTTTCAGGATCCTCTTTTTCAATTCTAAAATTAACTCACAACAAAAGCTCAAATTTTCTACGAACATTACGGAGCTGCACATGCGGTTAATAGTAGAAGCTCACTTTTACTTCACAGCTCAACGGATTAAAACTCCTCGAGAATCTAAGGAGTAAAAGTCTATTGCCCGAGTGCTACCGGCCAGAATTTAAATTTCAATTAAGTCATTAAAACGTCTGAAGCCGCTCCACAGAAATGTTGCTGAACCAAGGAAGGAGATGTGAGGACAGGTGATCGAAATCTTTGTCAAGGAAGTCAGATTTAAGGAGAACTTTTAAAGAAGTGAGCGAGGCCGAGAGGTTTAGCGAGGGAATCCCAGGGCTGAGGGCACAGCCGCTGATGGAGGGATGAAGGAAGTGGCGTAAAAGGGCAGAATTACAACAGCACAGCTATCTCCGAGAGTTGTAGGGCTGGACAGGGTTACAGGGATTGGGGTGGGTGGGTGGTGGGGGGGTTCAGGCTGTGGAGGGGGAGAACTTTAAATGTTAGTTGTTTTGGAATGAGGTAGGTTGGCAAGCACAGGGGTGATGGGTGAACGCAACTAGGTGTGAGCTAGGGTACAGGCCACAGAGGTCGGAGTGTGGGGTGCTGGACAGGAGGGCATTGGAATTGCCAAGCCCGGGGGCAGGGAAGGCACGCCTGAGGACAGGATACAGCTAGGTGATGTTACAGTGATGAAGGTAGGTAGCCCTGGCAATGGGGAGACCATGGGATCAAAAGCTCAGCTCAAGGTCAGATAGGACGTTGAGGTTAGGAACAGTGTCGTTCTGCCTGAGACAGTGGCCGTGGGGGGGCGGGGGGTGGGGGTGGGGGTGCGTTTGGGGGGAGATGGAGCCAATTTTGAGGGATCTGAAGATAATGGCTTCAGTCTTCCTAGTGTTTAACTGCTGGAAGTTGTGGCTTGTCATGAACTGGGTCTGTGGGCACCACCGAGGCAGTGAACAAGTTGGGAGAGATGGTAGTGAGGTGGAGCTTACATACATACTGGCATCCACATATATCCAGAATATGACCTCCACACTTTCAGATGATGTTGGCAAGGGACAGCACGTAGATGAGAATGGGGAGGGGGTCGAGGTTAGATCCTTTGGGAGTTCCAGAGGTAGGAGTGTTGGAGAGATTTCTAGCATCCACACTATTTTGCAGGGGCAGCTCTGACTCTGACTGGATACAAGAGTGAAAGAAGGAAAAGGGAGTGTCACTGGGCTGGACAATAGGACGGGGGCGGGGGGAGGTGGAGTTAAACATTCCAGGACAAAGATCTTTCATCAGAACTGGAGAAGGTTAGGGAAGCAGTTCAGAGAAGGTTTACTAGACTAATATCAGGAATGGGTGGGTTGTCTTATGAGGAAAGGTTGGACAAGTTAGGCTTGTATCCGCTGGAGTTTAGAAGAGTGAGAGGCAAATTGATTGAAACATATAAGATCCTGAGGGGTCTTGACAGGGTGGATGTGGAGAGGATGTTTCCCCTTGTGGGAGAATCTAGAACTAGGGGTCACTGTTTAAAAATAAGGAGTTGTCCATTTAAAACGGAGATGAGGAGAAATTTTTTCTCTCAGGGGGTTGTGAGTCTTTGGAACTCTCTTCCTTGGTGGTGGAAGCAGAGTCTTTGAATATTTTTAAGGCAGAGCTGGATAGATTCTTGATTAACAAGGGGGTGAAAGGTTATTGGAGGTAGGCAGGAATGTCGGGTTAAAGTTACAATCAGATCAGCCATGATCTTATTGAATGGCAGGACAGGCTCAAGGGGCCGAGTGGCCTACTCCTGCCCTAGTTTGTATGTTTGTATGTATATAACAGGTCTTAAACAAATACAGAGGCAGGGGAAGGCGAGGGGTGGTGGTACTGGGGGAAAGAACAAAAGGGAAGGCCTGTGTTAGGGTGGTAGGTAGGACGATTAAAGGAGAAAAGGGATGATGCCAGACGTGCTGAGGGTTTCTAGCATGTTATTTTAGATTTCTAGCATCCACACTATTTTGCTTTAATGGAGAGATCACAGGGAGTGTCGGATCTCCTCCAAAACAACATAGCAGAGGAGGAGAGGGCACCCTGACCCTATGGTTCATTTATTAAAGCACTTGGTTTGAATAATTTCTTCTTTATTACCTGTCTATTGAGCTGGGAGACCAAATCTCTGATATCGAGTGAAATAGCTTCAATGGAATCAACCAGGACTGATCCTTGAGTTTGGGTGAGTTCGTGGATCCGCTTCGCATCTACATGGATCCAGAATACTTGGAGATCTTTCCAGTTTTGCTGCAAACGTTCTATATCCTGAAGAGAGAGAAGGGAGATGTCAAAAAAAACCCAATCTGGTTCCCAGGGAACAAATGGCAAACTGGGAAGGGACCAGGAAGATGAGACTTGGTACCTGTGTATCCAGCCAATGTTCATAGTCCTCTTGACTGCTCGGGAGACTTCTCAACTTCAGGCTGTAGTCTTCAAATGATGGGTTTCCAAGCTTCACTTGCTTCTGAATTAAAAAAAAAACACATTTGGCATTGGCTAAATTGAAGTAACTGATATCAACTTTGAGTTTGATGAAGGGGGCAGTAACAAAAGGTAGTGGAAGAACTACATTATTTATAGCACACAGGCCATTCGGCCCATCTGCTCCAAGCTCCACATGAGCCTCCTCCCGCCCTATCAGCATATCCTTCTATTCCTTTCACCCTGATTCAGCTTCCCCTTAAACCACTCCCTGTGGGAGTGAGTTCCACATTCTCACCACTCGCATTGCCACAAGAGGTTTCTCCTGAATTCCCTATGGGATTTATTAGTGACTGCTTGATATTGATGACCCCTCTGGTTCTGGTCACCCCCACCAGTGGAAACAGCTTCCCTGTGTCTACCCCATCAAATCCTTTCACAATTTTAAAGACCTCCATCAGGTCATCCCCTCAGCCTTCTCTTTTCTAGAGAAAAGAGCACCAAACTGTTCAATCTTTCCTGATAGTTATAACCTCTCGGTTCTGGTATTATCCCTGTGAATCATTTTTGCACCTTCTCCAGTGCCTCAATATCCTTTTTATAATCTGGAGACAGAATTGTGCACAATTCTCCAAGTGCAGTCTTAGCATTTTCAAATATTTCATTGCATTTCTCTCTTTAGGTTGATAAATGTTTATCGGGTAAAGGGTATTGAGGGGCATGGGGTAAAGGGGAATAAGTGGAGTTGAGGTTGAGGTGAGCCATGATCTAACTGAATGGAGGAGCAGGCTCAAGGAGCCGAATGGCCAGCTCCCATTCCTATTTTAACACCTGTAATCTAACATTGAAGTGAAATTGCCCACGCTTACATATTTTCCAATTAGGGTGTGAACATCTTGCAGCATTTTCCTGGAGAGGGCCGCACCCTGGGTGAAAAGTCCTTTGAGGCTGGTCTGAACCATTGGAGCAGCTGAGGTCAAGGCAACAAGTGAGAAGACCAGGAGGGTGAAAGCAGCATTCATGGTGCGACCTGATAGAAAGAGATAAGTTTCAGTGTGTTCAGTAAGACAAGTACCTTACACAATGAGCTTCGTGAAGACTTCCCCCACCATTATCATTGCCTTTATCATCAAATACATTATTATCAAACACAACAACTTGTATTTATATAATGCCTTTAGCATAGAAAAATATCCCAAGGTGCTTCACAGGAGCATTATCAGATGGAATTTGACACAAAGCCACATGAGGAGACACTAGGACAGGTGACCAAAAGATTGGTCAAAGAGGTCAGATATAAGGAGCATCTTAAAGGAGGAGAGCGAGGCAGAGAGGTTTAGAGAGAGGATTCCAGAGCTTAGGAGCCCAGGCAGCTGAAGGCACGGCCGCTGATGGTGGAGCGATTAAAATTGGGGATGTGTAAGAGGTCAGAATTGGAGGAGCACTGAAATTCTCAGAGGGTGGTAAGGGTTGGAGATCGATACAGACATATGGAGGGGCCAAGCCATGGAGGGATGAGAGTTGGAAGATCAGGACTTTTCTGGATCAGGAACCAATGTTGGTCAGTTGGTGGTGGTGGGGAGATGGGTGAACAGGACTTGGTGTGCGTTAGGATACAGGCAACAAAGTTTTGAGTGGCCTCAAGTTTATGGAGGATAGGGGACCGGCCAAGAGCACACTGGAATAGTCGAGTCTGGAGTTAACAAAGGCCCAGAGCCATACAGAATCTCTTAGCTCCCTCCCCACACTGGATCACTCACCCCACTCTTCACACTGGATCGTTCACCCCACTCTCCACACTGGATCACTCATCCCCTCCCCACACTGGATCACTTGCCCCCCACCCCACCCCCGCACTGGATCACTCATCCCACTCTCCACGCCGGGTCACACAGCACCCCCCTCTACATTGGATCATGCAGCTCCAACTCCATGCTGGATCACTCAACCCCCTGTCCACACTGGATCACCCAGCCGTCTCTCCACAGTGGATCACTCAGCCCTCTTTCTACAGTGGATCACTCACCCCCTCTCCACAGTGGATCACTCAGCTCTCTCTCCACAGTGGATCACTCAGTCCCCACTCCACACTGTATCACTCAGCCCCCTCTTCATAGTGGATCGCTCACTGTGGATAATTCCAATCTCTTACCTGTCAGTTTAGTTGTGAACTCTGGTCGTTTCGGTGTTACCCTGTGCACTGACTGGGAGCAATGTCACTCAGGTACCTTCTCACTCTTTGATAGTCCGGGTTTGAAGGACTGATGTGACATTCTGCCTTTTTGTAGTTGTCTGAGTGAAAGATCCTCCCACACATGAAGGATTAAGTTTTCTTAAATTTCCCAAGCCACAAATAAAGTCTAGGTTTCATTTGTTAACTTAGGTTTGATATCGGATGTTGGTTTCAGAACTCCAGAAGCGATAACTGCTGACGTGGGCTTTATTTGCGACGATGTACTGAAAGCAATTTCTGTTCTGGAGAATTACATTATCTTTCCCCCTTCCTCCTGCCCATATTGATTCACTCCTCAGCTCTGCTCAATGTTTTACTTCACTCCTAACTAATTAATCTCCTTCATAAAACAAAAACAGAAACAGAAATACCTGGAAAAACTCAGCAGATCTGGCAGCATCGGCGGAGGAGAGCAAAGTTGACGTTTCGAGTCCTCATGACCCTTCAGCAGAACTAAGTAAAAATAGGAAAGGGGTGAAATATAAGCTGATTTAAAGAAGTGGGGGGGGGGAGTTTTGGGGGTGGGGGGATGTTGGGACAAGCAGCCAGTGATAGGTGGAGATAGCCAAAAGATGTCACAGACACAAGTACAAAGAGGTGTTGAAGGTGGTGATATTATCTAAGGAATGTGCTAATTAGGAATGGATAGCAGGACACGCAAGGTACGGATAGCTCTAGGGGGTGGGGTGAAATAAGACTAAAAGGGCATAAAAGGTATAGATACACAATGGGTGGAAATACATTTAAAAATAATGGAAATAGGTGGGAAAAGGAAAATTTATATAAATTATTGGAAAAAACAAAAAGGAGGGGGAAGAAACGGAAAGGGGGTGGGGATGGAGGAGAGAGTTCAAGATCTAAAATTGTTGAACTCAATATTCAGCCCGGAAGGCTGTAAAGTGCCTAGTCGGAAGATGAGGTGCTGTTCCTCCGGTTTGCGTTGAGCTTCACTGGAACATTGCAGCAAGCCAAGGACAGACATGTGGGCAAGAGAGCAGGGTGGTGTGTTAAAATGGCAAGCGACAGGGAAGTCTGGGTCATGCTTGCGGACTGACCGCAGGTGTTCCGCAAAGCGGTCACCCAGTTTTTTTTGTTTTTTAATCTCCTTCATGTTCATCTGTGCAAAAATAAAATACTGTGGATGCTGGAAATCTGAAATAAAAACAGAAACTGCTGGAAACACTCAGCAAGCCTGGTGGCATCTGTGGAACGAGAAACAGAGTTAACGTTTCGAGTTGGATATGACTCTTCTTCAGAGCTGAAGTAACCTGAAGGAGTGTCAATTTCAACCAGGAATGTTAACTCTGTTTCTCTCTCCACAGGAGCCGACCGACCCACTGGCCAGGATTTTACGTTGGGTGTGTGCGCGATGATGTCGGGTGTGCGTCCCGACATCGCCGCGCAGTCTCGCCAAATTTTCTCGGTGGGCGGGCGCCGGAGTCGGCTCTGTGCCCGCCGACAATTGAAAGGCCTATTAAGGCCATTAACGAGGTAGTTCATTTCAAGTTTACGCCGCCCGTTCACCCCTTACGGTTGGCGGGCAGGCGAAAAGGCCAAGCGGCCTTTACGTTTTTGAGGAAAACCTCTTCCAGCGAGCGGGGTGAGGTTTCCTTAAGCTTTTACGAATTAAATAAAAACTTTTTTTTGGGAAAAATAAGAACAAGCCCCATCTCGTGTGACACAGTCACATGAGGGGACATGTTTCATTACATTTTTATTGCATCTATTTATTTTTTTCAAAAGCGCTTCCACCTCCCCGAGGCAGCGAAGCACTCTTCCGCGCGCATGCACGAGGGAGCGCTGGACCCGTCTCTCCCTCCTCCCTCTGCCTGCACAGGTAGCGCTACCGCTCGCGTATTGCGCTGGGTGGGCCTTAATCGGAGCCGATTGCGGGCAGCAGTGGGCTCCACGACCCCCCCACCCACTCCCGCCGAGCCCGCCCAAGGTGGGAAAACTTCAGGCCGCTGAGTTTTTCCAGCAGTTTCTGTTTGTATTTCTGTTAAGAAAAGGGAGGTTATGTGGTTCAGTGGATCGCGTCCCCACCTCTGCCCAGAAGCTCCAGGGTCAAGCCCCACTTCAGGGCTTGGCGGCTGTGGGAGGGGCGTGCGTAATGTGGCCAAACAGGTCGATTACCAGCCTGTAAATCCTTCCAATACACCTGATGGCTGGCGGTGAGGGTGGGGGAGTTTCCTAGTCAGCCATACTGCAGAAGACAACTGCAAACCACCGTAGCACTTTGCCAAGTATAATCATGGAGCAGTCCAATGGAAGCCCACGGTCACCAACGTCCTCTTAGGGCATGGTACCGGGAGGGGGAGGGTTTCTGATGATCTGTGCACTGACCAGCCCATTCAGACTGAAACAGCTGGTGCACAACCTCTGATATTGGATTCCCACCCTTCCTTCCTCCCCCCTCACTCCAGGTTCCTGCTCCTTCCTCACTGCCCCTCACTCCAGGTTCCCTTTCCCCCTCACTCCAGATTCCCTTTCCCCCTCACTCCAGATTCCCTTTCCCCCTCACCAGGTTCCCTTTCCCCCTCACTCCAGGTTCCCTTTCCCCCTCACTCCAGATTCCCTTTCCCCCTCACCAGGTTCCCTTTCCCCCTCACTCCAGATTCCCTTTCCCCCTCACTCCAGGTTCCCTTTCCCCCTCACTCCAGGTTCCCTTTCCCCCTCACTCCAGATTCCCTTTCCCCCTCACTCCAGGTTCCCTTTCCCCCTCACTCCAGATTCCCTTTCCCCCTCACTCCAGATTCCCTTTCCCCCTCACCAGGTTCCCTTTCCCCCTCACTCCAGATTCCCTTTCCCCCTCACTCCAGGTTCCCTTTCCCCCTCACTCCAGGTTCCCTTTCCCCCTCACTCCAGATTCCCTTTCCCCCTCACTCCAGGTTCCCTTTCCCCCTCACTCCAGATTCCCTTTCCCCCTCACTCCAGGTTCCCTTTCCCTCTCACTCCAGATTCCCTTTCCCCCTCACCAGACTCCCTTTCCCCCTCACTCCAGGTTCCCTTTCCCTCTCACTCCAGATTCCCTTTCCCCCTCACCAGATTCCCTTTCCCCCTCACTCCAGGTTCCCGTCCCCCTCACTCCAGATTCCCTTTCGCCCTCACTCCAGATTCCCTTTCCCCCTCACTCCAGATTGCCTTTCCCCCTCACTCCAGGTTCCCTTTCCCCCTCACTCCAGATCCCCTTTCCCCCTCACCAGATTCCCTTTCCCCCTCACTCCAGATTCCCTTTCCCCCTCACCAGATTCCCTTTCCCCCTCACTCCAGATTCCCTTCCCCCTCACCAGATTCCCTTTCCCCCTCACTCCAGGTTCCCGTCCCCCTCACTCCAGATTCCCTTTCCCCCTCACCAGATTCCCTTTCCCCCTCACTCCAGGTTCCCTATCCCCCCTCACTCCAGATTCCCTTCCCCCACACTCCAGATTCCCATTCTCCCTCACTCCAGGTTCCCACTCCCCCTCACTCCATACTCCCACTCCTTCCCCATTCCCTCTCACTTAGAAGTTTGACTTCTCCAATGTCATGGCTCTTTCTGATGATTGCACATGGGCCCCCCCTTTCAGACAGCAGCCTTCACCTCTCCCATAACTGCTCTGCCTCTCCCTTTTTCCAATTTGTCCATTGCTTGGACATTGTTTCAGGCCCTCGTCACTACGTCTTTCATGTTTGCCTTTCACTCTTGGGAAATGAACTAAATTGAAAGATAGAACTTGCATTTCTATAGCGCTCCCTTAGGGCATGCCAAGGAGCTTTCGAGCTAATGAAGTACTTTTCGAAGTGTAGTCGCTGTTGTAATGCAGGAAACCCAGCCAATTAGCGCACAGCACGATCCCACACACAGCAATGATAATGACCAGGTAATCTGTTTTAAAGATGTTGGTTGAGGATAAATATTGACTCAGGACACAAGGCAGAACTCTCCTTCCAAATCATTCCATGGGATCTCCTCTTCAACCAGGATTATTTGACAAGGGGACTGTGAGGTTTTGGGGCTGTTCCACCTCCTCAGTCACAGTCCTAAGTTTATGATCTGTCACAGGCTCTGAGGTAAACAGCCCCATTGTAATTCCTGTGACTGGTCAGTGCGTCCATCAGGTAACCGCCCGCACGGCAGAAAACCCTGGAATGTTCCGGAGATGTCGTTCAAACTGTGAAATATCCATCGACGTAAAACAGAGTGCGGAGATTTCCTGCTTTCCCCACTCCCACTCAGAGCAGAGACGGTGACAGAATCAAACGAGAGAGACTGGGCTCGTCCTCCTTTGAGCTGGAGAAACAGAGAGACTGGGTTTCTGTAGCAACCTCAGGACACCCGAAATTAGTTTGTGGCCAATGAAGTGCTTTTGAAGTGTTGTCCTTATAATAATGAAGGAAATGTGGCAGCCAAATTGTGCACATTCAGCTCCTACAAGCATCAACGTGATAATGACTAATTGTCTGTTTTTGCGATGTTGGTTGAGGATTAATATTGTCCAACATTGAGGAGAACGCACCATGTTCCTCTTCAAAGGGGTGCCATGGGATCTTTCCTGCCCATCTGAGAGGGCAGAGAGGGCTTCAGTTGAATGTTTCACAGAATCACAGAATATTAACAGCACAGAAGGAGGCCATTCGGCCCATCATGTCTGCACCGAATCTCCAAATGAGCATTATGACTCAGTGCCATTGCCCAGCCTTTTCCCTGTACCCCTGCACATTGCTTCTATTCAAATAGTCATCTAACGCCCTCTTGAATGCCGCGATTGAACCTGCCTCCACCACACTCCCAGGCAGTGGATTCCAGACCCGAGCCACTCACTGTGAAAAGTTTTCTTACATCACATTTGCTTCTTTTGCAAATCATTTTAAATCTGTGCCCTCTCGTTCTCGGCCCTTTTACGAGCGGAAACAGCTTCGCCCTATCTACTCTGTCCAGCCACTGATGATTTTGAACATCTCAATCAAATCACCTCTAGGCATTCTCTTCTCCAAGGAGAACAGTCCCAACCTCTCCAATCTATCCTCATAGCTGAAGTGCCTCATCCCTGGAACCATCTGGAAGGCAGCACCTCCAACACTGCAGCACTCCCTCAGTAGTGACCCTCCGACAGTGCGGCGCTTCCTCACTACTGACCCTCCCACAGTGCAGCGCTCCCTTAGTACTGACCCTCCGCCAGTGCAGCACTGCATTAGTACTGACCCTCTGACAGCGTAGCGCTCCCTCAGTACTGATCCTCCGACAATTCAGCACTCTCTCAGTACTGACCCTCCGACAGTGCAATGCTCCCTCAGTACCGACCCTCTGACAGTGCAACACTCCCTCAGTACTGAATATCCGACAGTGCAGCACTCCCTCAGTACTGACCCTCCGACAGCGCAGCACCCCTTCATTACTGACCCTCTGACAGTGCCGCATTCTCTCAGTTCTGACCCTCTGACTGTGCAGCACCCCCTCAGTACCGACCATCTGACACTGCAGCACTCCCTCAGTACTGACCCTCTGACAGTGCAGCCCTGCACTATTCCTGGCCCTCCACCAGTGCAGTGCTCGCCCAGTACTGACCCTCTGCCAGTGCAGCACTCCTTCAGTGCTGGCCCTCCAACTGTGTAGCACTCCCTCAGTACTGACCCTCTGACACTGTAGAACTCCCTCAGTACTGACCCTCTGACACTGTAGAACTCCCTCAGTACTGACCCTCTGACACTGTAGAACTCCCTCAGTACTGACCATCCGACAGCGTGCCCTGCATTGGTACTGCACTAGGAGTGTCAGCCTGGATTTTGGACCCAATTATCTGAAGTGGGATTGTAACATGTATCATTCTGACTCAGGCCGATGGATAAATACTAAGCTGCAGCTGTAACGAATGGATATAACCGACAGAACATCCCTGAATTTCTGATACACACTCCCAATGGGTGAGTTTGCAAGTCCGTGCCTCTGTCAGTGGCTGAGGCTCCCTGTGATAGACGCTCCCAATGAGCCCACCTTCCAGGGGGTTAGGCTCTCAGGGGTTGAGTCTCCCAGGGGGTTAGGCTCCCTGTGCGTTAGGCTTCCAGAGGGTGAGTCTCCCAGGGGATTAGGCTCCCAGGGGGTGAGGCTCCCAGGGGGTTATGCTCCCTGTGGGTTAGGCTCACTGCCTGCTGCACAGATTCAGGGAGAGACCCCACTTGGAGGCGCTCAGCTGTAACGTGGCTACAGTGAAATGGACAATGGGCTGACCAATGATGGGAGTATCACTGGTCACTGCTCAGGGATTGAATCTGATTTTCAAGTGGGAGGGTTTGGTTACACGGTGTGGGTGATACTGAATCTTTGGCTCATTTCCCATTGGTCTTTCTGATGTGGACCCAAGGCTGGGTTGAGCAACAAGACTTTGGGTTGGCTTTTGCCTGGTCTGCACTTATGCAAAGACCAATTTCCCCCCAAAATGTTCCTGTTTCATTACATTAACAATGAAATATATAGAAACCTTTCCTTTGCTGAATTACACAGAGTTTAATAATCTGTTTGCTTTCATTAAGTGGTTACTTTTGGTTTAGCATCTTAAATTCCAAGAAAGCAGAAGACTAACCGACAAGTCTTTGAGTCTCACTTGTGAATTCTCTACCCACGCTTCCCAACCAGGGTTATTTGACAAGGGGACTGTGAGGTTTTGGGGCTGTTCCACCTCCTCAGTCACAGTCCTAAGTTTATGTCACAGGCTCTGAGGTAAACAGCCCCATTGTAATTCCTGTGACTGGTCAGTGTGTCCATCAGGTAACCGTCCGCACGGCAGAAAACCCCGGAATGTTCCGGAAATTTTGTTCAAGCTGTGAAATATCCATCGACGTAAAACAGAGTGCGGAGATTTCCTGCTTTCCCCACTCCCACTCAGAGCAGAGACTGTGACAGAATCAAACGAGAGAGACTGGGCTCGTCCTCCTTTGAGCTGGAGAAACAGAGAGACTGGGTTTCTGTAGCATCTTTCCCAACCTCAGGACACCCAAAAGTAGTTTGTGGCCAATGAAGTGCTTTTGGAGTGTCGTCCTTATAATAATGAAGGCTAAGGGGAGGTTTACATTTACTTAGAGTAAATAAGACGAAACTGTTTCCCGTGGCGTGATGGTTGGTAACCAGAGGGACAGAGATTTAATTTAATTGAGAAATAAGCCAGAGAGGAAATGAGATTTTGTTTTTTACATAGCTGATCTGGAAGGTGCTGGATCTTTCAAAAGGAAATCAGATAAATCCTTAAAAATGAAACAGTTGCAGGGTTATGGGGAAGGAGCAGAGGGGAATGGGATAGCTCTTTCAATGAGCTAGCAGAAGCAACATGGGTTGAATGGCCTCCTTCAGTGCTGTATGGTTTTCTGAATGTCGTGGAGGCAAGCTCTCAGCTAACATGTCACTGTCCCGACGTCCGTTACTCTCAGCCGAGAGTTGGCTTACGGGCTGGGGAGCTGGGATTTGTGATACCCACGCTCGGGGCAAAGGAAACTGAAAACTACCCTCAGAGTCCGTTTATGAGAGGGCACAGGTCATGGAGCACAGAGCACAGAAACGAGCAGTGAGCGTAGCACTAACCTGGCATCTCGATAGCACCCTTCAAACTACAGGATGCCCCATAGCTCTTCACAGGCAATGAAGTGCTTTTTGAACCGTAGTCACTATTGTAATGTAGGAAATGTGGCAGCCGATTTATGCATAGCAAGATCCCACAAACAGTCATGTGATTATGACCAGGCAATCTGTTCTTTAGGGATATTAGTTGTGAGATAAATATTGGCCCCAGGACACTGTGGCAAACCCCTTGCACTTCTTCAGAAAAGTGCAATGGTGTCATCTCTAACCCCCTTAGAGGGCACTTTAACCTCTCACCTGAAAGAAAACTCCAATAGTACAGCCCCCCTCGGTACTGTCCCCTTGAAAGCCCAGCACTCCCTCAGTACTGACCCTCCGACCATGTGGCACTCCCTCAATACTGCACTTCGAGTGTCAGCCTTGACCCTCCTGCTCAAAGCCTTTAGACTAGGGACTTAAACTCGCCAATGTGGCTCAGAAACAAGAGAGAGGAAGAAAGAGAGAGATAGGGACACCAACTAGGTCACGGCTGATAATTGACAGCTACAGAGCTTGTGACCAGCTTTGGAAGTGGAGAGTTGTGCAGTTATCCTGGGTGTTGCTGATTGGTGCAACCCTTATTAAGCAGGAGGCTCCGAAATCTTCCTCTCTGTCTCTGGTAACCAACATATCTCCTCTAAATTCTATTAACTGTGTGTTGCATTACAGAACATTGTACAGGCACATCCCTGGTGCCAGTCAGACAGAACCTCAACAGCACATGTTCCAGCAGGGTTTCTTCACACTCAATATTCAGGCTATAGGGCAAAGTGAATCAGGGGCCCAGCTTAACAAAGCTCACTGCCCAGTTGTGATATTTTCCAAATGAAGTGTTGTCCTGTTAGAACAATGTTATTCCTGATAAAGAGCAGGAGGCTGACTCACAATCTGAATATCCAACCCGATTCCATCCCCACTCATCACTCTTGAGAATCTACTGAGGCCCCCCGGGCTATAGATTCATTATGACCATTCAGCCCATCGTGTCCATGCCAGCCAGTGACCACAATGTCACTGGAAGGAAGTGTTCAGCTTTCTCCTCCTGCAGCTGCGCTGGTACGTTCTGTAGCTGGTGATTTCTCCAGCGCTGTCCTGAGACGGTCCAAGTCCTTACTAATCTGCCCGGCTCCATTCATCATTCTCGTTATAACCATGGACATTTTCACAAAGCATTTCCCTTCAACATTCCCCTCTGTCCCACTGTGACACATGAAGTCCTCAGGCTGACTTGCTTTCTCTCCCTGGTCCTGACAATATCCATTGACTGATCTTCAGCTATTTGTCTGCTGGAATTTACCCCACCTTATGCCAGCTCTTTACACTCTAATCATGGCCTACCTTTTCCTCTCTGTGGATGTTTCCTTATGTTGATTGTATTCCTTAGGTATATAAGTGTACAGTGTTATTTTGATCCTAAGCCAGTTGGTGAAATATGAAACTAGACATTAATGCTTTCCTTGATAGTGGGTTTATTCACAGAATGCAGCATTACATATGTCTGCTTCCGACCTGCTAACCCAGTGTGCCAGCAGTCCCTCTTTATAAGTGCTCTAGACATTTAGTTAAACAATGCCCTTCACATGTGTGTCTTAACAATATAATTAACATACCATTAACATACAGGACCTTGGTGAGATCACACCTGGGGTACTGTGTACAGTTTTGGTTTCTTTATCTAAGAAAGGATATACTTGCCATGGAGGGAGTGCAGCAAATGTTCATTCAACTGATTCCCAGGAGTGAGAGGGTTGTCTGCTGAGGAGACTAGGAGACTAGGCCTTTTTCCCTAGAGTTTAGAAGAATGTAATGGATAAATTCTTAAGGAGTTTGATAGGATCAATGCTGGGAAGATGATTCCCCTGGCTGGAAAGTCTAGAACAAGGGGAACAGTTTCAGGAAAAGGGGGCTGATCACCTGGGACTGAGATAAAGAGAAATTTCTTCACTCAGAGGGTTGTGAATCTTTGGAATTCTCTACCCCAGAGGGTTGTTGATGCTCAGTCATTGAGTATGTTCAAGACTTGGGCCGGGAGATTTTCAGGTACTAACGGGATTAAGGGAGATGGGAAGAGTTCAGGAATGTGGAGTGAGGAACAGCCATAGCCTTATTGAATGGTTGAACAGGCTGGAGGGGCTGAGTGACCTCCTCCTGCTCTTGTTTCTTGTTATAGAATTTGTCTAATGCCCTTAGTCCTTAAACTGAAGATGCTGTTAATGCTTAAATTATTCATTAGCTTGAAAGTTTTCATCCAATCTATTCAGGCCTCCTTCTGATTTAACATCAGACTGTGTCTCTGTTCCATATCCCTGCGATATTGTTTTTTATTTGTTATCATTTTGAATTGCTATGTAGCTTTTGACAGACCAATACACTGTCATCTTATGATCAAACTTAATTTTTCTCATTTTGTGTTCCCTGGGCTGGAACACTCATTCATCTCTCATCTTCCTTGCATTTATGAGCCCCTAGGTTTCTCTTTTCTCTTACTCTAGGTCCTTCTCTATATCAATGACCTTCTCCACCGTTCATCTAACCCGACCTGCTGTACAGTTAAAGTGTCCACCCTATATTTATCAGCTTCCTGCAGTCCCCTTGCCCTCAGCATGCGACACTGTCTTCATTGTCCAATGACTGACTCACTCCATCCTGATGGACTCTCCCATGGTCTCCCTCAGGTGGGCTCTAAAGACCCCCTGGCAGGAGGAGAGCAGAGAGACCCCTCCGTATCCCAACCAGCTATCCCTCCTCAGTCCAAGGAACAAGATAAAGAATGAAAGAAACATAAAATGACTGGTTATCCAGTTTATGTTAGCCTTTATTGCAAGGGGATTTGAGCACAGGAATAAGGAAGTCTTACTGTAGCTGTACAGGGCCTTGGTGAGACCTCATCTGGAGTATTGTGTACAGTTTTGGTCTCCTTACCTAAGGAAGGATGTACTGACCATAGAGGGAGTGCAACGAATTTTCATCGCGCTAACCCTGGAGATGCCAGGATTGCCCTATCAGGAAAGATTGAGGAGACTGGGCCTGTAATCGCTTTAGAGTTTAGAAAAATGAGAGGTGATCTCATTGAAGTGTACAAAATTCTCAGAGGGCTTGACAGGGTAGATGCAGGAAGGATGATTCCCCTGGTCGGGGGTCTAGAACGAGGAGACACAGTCTCAGAGTAAGAGACAGGCCATTTAGGGCCGAGATGTGGAGGAATTTCTTCAGTCAGAGGGGGTTGAATCTTTGGAATTCTCTATCCCAGAGGGATGGAGGCTCAGTCATTGAGTATGTTCAAAGCAGACAGAGGTTGATAGATTTTTAGAAACCAATGACAGTAAGGGGTACAGGGGTAGTGTGGGGAGATGGCGCCAAGGTAGAAGATCATCCATAATAGAGTTAAATGGAGTAGCAGGCTCAAGGGGCCAAATGGCCTGCTCTAGCTCCTATGTTCCTATCTGCTGTTTGCAGGATCTTGCTATGCACAAGAAATGGCGACTGTCCTCAGGGTTACTGCACGTCAAAGTAATTGGTGTTCCTGAGGAGTTTGCAACCTGACTGAGAAACGGAAATCTGACCTAGTCTGAAATCAAGTGGTTACAGAGTCCTGACATAACCTGCAAAAGTCACTCAGCCAGTGATCGGGGAATAAGATTGATTCAATGCACTGACCCCTGGCAATCCTGTCTATGCATCAGCCATATCATTCCTTTTTGCTGCAATATCCCCTCCATCTTGAAAACTATTTGCAGCTCCCCGAGTGTAAAAAGTCCCAAATATACCACAAGGGGAGAGTCTTTCTCAGAAGAGGCACAGTTTAAAGTAAAGGTCTCCGTGCTGAAGAACTGAATTTGCACTCGAATGTGTTGATGTGGCAGGAAGATTCCGCTAGCCCTTCACAATCAGATTCAAGTTCCTGCCCTGGAAGGATTCTCCTTTCCGAGGGCTTCCCCAGTCACCTTACAGACAGCCCCCAGAAATGTTGCAACTTCGCATCTTTCCAGCCCAGGAAAGTGAGGCTAACCACTTCCCTTTTACAGAAACTGTGTCACCAAACTCAGGAAAACTCATCCGTGACCAATATGTTGGGTTTCCTGTTAAACTTGCCATGTATTTATATCAGGTTTATCACCATAAATCAATATTCACATCAAATAATCACCGTAACTCAATATTTATGAAGCAATGGCGGCATGAGGAAAAACTTTACCATGCAGAGAGTGGTTAGGGTCCGGAATGCGCTGCCTGAGAGTGCAGTGGAAGCAGGGCCAAATGTGGCTTTCAAAAGGTAATTAGATAATTATCTGTAGAGAGAAAAATGACAGGGCTTCAGGGAAAGGGCAGGAAATAGGATGAAGTGCGTTGCTCTTGCAGAGAGCTAGCTAGGACACAATGGGCGCAATGTCCTCCTGCTGCACTGTAACCATCCAATCATTCTTTGAGACGATTTACACATGGCAAATCAATATTCATATCAAAATACCACAACAGACCAATACATCAAATTATCACAGCTAATCAATATTTACATATATAAATACACATTTTCTTTTTCTATTTATTAAGAATCTAATACGAGTTTACTGCTGCAGTTTCATTTACATTTGTTTGTTTTTTGACCCTGTCTTTCGATATGTGATTAGATTTCGGTTGGAAAGCCACAGGACCAAAAGTGATATCTGACTGTAAAAAAACTCCCGTACACACCCCCTAAAACCACAGTGCATTTTTCATTATGAAATTTTCACATTTACAAACTAACTTTGTCTTTACTGCATCCAGATGGTGAGTGGTGGGTGGGTCAGAACACCAGGCACCCTATAAATCTCCCAGGCAGTGTCAGTAAGATCCCACCTCGTGTCTGCTGCAAGCCATTAAATCAGAACCCACGCTTCAATTGTCAGAATCACTGAGGTAAAGTATAACTTCTCAGCATTAATGATTTAATCTTCATCTGATATTTAATCTCTGTCTGATATTTAATCTCTGTCGGATATTTAATCTCAATCTGATATTTAATCTCGATCTGGTATTTAATCTCCATCTGATATTTAACCTCCATCTGATATCTAACCTCAATCTGATATCTAACCTCAATCTGATATCTAATCTCAATCTGATATTTAATCTCGTTCAGATATTTATCTCCATCTGATATTTAATCTTGAAATGAAATTTAACCTCAATCTGATATTTAATCTCATTCTGATATTTAATCACGTTCAGATATTTAATCTTGATCTGATATTTAACCTCAACCTGATATTTAATCTCATTCAGATATTTGATCTCAATCTGATATTTAATCTCATTCAGATATTTAATCTCAATCTGATATTTAATCTCGATCTGAAATTTAACCTCAACCTGATATTTAATCTCATTCAGATATTTGATCTCAATCTGATATTTAATCTCATTCAGATATTTGATCTCAATCTGATATTTAATCTCATTCAGATATTTGATCTCAATCTGATATTTAATCACGTTCAGATATTTAATCTTGATCTGATATTTGATCTCGATCTGAAATTTAACCTCAACCTGATATTTAACCTCATTCAGGTATTTAATCTCAATCTGATATTTAATCTCGATCTGAAATTTAACCTCAACCTGATATTTAATCTCATTCAGATATTTAATCTCAATCTTCTGATATTTAATCTTGATCTGATGTTTAATCTCAATCTGAAATTTAACCTCAACCTGATATTTAATCTCAGACTGATATTTAATCTCAACCTGATATTTAATCTCAGTCTGATATTTAATCTTGATCTGATATTTAATCTCGATCTGAAATTTAACCTCAACCTGATATTTAATCTCATTCAGATATTTAATCTCAATCTGATATTTAATCTTGATCTGATATTTAATCTCGATCTGAAATTTAATCTCATTCAGATATTTAATCTATATCTGATATTTAACCTTGATCTAATATTTAATCTCGATCTGATATTTAATCTTGATCTGAAATTTAACCTCAACCTGATATTTAACCTCATTCAGATATTAAATCGCAACCTGATATTTAATCTCCGCCTGATATTTAATCTCAGTCTGATATTTAATCTCAGTCTGATATTTAATCTCCGCTTGATATTTAATCTCAATCTGATATTTAATCTTGATCCGATATTTAATCTCGTTCAGGTATTTATCTCAACCTGAAATTTAATCACGTTCAGATATCTAATCTCAATCTGAAATTTAATCTTGATCTGATATATAATCTTGATCTGAAATTTAATCTTGATCTGAAATTTAACCTCAACCTGATATTTAATCTCATTCAGATATTTATCTCAATCTGATATTTAATCTCAATCCGATATTTAATCTCAAGACGATATTTAATCTTGTTCAGATATTTATCTTGATCTGATATTTAATCTCGATCTGAAATTTAACCTCAACCTGATATTTAATCTCATTCACATATTATCTTGATCTGATATTTAATCTCAATCTGGTGGTAAAACTCAATCTGATATTTATCTCGATCTGATATTGAATCTCGATCGGATATTTAATCTCGGTCTAATATTTATCTCGTTCTGATATTAAACCTCAATCTGATATTGAATCTTGATCTGATATTTAACCTCAATTAGATATTGAATCTCAATCTAGTATTTAACCTCAATCTGGTATTCCTGTAATCTGACCTCTGAAGGGATTTGCATTTCTCTACCGCCTTTCACAGCTTCAGGATATACCAAAGTGCTTTGCAGCCAATGAAGTACTTTATAAAGAGTAGTCACTGCTGTAATGTAGGAAACGTGGGAGTCAATTTCCACAGGAAGATCCCACAAACAGCAATGTGATCATGATCAGATAATCTGTTGTAGCGATGGTGATTGGGGCATTAATATTGGCCAGGACACTGGGAAGAACTCCCCTACTCAGAAACAATGCCAAAAGATAGAACTGGATCCAGATGGAGCCTCATGTGTCTCATTTGAAATATGCACTCCCGACAGTGCAGCACTCTCTCAGTACCAACCCTTCACTAGTGCAGCACTCCCTCGGTACTGACCTTCCAACAGTGCAACACTCTGTCAGTATTGGCCCTCCGACAGTGCAGCACTCTCTCAGTACCGACCCTCCATTAGTGCGGCACTCCCTCGGTACCTACCTTCCAACAGTGCAACACTCTGTCAGTATTGACCCTCCGACAGTGCAGCACTCCCTCAGTACTGACCCTCCATCAATGCAGCACTCCCTCAGTACTGACCTTCCAACAGTGCAACACTCTCTCAATTCTGACCCTCCAACCATGCAGCACTCCCTCAGTACTGAGCCCCCCGACAGTGCGGCACTTCCTCAGCACTGCCCCTCCAACAGTGCAGCACTCTGTCAGTATTGACCCTCTGACAGTGCAGCACTCCCTCAGTACCGACCCTCCATCAGTGCAGCACTTTTTTTTATTGATTCATGGGATGTGGGTGTTGCTGGTTGGGCCAGCATTTATTGCCCATCCCTAATTGCCCTTGAGAAGGTGGTGGTGAGCTGCCTTCTTGAACCGCTGCAGTCCATTTGGCGTAGGTGCACGCTAGTGATTTTGGGGAGTGTGTTCCGGGATTTTGACCCAGCAACAGTGAAGGAACAGTGATATATTTCCATGTCACGATAGTGAGTGACTTGGAAGGGAACTTCCAGGTGGTGGTGTTCCCATCTATCTGCTGCCCTTGTCCTTCTAGATGATAGTGGTCGTAGGTTTGGAAGGTGCTGTCTAAGAAGCCTTGGTGAATTCCTGCAGTGCATCTTGTCGATGGTACACACTGCTGCTACTGTGTGTTGATGGTGGAGGGAGTGAATGTTTGTGGATGTGGTGCCAATTAAGCGGACAGCTTTGTCCTGGACGGTGTCGAGCTTCTTGAGTGTTGTGGGAACTGCACTCATCCAGGCAAGTGGGGAGTATTCCATCACACTCCTGACTTGTGCCTTGTAGATGGTGGACAGGCTTTGGGGAGTCAGGAGGTGAGTTACTCGTCACGGGATTCCTAGCCTCTGATCTGCTCTTGTATCCACAGTATTTATATGGCTAGTCCAGTTCAGTTTCTGGTCAATGGTAATGCCCAGGGTGTTGATACTGGGGGATTCAGTGATGATAATGCCATTGAACATCAAAGGGCGATGGTTGGATTCTCTCTGGTTGGAGATGGTCATTGCCTGACACTTGTGTGTCAAGAATGGTACTTGTCATTTGTCAGCCCAAGCCTGGATATTGTCCATGTCTTGCTGCATTTGGACATGGACTGCTTCAGCGTCTGAAGAGTCATGAATGGTGCTGAACATTGTGCAATCATCAGTGAACATCCCCACTTCTGATCTTAAGATGGACTCTGGAGTTGTGAATCTCTATCGCTTGCTGCTTATGCTGTTTGGCACGCAAGTAGTCCTGTGTTGTAGCTTCACCAGGTTGACACCTCATTTTTAGATATGCTTGGTGCTGCTCCTGGCATGCCCTCCTGTACTCTGCATTGAACCAGGGTTGATCCCCTGGTTTGATGGTAACGTTAGAGTAAGGGATATGCTGGCCAATAAGTTTACAGATTGTGTTCGAGTATAATTCTGCTGCTGCTGATGGCCCACAGCGCCTCATGGATGTCCAGTCTATCCCATTTAGCACGGTGATAGTGCCATACAACTCAATGGAGGGTATCCTCAATGGGAAGGCGTGACTTCGTCTCCACAAGAACTGTGCGGTGGTCACTCCTACTGATACTGTCATGGACAGATAAATTTGTGGCAGGCAGGTTGGTGAGGATGAGGTCAAGTATATTTTTCCCTCTTGTTGGTTCCCTCACCACCTGCTGCAGACCCAGTCTAGCAGCTATGTCTTTTAGGACTCAGGTGCTACTGAATTAATGTTGGTGATGGACACTGAAATCCCCCACCAAGTGTACATTCTGCGCCCTTTCCACCCTCAGTGCTCCCTCCAAGTGGTGTTCAACATGGAGAAGCACTGATTCATCAGCTGAGGGAGGGTGGTACATGGTAATCAGCAGGAGGTTTCCTTGCCCATGTTTGACCTGATGCCATGAGAATTCATAGGGTCTGGAGTCGATGTTGAGGACTCCCAGGGCAACTCCCTCCCAACTGTATACCACTGTGCTGGGTCTGTCCTGCCAGTGGGACAGGACATACCCAGGGATGGTGATGGTGGTGTCTGGGACATTATCTGTAAGTTATGATTCTGTGAGGGTGACTATGTCAGGCTGTTGCTTGACTAGTTTGTGAGGCAGCTCTCCCAATTTTGGCACTAGCCCCCAGATGTTAGTAAGGAGGACTTTGCAGGGTCGACAGGGCTGAGTTTCCAGTTCCTAGGTCAATGCTGAGTGGTCCGTCCGGTTTCATTCCTTTTTGTTGACTTTTGAGCAGTTTGACACAGCTGAGTGTTCCACTCAGACATTTCAGAGGGCAGTTAAGAGTCAACCACATTGCTGTGGGTCTGGGGTCACATGTAGTCCAGACTGGGTAAGGATGGCAGATTTCCTTCCCCGACGGACATTAGTGAACCAGAGGGGTTTTTAACAACAATCAGCAATAGTTTCATGGTCATCATTAGATTTATAATACCAGATTTATATTGAAGTCTAGATCCACATCTGCCGGGGTGGGATTTGAACCCAGCTCCCCAGAGCATTGTCCTGGGGCCCTGGAATACTAACCCAGTGACAATACCACTACACCACTGCACTCCTCCAATACCGACCCTCTGACAATGCAGCGCTCCCTCAGTACTGACCCTCCGACAGTGCAGTACTCCCTCAGTACTGACCCTCTGACAGTGTGGCACTCCCTCAGTACTGACCCTCTGACAGTGTGGCACTCCCTCAGTACTGACCCTCTGACAGTGTGGCACTCCCTCAGTACTGACCTTCTGACAGTGTGGCACTCCCTCAGTACTGACCCTCTGACAGTGCAGCGCTCCCTCAGTACTGACCCTCCAACAGTGCAGCATTCCTCAGTACTGACCCTCTGACAGTGTGGCACTCCCTCAGTACTGACCCTCTGACAGTGTGGCACTCCCTCGGTACTGACCCTCTGACAATGTGGCACTCCCTCAGTACTGACCCTCTGACAGTGCAGCGCTCCCTCAGTACTGACCCTCTGACAGTGCAGCGCTCCCTCAGTACTGACCCTCTGACAGTGTGGCACTCCCTCAGTACTGACCCTCTGACAGTGTGACACTTCCTCAGTACTGCAGTCCAGTGCCAGCCTTGTGGTCAATTCTCTGGAGTGGGATTTAATAGTCACTCAAAATTTAGAGTGCTGCACACTGAGCCATGGTTAACACTAACTAGAAGATGACTTGCAGTGGCTAGGGTGATGTTAATGCTTGACTGGCAAATGGAATGTTGTCATTTATTGCAAATGGAATGGAATATTAATGTAGGGAAGTTTAGCTACAGTCGTACAGGGCATTGGTGAGACCACATCTAGCGTACTGTGTACTGCTTTGGCCTCCGTATTTAAGAAAGGATATAACTGCATTGGAAGCAGTTCAGAGAAGGTTCATTGCATTGATACCTGATTTAATGGGCTATTTTACGAGGAAAAGTTGGTCAGCCTGGGCCTGTATCCATTGGAGTTTAGAAGAATGAGAGGTGATCTTTTTGAAATATATAAGATCCTGAGAGGAATTGACAGGTTGCAGAAAGGATGCTTCCTCATGCGGGAGAGACTAGGACTAGGCCACACAGTTTAAAAATAAAGGGGTCTCCCATTGAAGATGGAGATGAGAAGAAATGTTTTTCTCTCAGAGGGTCGTGAGTCTTTGGAACTCTCTCCCCCAGAGAGTGATGGAGATAGTCAGTGAATATGTTTAAGGCAGGGGTAGATAGGTTCTTGACTAACAAGGGAGTCAAAGGTTATCCGGGGTAGGTGGGAATGTGGAGTTGAGGTTCAGCCATGATCTTATTGAATGGCAGAGCAGGCTCGAAGGGCCGAGTGGCCTACTCCTGCTCCTAATTCGTATGTTTGTATGTATTGATTAGTGTCGGTTACTCTTGACAATCTTCTGATGATCTTTCCAGATTGGATTGATGGCGGTGATTTTGCTGCTGGTCGTCTCGGTTACCCTCTTCACCATCCCTTCATCAACTGATTCCAGCACCCTTAACATCACCTTCCAAAGAAGCCTGAATCTATCCAGGAAAATCCTGCAGGATGTCCGAGATTTACTTATAAAATATGTAAGGCTCACAATTCTCTTGATTTCCAGATTGGGAGATGGGAGGTTCAGGGTAGCTGATGGTACAATCCAGATTCAGGATCCTGATAACTGATTGGTCATGGTGCTGGTCTTTAGTCTAAAGTCCACCATGTGAATTTCAGAATTTGAGCTTCATAAATCTGGTCATTTTTGGGTTGACATCAGCAGAGGTGACCAGGAAGTTAGTGGATTGTTATAAAAACCCAACTGGTTCACTCATGGTTTTCATTGCTGGCCTGTCCAAGCAACACGTGATCCCAGTAACACACAAGGCAGGTCAACTCTTCATGCTGTCCAGTAAAACACCAACTACAATGAAGGAAGGAGCTATCAGCACCATCTCAAATGTTTAAACTGATGATAGGGTCAAGATAGGACAGTTTTCACTCTGTTGGGGGGTGGGGGTGGGGGGGGTTGGGGGTGGTGGTGGTTGGGGGGGGGTGGTGTCGCGGGGGCAGAACCTTAAAAGTAGAGCCAGGCCATTGATGCGTGATGTAAGGAAGCACTTCTTCACACAGAGGAGTAGAAACCTGGAACCCCCTCCCCTCCAGGTGTTGGGATGGAGTGGGGTAGGTGGGGAGAGGGGCTCAGGGGTCAATTGAAGCTTTCAGGCCTGAGGTGGCTGGATTTCTGTTGGTAAGGGGCATTGAGAGGTATGCAACACAGGCAGAGAAATGGAGTTAAGATGCGGATCAGACACAATCTGACTCAACAGTGGGACTGAACTGAAGCAGTCCATGTCCAAATACAGCAAGACCTGGACAATATCTAGGCCTGGGCTGACAAGTGACAAGTAACATTCGCACCACACAAATGCTAGGCAATGACCATCAACTAGAGAGAATCTAACCATCACCCCTTGATGTTCAATGGCAATGCCATCACTGAATCCCCCCAACAACAGCCTGGGGGTTACCATTGACCAGAAACTGAACTGGACTAGCCATATAAATACTGTGGCTACAAGAGCAGGTCAGAGTCTAGGAATCCTATGGCAAGTAACTCACCTCCTGACTCCCCAAAGCCTGTCCACCACCTAGAAGGCACAAGTCAGGAGTGTGATGGAATACTCTCCACATGCCTGGATGAGTGCAGCTCCCACAATGCTCAAGAAACTTGAAACATCCAGGACAAAGCTGTCCGCTTGATTGGCACCCCATCCACAAACATTCACTCCCTCCACCACCGACACACAGTTGCAGCAGTGTGTACCATCTACAAGATGCACTGCAGAAACTCACCAAGGCTCCTTAGACAGCACCTTCCAAACTCATGACCACTACCATCTAGAAGGACAAGGACAGCAGATAGATGGGAACACCACCACCTGAAAATTCCCCTCCAAGTCACTCACCATCCTGACTTGGAAATATAACGCCGTTCCTTCACTGTCAATGGGTCAAAATCCTGGAACTCCCTCCCTAACAGCACTGTGGGTGTACCTACACCACAGGGACTGCAGCGGTTCAAGAAGGCAGCTCACCACCACCTTCTCAAGGGCAACTAGGGATGGACAATAAATGCTGGCCTAGTGAGTGACACCCACTTCCCATGAATGAATAACAAAAACAGACTCGAAGGGCTGAATGGCCTCCCCATGTTCCTATGCTCCTAGTTTGGAGGAATAATGAGACTGATTTTCAGACTAGATTTTTTTTAATTTAAGAAACAAGAGAAAATGGGAAACCCATCGTTTGAAGATCACAACATGATCTTGTGCAGCTTGCCAAGCACCAACATCGCCTACAGCTATTGGTTGCAAATGCAAGTAAGGATAACTCATTATTTGTTCATTCAAACCCCTAACGTCTTTCCCCCCTCCCCATTCCCCTCCTCATACCCCCACTCCATCACCTCTCCCCATAGCCCCTTCCCTCCCCATCACCCTCCCCCACACCCCCATCTCCCATCCCCCCCTCCCTCCCCTCCCTCACCCCCTGTCTTGTACCCTCAGTACCCCAGGGCCCCTCCCCATACCTCCATTCCCCCTTCCCATCCCCCTCCCCTATTCTCCCTTCTCTTCCCCATCGCCCCCACCGCTCTCCCATCATTGCCCCTCTAGCCCCAACCACCCCTTATTTGTATTCCACCTCATCCCCCCACCCATTACTAGTCTACTTCATATAGCAACTTACTCCTCAATCAGCTCCTGTGGCCTCCTCACCCCCTGTCTGTTGTTATTTACAGGATGTGGAGCGGCTGTTGTTAAACGCTAAGGATCTGTACATCTTTTGGATACACGTGGATTTTAAACGGATTGACGAACTTGCAGATTGTCAGGAATCCACAATGAGCAAGTCCATGGAAGTGGTTTCCCTGGATCTCCGAGATTTAATCTCTCAGCTCAGCTCCCAGGTACGGGAACAATGAGGGGTGGGAATATCGCAAATATATAGCCATGCTCTGAATGTTCCTCGATGGGAGTGGACGAATGGCCAATAAGACCATAGTCTGTGAGTTTGAAATTTCCATACCTCAAACCATCGTCCCCAGAGTTTCATAGACTTTCATGAGGTCATTGTGGCACAAGAGGAGACCATTCAGCCCATTGAGTCCATGCCTGCCCTCTGTAGAGTAATCCAGTCAGTCTCATTCCCCCCGCTCTATCCCCATACCCCCGCAGGTTTATTTCCCTCAAGTTCCCATCCAATTTCCTATTGAAATCAAGAATTGTCTCCACTTCCAGTTCCCTCGTGGGCAGCGAGTTTCACATCATTACCACTCAGTTATCTTTGCATTACTTGCCTTAGATTGTCATACGCCTCTTTATTAAGTCTCATTTTAGTTTTAGCTTTCCCTTCATTTCAAGAGCTCCAGTAAGCAAGCCGTCATTATGTCCCTGTATTATTTCCACGTTTCGTTTAGGTTTGTCTACATTTCTTGCTCTTCCACTGTTTTGGCAGCCCATAATAAACTCCCAACAATAATAACACTCCTGTTTGGCTTTCAGGTAATGCAATGCAGGCAGGGGAATGGGCCCCTGGCTCACTGGGAACATTCCAGCCACACCGTTAGAAGGTCCCGGGTTCAATCCCTGCCGCAGACACTCTGAGTGAGTGGAGATCAGAATTCTGGATTGAATCCAGCGGGCCATGTGGCCCTACCCCTGTCCCATGTGGGTTCTGGAACCCAGGAAACTCTCCTGATGTTCAAGAGCTGGAGAGGTTTAGGAAGGGAATTCCAGAGCTTCAGGGCCCAGGCAGCTGAGGGTGTGGCCACCAATGGTGGAGCGATTAAAATCAGGGATGTGCAAGAGGCCAGAATTGGAGGGTTGTAAGGCTGGAGGAAATTATAGGGAGGGGTGAGGTCATGGAAGGATAGATACATCAATCTGCTGCCCTTGTCCTTTGAGGTAGTAAAGGTTGCAGCTTTGGAAGGAGCCTCAGTGAGTTGCTGCAGTGCATCTTGTAGATGGTACACACTGCTGCGACTTGTGGTGGAGGGAGTGAATGTTTGATGTGGTGCCAATCAAGCAGGCTGCTTTGTCCTGGATGGTGTTGAGCTCCTTGAATGTGTTATGACCAGTCCCCCCCAACTTGTTATGATCGCAGACAAGATACCCCAAATTGTTATGCTCCCGGGTGAGGAGGGATGAACTTGCTCCCTTTCTTTATTCAACCCCCTCGGTTGGTTGCAACAAGGTTAATTTAAAAAGGATCCCTTCGCCCGTGGACACCTTTCCCCAGTCCAATTGCATTTATGTTTTAGAAGGAGCCAATTTAACCAGGATTTCTTGAAGAAAGAGAAAGTTTATTAGTTACTAAAACCCGAGAAAAACAAATAATGCAACACAGACGCAGATTAGAAATGAGAAGCTGAGTCCAAAAAATAAAAGTTTTTTAAAAATCTACAAATTAGTCTTTGGCTTGTCTATGAGGCATAGATGGTGAAATGTTGCGGCTGTGATGTTGGATGATTCCAGTAGAGCTGGCTTCAGCAGTTGAGCAGTTGGTTTGGAAACATTTGGTTCTGCAGGTTATCTGAAGGAGCTGTCCTGTTCCCTTCTTGACTGTAGCTTTGCTGACTTGTGACATGCCTCCAGCAACAGAGTCAGAGAAAAAAAAACCTTTGCCTGCAAGCTAAAAAGGGGTGCTTAGCCAGTCCTCTTCTGAGACTGAGTCTGTGACTCTCACTAGCACACCAGAACTAGCACACACAGGTCAGGGTTGCAGCTGCCTTTTTAACCCCTTTTCTTGTGTATTCCTGGAAGGGAAAAAAACAAACATGTCTTTCGCCCAGAATCTGCTTTCTTTCAAATCAAACCATTTCCACATTCTGAGATATAACTCAACAAGAGATGGTTTCTGCTGAGATGTGGTAATCAGTCTCCATTGTCTCCACAACCACAGGAGATTGAAGTTCAGCCTTTTGCATTGCATCTCCCCCTTTCAAGTGTTTCTGTCTGAAGTAGGCCTTGACGCCTTTTAGGTGCGACATTCCATGTTCTCTGGACTAGTCGGTCAAGTTTAATCCACATAAGAATTTTCCAGAAAGTGGCTACTTTACATTCTCAGCCAGCTTTTGCTTATAGGTCTTTGTAAAAAACATGTGTCTTCCTTAAAAAAAATTCAACATGTCCATAAGTAATTCTGGCTGTGACCCGTCGTCATGACAAGTGGTGTTGGAGCTGCACTCATCCGGGCAAATGGGGAGTATTCCATCACACTCCTGACCTGTGCCTTGTAGATGGTGGACAGGCTTTGGGGAGTCAGGAGGTGAGTTACTCATTGCAGAATATAATTGACGTTACTCATGAGTTACTCACTGAAGCAGAGTAGAAAATAAGGTATTCCTTGCAGCTAAAGCCAGAAATCAGCAACAGAGCTGTGGAGAAATGGAATTAATTGTGCAGAATTTACAGAAACAGGTAATTTGGCCCATCTGTTCCGTGCTGGTGTTTCTGCTCCACACGAGCCTCCTCCCACCCCCTCTTCATCCCACCCTATCCTGATTTTGTTCTACCCCTCTCTCCCCACACGTGTTTATCCAGCTTCCCCTTAAAAGTATCTATACTATTCACCTTGACCAATCCCTGTGATAGCGAGTTTCATATTCTCATCAGTCTCTGGGTAAAGATATTCTCCTGAATTCCCAATTGGATTTATTAGTGACTATCTGATATTTACGGCCCCTATTCTTGGATTCTCTACAAATGGAAACATCTTCTCTATCTTGACTCCATCAAACCTTTTCAAAATTTTGAAGGCCTCTAGTGCATCTACCCTCAGTGTTCTCTTCCCTAAGAGCTTTGGCCTGGCCAACCTTTCCTGATAGTTATAACCTCTCAGTTCCGGGATCGTCCTTGTAAATCGTTTGGCACCTTCTCCAGTGTTTCCATATTCTTTTTATAACACAGGGACCACAACTGTTCGCAGTGCCCCTTTTGTAGTCTATTGAAGCTCCTGTACATGTTCAGTGTAAGATCTCTACTTTTCAATTCTATTTCTCTTGAAATGAAGCCCAGGTCTTGCTTTATATTGTTGATGGCCTTATTAACCCCTGTTTAATGATCTGCAGTGAATCTATACTCCCAGATCTCTCTGCTTCTCTACCTCATTTAGACTATTTTTCGTTTGTGTTGTTTCCAGCTCTCAGCCCTGAACAGCACATCACCAGAGCCCTCGGACCTGACTCTCCCCAACAGTGCCCTGAACCCCGACTACAATTGGCACAGCAAGCTTCAAGGTTACATCATTTTCCGAGACCTGGAAACCTACCTGAATAAAGTGGTCCGGGACTTCACACTCTTAAAGACCAAATTCCGTGAATGACGGAGAGATTGATCAGTGTGCCCACTCAGATTGTACAGTTTGAAAAAGATTGAATTAAAACTGTTAGAAAACCTTTTGCACTGAATATTTAATGAATGTTTATCGCTAGCCTGGCCATTTCTTTGTTTCTTCAGTGACTCTCATTGATAAAAACTGTGGAGCTTTACATCTTGCGTAATTAGAAGATGCTTTTTCATATATAGCCGTGGCAGGTCAATATCAAATACCCTTCCTTAGTTACCCTGAGGGCAGTTAAGAGTCAACCATATTGGTGTGGAGGCTGAGGTTGCCTGTGGCCAGACTGGGTGGGGATGGCAGATGTTCCTTCTTGAAAGGACATTAAAGAACCAGATGGGCTTTTAACAGAATCCGACAACTTCACGGTCATTTTGACTGAGGCAGGAACTTTAATTCCAGCATTTTTCAAACTGAAAGTCCAATGTGACGCCAGAGGGACTCAGTCCACAGGGTGGAGTTACCAATAGTTTAGCACTGATGGAATCTTAGTGGGAAGAACTGGTCAGGAAGGTGTAACTCTTGGACTAGAGCAGTACCCCAGCTCAGTTCTGGACAGGGGGAGGGGAGCTCTGACCTGCAGCTTATCACTGCCTCCAGAACATCAGGTATTCTTTCTGAAATTCCATCCCAAATCTTCCCTCTCTCTTTCTCTAATCCCCCTTTAAAGCTGCCTGTTTAACCAAACTGTCGGTCACCTGTCCAAATACTCCTCATGTACACGGCTCAGTGTCAAATTTTTGTCTGATTTACACTCCTGAGAAGCACCCAGTTAACTTTCACCTACGTTAAAAGAACTATTTAAATGCAAGTTGTTGTTGTACCTGCAGAGTGAACCTCTTCCTGTGCTGACCACATTCAAACCAAATAAAAAAAACCCTGACTGAAGGTCAACTTGTCTTTGAACTAGACTTTGTAAAAGTGTGTGTGTGTGTGTGTGTGTGTGTGTGAGAGTGTGTGGTTGTGGGAGAGAGTGTGTGTGAGTGTGGTTGTGTGAGTGTGAGAGTGTGAGTGTGAGTGTGGTTGTGTGAGTGTGAGTGTGGTGTGTGAGAGTGAGTGTGTGTGTGGTTGTGTGAGAGTGAGTGTGAGTATGGTTGTGTGAGAGTGAGTGTGTGTGTGGCTGTGTGAGAATGAGTGTGAGTGTGTGTGTGAGAGTGAGTGTGTGTGAGTGTGAGTGTGGTTGTGTGAGAGTGAGTGTGAATGTGGTTGTGTGAGAGTGAGTGTGGTTGCGTGAGAGTGAGTGTAAGAGTGAGTGTGAGTGTGAGAGTGAGTATGGTTTTGTGAGTGTGAGTGTGGTTGTGTGAGAGTGTGAGTGTGGTTGTGTGAGATTGAGTGTGAGTGTGGTTGTGTGAGATTGAGTGTGAGTGTGGTTGTGAGATTGAGTGTGTGTGTGAATGTGTGTGTGAGTGTGAGTGTGGTTGTGTGAGAGTGAGTGTGAATGTGTGTGTGAGAGTGAGTGTGGTTGTGTGAGTGTGAGTGTGGTTGTGTGAGAGTGAGTGTGAATGTGGTTGTGTGAAAGTGAGTGTGAGTGTGTGAGAGTGAGTGTGAGTGTGGTTGTGTGAGTGTAAGTGTGGTTGTGTGAATGTGAGTGTGTGAGAGTGAGTGTGAGTGTGGTTGTGTGAGTGTGAGTGTGGTTGTGTGAGAGTGAGTGTGTTTTGTCATAATTTATTCTGAGTGTGTGGTGTGGAGGTTGAGTTTTCTTGTTGTTTCTGATGTGCCATGACACAGTGTTAAGAATTTCAAAAGAAGCTGTATTTTAAAGGTAGCTTAAAAGCCTTGAACAGATTAAAATAAAACTGAACCAAAATGGATTCTGATGGTCACATGACTTCTCTCGTGGATTTGACCCTGTCCTCAAGCAGACAATGGCTAAGATCTAGGGTTGCCAACCCTCCAGGATTGGCCTGGAGCCCCTAGGGATTGAAGATCAATCTCCAGGTCACTGCTGTGAGCAACCCTGATATTACATTATTGAAAATGGGCAAAAAAGGCTGTTTGGCTGGCAGTCACGCTTCATCCCATTGGGTAATCAGTCTTTTTGCTTTCCAATTGGCGTAGGAAGGCAGTACGTCACAAGGATGGATGTGTTAGTGATAAATGTCTGGAGTGCGGGGGCAAGTCATGCGATGAAACCTCAGGAACACATTTAATCACAGTTGCTAGGTCCCAGGACGAATTCGGCATTGTGGAGACAGTGACTGACAAAAGGCAGATCCACAGAGAGTCACCTGGTAACACCTGCAGAGAAGCTGACAAGACCTTCAACCCACAGGGAGACAGGGACCAACAGGCACCAGCCATCGAACAGCAGGAATCAACCAGGCTGCAATAGAGCTGCCCTGCGGTTCCTGGGAAAAAAAACCCAAAGAAACTCTTCCCCCCACCAACCCCCCCACCACCAGCCCCCAACCCCCCCACCACCAGCCCCCAACCCCCCCACCACCAGCCCCCAACCACCTGATTCCATTTACTCAGCTACCTGCGAAAGCAGCCTCTGGCAATTCGACAGTGGAAGCCATCGCAGCTGCAGAGCCATCTCTACAACCACAGGACCTTCGCTTCAGGCAACGCAACATCTCCACTTCAAAACGTATACCAGGCCTGCCCCCAACAATAGAGAGACTGAACTGATCCATTTGTTGTGAGTATAGTTTTATCTGCAGTTGTGACTAACCTTTGAGTGCGTACGTGAGAGGGGCTTCATCGTTTCTGAAGAAAGTTCCAGGACAACAGAGTGAAATAAACAAACCTTTTCTTCTTGAAGTAAAAAGGCTTTGCTGCTGGGTTATTTTTAATTGAATTTCTCATTCCAGGGGTAGGAAAATACACTCACGCACTCACAAGTACATTGTTCAGGGGCAGCTTTGGGGGAAGATATATAAAACATCTGTGACAGGGGCATTAGTGATGCAGAAATGGCTCAGGGAAACTCCTCCAATCGGAAACTCGGACCCGCTGCTGCCTGTTTTCCACTGATAGTTCACTGCTCCCGAGTTTCTATGGAATTGTTGGCCTTTCCCAGAATTCCTCCGCTGGATCCTGAGCACTCATTATATTTCGACAGGGTCCGTATGGATAAAAAGTCGAGTTTCCTGCTTTCGTGCTCTTAAAATCAGAGGGATTTCTGGACAAAATAAGCCTGAGGTCTGTCACGTTCCCCTTCCACCTTTCTAGTGGGTGTTTGAATAGAACAGGAGGAGACCATTCAGCCCCTCCAGGCTGTACCCTCCTTCTGTTCGTTTAAGCCGATCTCCATGTCAACTCCATTCATCCACCTTTGCTCTGGATCCAATAGTGGGTTTGGTGATGAGATTTTTAAAAAATTCATTCACAGGATGTGGGCTTCGCTGGCCGGGCCAGCATTTATTGCCCATCCCTAGTTGCCCTTGAGAAGGTGGTGGTGAGCTGCCTTCTTGAACCACTGCAGTCCATGTGGTGTAGGTACACCCACAGTGCTGTTAGGGAGGGAGTTCCAGGATTTTGACCCAGCGACAGTGAAGGAACGGCGATATATTTCCAAGTCATGTGACTGGAGTCACATGCAGGCCAGACAGATTCCTTTCTCTAAAGGAGCCAGGTGGGTCTTTATTAAAACTGAGTGGTTTCCTGGAGGCTGGGGAAGGGGTGTGTTGTTGTGGTTGAGGCTCAGAGGCATAGGCTGGGATTTTCCGGCCCTGTGTGCCACTGCCATCGTCTGGTTGCGCTGAAAGTCCATGGATTTTAGGCTGGGCCACCAAATATCCTGTGGCAAGTCCCACCAAATCTCGGCCATATAGTCTGAACAGTTATTCACAGAATCACACAGTGCAGAAGAGGCCCTTCGGCCCATCGAGTCTGTACCAACACGTGAGAAACACCTGACCTACCTACCTAATCCCATTTACCAGCACTTGGCCCATAGCCTTGAATGTTATGATGTGCCAAGTGCTCATCCAGGTACTTTTTAAAGGATGTGAGGCAACCCGCCTCCACCACCCTCCCAGGCAGTGCATTCCAGACCATCACCACCCTCTGGGTAAAAAAGTTTTTCCTCACATCTCCCCTAAACCTCCTGCACATTGAAATTGTGTCCCCTCGTGACTGACCCTTCAACTAAGGGGAACAGCTGCTCCCTATCCACCCTGTCCATGCCCCTCATAATCTTGTACACCTCGATCAGGTTGTCTGTCAGTCTTCTCTGTTCCAATGAAAACAACCCAAGTCTATCCAACCTCTCTTCATAACTTAAATGTTTCATCTCAGGCAACATCCTGGTGAATCTCCTCTGCACCCCCTCCAGTGCAATCACATCTTTCCTATAATGTGGCGACCAGAACTGCACACAGTACTCCAGCTGTGGCCTCACCAAGGTTCTATACAACTCCAACATGACCTCCCTACTTTTGTAATCTATGCCTCGATTGATAAAGGCAAGTGTCCCATGTGCCTTTTTCACCACCCCACTAACATGCCCCTCCGCCTTCAGAGATCTATGGACACACACACCAAGGTCCCTTTGTTCCTCAGAACTTCCTATTGTCATGCCGTTCATTGAATACTTCCTTGTCAAATTACTCCTTCCAAAGCTTATCACCTCACACTTTTCAGGGTTAAATTCCATCTGCCATTTATCTGCCCATTTGACCATCCCATCTATATCTTCCTGTAGCCCAAGACACTCAACCTCACTATTAACCACCTGGCCAATCTTTGTGTCATCCGCAAATTTACTAATTCTACCCCCCACATAGTCATCTATGTCGTTTATATAAATGACAAATAATAGGGGACCCAGCACAAATCCCTGTGCTGCGCCACTGGACACTGGCTTCCAGTCACTAAAGCAGCCTTCTGTCATCACCCTCTGTCTCCTACAACTAAGCCAATTTTGAATCCACCTTATCAAATTACCCTGTATCCCATGTGCATCTGCCCTCTTTATAAGTCTCCCATGTGGGAACCTTGTCAAAGGCTTTGCTGAAATCCACATAAACCACATCAACTACACTACCCTCATCTACACACCTGGTCACCTCCTCAAAAAATTCAATCAAATTTGTTAGGTATGACCTCCCTCTGACCAAGCCATGCTGACTATCCCTGATCAAACCTTGCCTCTCCAAGTGGAGATAGATTCTCTCCTTAAGAATTTTCTCCAATAGTTTCCCTACCACTGACATGAGACTCACTGGCCTGTAGTTCCCTGGCTTATCTCTATAATCCTTCTTAAATAGCGGAACCACATTAGCTGTTCTCCAGTCCTCTGGCACCTCCCCCGTGGCCAGAGAGGAATTAAAAATTTGGGTCAGAGCCCCTGCGATCTCCTCCCTTGCCTCCCTCAGCAGTCTGGAACACAAATAATCCGGACCTGGAGATTTGTCCACTTTTAAGCCTGCCAACACCTCCAATACCTTGTCACTCTCTATATCAATTTGCTCAAGAACCTCGTAGTCTCTCTCCCCGAGTTCGATACCTTCATCCTCATTCTCTTGGGTGAAGATGGATGTGAAGTATTCGTTCAACACTCGACCGTTGTCCTCTGGCTCCACCCATAGATTGCTCCCTTGGTCCCTAATGGGCTGTGCTCTCTCTCTCGTTATTCTCTTCCCATTGATATACTTATAGAATTTCTTGGGATTTTCCCTACTTTTACCAGCCAGAGCTTTCTCATATCCCCTCTTTGCTCTCCTAATTGATTTCTTAAGTTCCACCCTGCACTGTCTGTACTCCACTAATGCCTCCACTGATTTGCTTCCCTTGTACCTGGTAAAAGCCTCTCTTTTCCTTCTCATCGTATCCTGAATATCTCTGGTCATCCATGGTTCTCTGGGCTTGTTACTCCTTCCTATCACCCTAGAGGGAACATGTTGAGCCTGTACCCTTCCCATTTCCTTTTTGAACACCCCCCACTGTTCCTCTGTATATTTCCCCGCAAGTAACTGTTCCCAGTCTACCTTGGCCAGATCCTGCTTTATTTTACTAAAATCCGCTCTCCCCCAAACCAAAACATTTTTTTGCAACTTGTCTATTTGCTCCTCAATTTCCCACTGACTATCTGAGGGTCTATAATAAACACCTAACAATGTGGTTGCCCCTTTTTTATTCCTAAGCTCTACCCACAAAGCTTCATTCGTTGCCCCCTCATCTCTCCTTACTGCAGTAACGGACTCCTTGACTAATAATGCAACGCCTCCTCCTCTTTTACCCCCTCCCCTGTCTCGCCTGAAGATTCTATATCCCGGAATGTTGAGCTGCCAATCCTGCCCCTCCCTCAACCATGTCTCTGTGATGGCTACTATATCACAATTCCACATGTCAATCCTCACCCTTAACTCATCCGTTTTACCTGTATTGTAGAACCTGTATTGTAGAACATAACTATGTCAGGTATACAGGACAGTGGGCTTCTTCATCCAAGCCATGAGCTTTCTCCATTCAGACTCCGGCCAGGCGACTACTAGTCATGTGACTCCCTTTACCTCTTCACCTGAGTGGTACCGTTTCCCCCAGTACCCCGTTAACCCTTTCCATCCTGAGCAGCGTCTCCTGTCAATGCAAGGCAGCTGCCGGTAGTTGTCTGCACATGTCGTTTGCAGGGGGACAGGAGCTGTGGAATGCTTCCGGCATTTTCTACCCTTGTTTCAGATTCAGCGTTTTTTTTTTGTTCATTTCATGAAAGTGTTCGCCACAAGGATAAAATTCCTAAAGTGTTTTATTATCAATCCTGAGTATTCCTCAAGGCAAGGATCCATCAATAAAGTTATTCATTTTGCTGCATTTTAATTTTGTGCCAAGCTATTCCTTTCTTTTTAATCTGAAATCTTCCTACCATGCATTATATAATAAAAGTGAATCATTTTTGTCAAGCATGACCTGTTTTCAGGAGGCGTCCCCATAACCCCTGTGTTAAAAATACTCAGTTATAGCATATTTTAGGTTTCTCCACCAACAACCCTTGCTTTCTCGTTCGTAGCATTTCACTCCTGAGAGATCAGCGTTAGGAGACATGGTGGAAGAGGGTTAACTGACAGCTTCTGTTGTTTAAAGAAGAGTAGAAGCAGCACAGCAAAGGTTTCACTCTCTGCTCCTGAACCGCTCCATGACCTGCTCCTGGGCTGCTGCCCATTCCATCACTGGCATCACTGAGTGAAACAGTGCAACTGTGCATTCATGGAGTGGGCAGAAAATTGGGGCAGGGTGTAGATGGGGAAATGGGGAGGAGGTGAGGTGGGGAGGGGAGGTGGGGGACGGAGAGGGCAAAGTTGGAGGAGAGAGGGGGACTTGAGGAACAAGGGGGGGTGGGGGAGGGGTGGGGTGGGTGAGGGACAAGGGGGATTTGGGGTGAGGGGAGCTGGGGATGGGTGACGGGGGTGGGGGAAAGTGGTCTGCTGTGCTTTGAGATCTTTTCCTATTCAGTTATACAGCATGAATTGCTTCCTACGGACAGGGGTAACTGACTGGCTGGATTGTTGGTGGAGAGCCAGCATGGACTTGATGGGTCAAATGGCCTCCTCGTGGGCCATAATGACCTTATAGCCAGTCTGAGTGTGGAATTTTTGGTGGCTGTATTTTCTAGGTGTCCAGCCTGGGCTCAACATAAAGGTGAAATGACTGACAGTCCGCTAAATAACCAGGATCTGGGAATATCCGGTAGATATTCTGGGAATATTCAATAGATATTCTGGCCAAGACACTTCCCAGATGGTGAACAGTAACTTTATTGGTGTGTGTTTAATTTCCATGTAAAAACATTCCTTTAATCTTTACTGAGGAGTGAGTGCAATGATTCTCTGAAATTTGAGGGAGAGGGTTTGGAAGGAATAATTCGGGAATATCGGAGTGGGGATCATTTGGAACATTTTGAACAGCGGAGGAGGGGGTGAGATAGCAACAGGAAGCTTCAATAGGATTTTTTATTCATTCGTGGGATGTGAGCGTCGCTGGAAGGCCAGTATTGACCATCTCTGACTGATCTTGTAAAGGTGCTGCTTTTACCAAAAACACAGCTCCCCTTTTAATCAAAATCATTTCAACTAAACCCCCAGGATTAGGAAATTACTAGCCTTTGAAACAGAGGAAGAGAAAATCCAGTGCGTTATGCATGAAGGTCAGGTGTGACAATGGGAGTTTGAGTGTTGTGAAGATTTGCTATAGAGAGTCCAGTAAAGTTTCACAGACACTGGCTTTGTTGCTCTAAGGCCGGAGTTTGTTTGATGGTTCAGGGGCCAGCCTGGCAGCCACCTTATTTTTAGCTTTTGGAGGTGTTGTTTTCCTCTCTCAGTGGCCTTGAGAAGAGTTCACAAAGAAACATCCGCATCATGGAGCAGGAGTCCACAGATTGGATAACACACACTGAGCCATCAGCTGTGTTTCAGTATCTCTCTCTCTCTCTATCACTCTGTCTATCTCCCTCTGTCTTTTAGTATCTCTATCTCTATCTATCTCCCTCTCTCTATCTCTCTCGCTCTCTCTCTGTCTATCTCTCTCTCTGTCTCTCTATCTCCCTCTCTCTGTCTATCTCTCTCTATCTCTCTGTGTATCAATCTCTCTCTTTCTCTATCTCTCTATCTCTCTCTGTCTCTCTCTCTCTCTATCTCTCCCTCTGTCTCTCTTTCTCTGTCTGTCTCTCTATATCTCTCCCTTTGTCTATCTCTCTCTCTCTGTCTATATCTCTCTCTCTATCTCCCTCTATCTCTGTCTATCTCCCTCTCTCTCTTTCTATCTGTCTCTCTTTGTCTCCTCTCTCTCTATCTCTCTCTCTATCTATCTCGCTGCCTGTTTCTCTATATCTCTCTCTCTGTCTCTCTATATCTCTCTCTGTCTATCTCTCTCTCTCTGTCAGTCTCTGTCTATATCTCTGTCTATCTCTCTCTCTCTCTCTTTATCTCCCTCTCTCTTTCTATCTCTCTATCTTTCTCTCTATCTCACTCTCTATATCTTTATCTCTTCTTGCCTCTCTATCTTCCTCTCTCTCAGTCTCTCTATCTTCCTCTCTCTCAATCTCTCTATCTCACTCTGTCTCCCTCTATCTCTCTCTCTGTCTATCTCTCTCTCTATCTCTATCAATGTGTCTATCAATCTCTTTCTATCTAACTAACTCTCTCTGCCTATTCTATCTCTGTCACCCCCCTCTCTCTCTCTGTCTATCTCTCTCTCTATCTCTCTCTGCCTCTCTCCCTCCCTGTCTCTCTCTCTCTCTCTGTCTCTCTATATCTCTCTCGCTCTCTGACTCTATATCTCTCTCGCTCTCTGTCTCTCTTTCTCTATCTCTCTATCTCCCTCTTTCTCAATCTCTCTCTCTCTATCTATCTCACTCTCTGTCTCTCTATATCTTTATCTCTTTTTGTCTCTCTATCTTCCTCTCTCTCAGTCTCTCTATCTTCCTCTCTCTCAATCTCTCTCTCTCTATCTCACTGTCTCCCTCTATCGATTTCTCTCTATTTCTCTCTCTCTCTGTCTATCTCCTCTCTATCTCCCTCTGTCTATCTCTCTCTCTCTCTGTCTCACTCTCTCCGTCGCTCTCTCCGTCTGTTTCCTCTCTCCAACTCTCTTTCTCCTTTTCATTCCGTCTCTCTCTCTGTCTCCTCTCTATCTCTCTGTCTCCCCGTCTGTCTATTTGGTTCTCTGTCTCTCTATTTCTCTCTGTCCCTCTATCTCCCTCTCTCCCTATCTCTCTCTCTCTCTCTATCTCTCTCTCTGTCTATGTCTCTCTCTATGTCTCCATCTCTCTCTATCGCTCTATCTCTCTATCTCCCTCTCCCTCTGTCTCTCTGTCTCCTCTCTCTCTCTCGATCCGTCTCTCGTGTCTCCTCTCTATTTCTGTCTCTCTCTCTGTGTCTATCAATCTCTCTGTCTATCCATCTCTCCCTCTCTATATCTCTCTCTCTCTCTCTGCCTCTTTATCTCCCTCTATCTCTATCTATCTCTCTGTCTCACTATCTCCCTCTCTGTATCTGTCTCTGTCTCCCTCTCTCTCCTCTCTCTTCCTCACTCTGCCTTTCTCTCTCCTCTCTCACACGCTCTCTCTGTTTTATTTCTCTCTGTCTCGCTCTCCCTCACTCTATCCCTCTTTTTCTTTCTCTCTCGTGTCTCTCTATCTCTCTCCTCTCTCTCTGTCTCTCTCTCTTGCTGTCTGTCTCACTCTCTCTGTCTCTCTCTCGCTCTCTGTCTCACTCTCTCTCTCTGTCTCTCTAACTTTCTCTGTTTCTCTTTCTCTGTCTCTCTCTGCCTCCTCTCTCTATCCTCTCTGTCTCTCTCTATCTTGCGATCTCTGTCTCACTCTCTCTGTCTCCATCTCGCTCTCCCTCTCTCTATCCCTCTTCCTGTCTCTCTCTCACGCTCTCTGTCTCACTCTCTTTCTCTCGGTCTCTCTCCCTCTATCTCTTTCTCTCTCTTGTCTGTCTATCTCCGTCTCTCCTCTCTCTCTTTCCATCTCTCTCGCTCTCTGTCTCTCTCTCACGCCCTGTCTCTCTCTTGCAATCTGTCTCTCTCCCTTGTGCTCTCTGTTTCTCTTTCTCTGTCTCTCTCTTTATCTCGCTCTCTATCTCTTTCTCTCTCGTCTCTCTCTCTCCCTCTCTATCTCTCCCTCTATCTCCCTCCCTCTCTATCTCCCTCCCTCTCTATCTCTCTCTCTGTCTACCTCTCCCTCTATCTCAGTCTATCTCTCTCCCTCGCTCCCTGTCTTTCTGTCCATCTCTCTCTATCTCTCTCTCCCTGTCGCTCTATCTGTCTCTCTCTCCCTGTCTATCTGTCTCTCTCTCTCCCTCTGTCTATCTCTCTCTCTCTCAATGCTCCCTCAATGCATGTGGGTCGGACCAGGTGGGGACGGCAGATTTCCTTCCGTGAAGAGCATTAGTGAAGCAGATGGGTTTTCAGGACAATCATTTCTGCCACTAGCTTATTCCAGATTAAATTAAGTAATTTGTCTATCTTTCTCTCCCTCTCTCTCTGTCTATCTCTCTGCACTGTCGGAGGGTCAGTATTGAGGGAGTGCTGCACTGTCGGAGGGTCAGTACTGAGGGAGCGCTGCACTGTTGGAGGGTCAGTACTGAGGGAGTGCTGCACTGTCGGAGGGTCAGTACTGAGGGAGCGCTGCACTGTCAGAGGGTCAGTACTGAGGGAGTGCTGCACTGTTAGAGGGTCAGTACTGATGGAGTGCTGCACTGTCGGAGGGTCAGTACTGAGGGAATGCTGCACAGTCAGAGGGTCAGTACTGAGGAGGTGCTGCACTGTCAGAGGGTCAGTACTGAGGGAACGCTGCACTGTCAGAGGGTCAGTACTGAGGGAGTGCTGCACTGTCAGAGGGTCAGTACTGAGGGAGCGCTGCACTGTCAGAGGGTCAGTACTGAGGGAGTGCTGCACTGTCAGAGGGTCAGTACTGAGGGAGTGCTGCACTGTCAGAGGGTCAGTACTGAGGGAGTGCTGCACTGTCAGAGGGTCCATACTGAGGGAGTGCTGCACTGTCAGAGGGTCAGTACTGAGGGAGTGCTGCACTGTCAGAGGGTCAGTACTGAGGGAGTGCTGCACTGTTGGAGGTGCTGTCTTTTGGGTGAGATGTTAAACCGAGGGGCCCCTCTGCCTCCTCTCTGCTGAATGTAAATTATCCCATTGCCCCTGGAAGAGGATCCTTCCCAGTGTCTGAGGCAACACTTATCCCTCAACCAACCAACATCACTATAAAACATCGATACAATATCAAAATCCTCCAGATATCGAAAATCTGAAAATGAAACTGAAAATGCTGGAAATGCTCCGCAGATTGGCAGCATCTGCGGAGAGAGAAGCTGAGATAGTGTTTCAGGTTGGTCACCTTTCATCCGAACTGTTCTGACCGATGGTGAATAACTCGTCTGTTTTTCCCCACCCAGCCCTATTATAAGTCGCTTTTTGCATTTGTCCCAAATGAAATTCATCATCTCCCAACAGCCTCCATTGTAAAGTTTGATATAATCTTTTTATAAAACATTGAATAACATTTCAAACACATACAGATATTGTTTAAATTGTCAGTGTATTTTCACTGCCTCAGGCTGCACACCAAGGACAAACTCTGGAACACCGGAGCTTTGGGATCAATCCTTCGTCTATCGGCAGCTCTCCAACGCCGGAAACTCCCAAACACTGGCGAGAATTCCGGTCGGGTTTAAGAAGCTTGGTTCATGTTCAAACCTCCAGGATATCGGGGGGGGGGGGGGGTCATGGAGGTTGGGGGTAGTGGAGGTGCGATGTGGAGGCACAGAAAGGGTATTGGATGCAGAGGGGGTGATGCAGGCTGGGGAGTAAGAGGGCAGGAAGGGGAAATGGGTGTGTGGAGGGGTTAGGGGTCACAGGGTGGGGTTGGGGTTGTAGAGATGGATTGGTGGCCATGAAGTCAGACCTAGGGGTATGTGCGGAGAGGGAGCATTGAGCGGGGCAGAGAGTGCCTGTTGATGCTGTGAGTCATGGTAAGTAATCCTCACCCACCTCATCTCACTGACAGCAGTGTTCATTTCAGCAGGAGGGCTAAAGTCCCAGTATTGTCATAAAACAACAATGAGATAAACATGGAATGGAGATTGAGGCAAATAATAAACACCTTTGTGTGAAATTCCTCTCCTCTGTGTTATCTCTGGATTCTGTAGATCATAAGCAGGCCAGCACCTGCACTGAAACAGAGCAGAATCTCAGACGAGTCTTTGCCCCAGGGTATTCCTTCAGAGGTGCTGTTCCCATCGGGGTTAGAGAGAGTTCCCCTGGATAGCTCTCACCCCAGCCAGTGTTAATCAGGCCAAGAGTGGGGAAGTGCCTGTATATGTGGGTGCTGATAGTTAAATAACCCTTACCCACACTGCTAGCTCACCCATTCATTCTCAAACATGCCTACTGGACACTCCTATTGAACACTGCTTCACTGCAGCACAGCCAATGGGGAAGTTAAGGTAAAATGGGAGTCAGCCAATCAGCAGTTCATTTACCTCCCTCTTAAATTTTATTTCCATTGACTTCTCTTCCCCAAATCCCTCTCCCAATCCCTCCATTCTCCCAATCCCTCCATTCTCCTTCAATGTTTCAAGATTCTTATCCTGAAGACCTGGGAACAATGCCACTCTGCAGAGTGAGAGCTTAGTTGCCTCGGCCATGTCACACTCAAACCCATTCTGTCCCTCCTGGAATTAATCCCCTGTTGTCCCCAGTCTCTGGGCGAGTGTAAACCTTTCGCAGCTTCAGCTAGCTTCTCATTGGATTTCCTGCTCTGTGTGCTGGGTGGGGATGTCCTCACTGTGCTCGTGCCCGTTCTCATGGTCCTGTTCACAAGGATTGTCCCTTTGGCTGGGAGAGGGCATCGTGCCCAGTCTTCTCTCTGTGTCCTCTGCCATGTTGGCCACCAGCTTCTGAAGGATGGGGGTGGTTGGGAGAAGTGGTTTCTTCGTCAGGGTGGCATTGCCTTCTGCTTGGCCTTGTTGAGTGCCATGAGCTGGCACAGCAGGAACCCTAGGGGGGATATTCTCATATGCAGAAGCTGCCACGTTACTTGATGCCTGGGGCTTGAGGTTTTTATCCAGGGCAGCCAGTTTGCGGTGGATTTTGTTGATATTCTCTCCGCGGACCCTGGGTCTTAGCTCCTCTTTGGGAATTGATCGCTGTCTCTGAAAGTTCCCAAATCTTTTCAACATTGCCTGAACTGTCCCAACTCCTTCCCCTGAGCTCCCCCAAATCTTAGAGCACCGCTTTGCTTCTCTTGGCATTACGTAGGCTGTTGCCACTTTCTGATCACTGGCCGTGGCTTTGGGCTCACCAGGTGTCCCCGTCATGTCCCTGCTCTCCGTTGCCTGGCTGTCTTTCTTGGCTGTGGATGAGGTGCCCCTGCGCTCTCCACAGGGTCTGCTGTGGCAATGGGGACCCTCAGCCTCTGGGTAAATACCAGGGAGGTTAGTGCACTCATAGGGCTGGCAGACAGCATTGGGACTATCACCAGCTGCAGGCTCTGACTCGATGGGCGATAGTTTACTGAGTGTCCATGAGAGATTCCTCTTCCGCTGCGCATTGGCAGTGGGGACAATCCTGCTCTCTGGCATGGATCCCCTTCTGAGCTCAGGACCAAACTTTGTCCCTTCTGCAAATGAGACAGAGGGTCTCTTAGCCTTCACGATGCTGGACGTTCTGGGAATGGACAACGGCTGAAGCCCATCTTCACTATTGAAATCCGCCTGATCCGCTGGCAAATAGTTACACCTGGAGCTCAATTCCTGGCATCCACCCACAGGAGGCAGCAAGCTATTTCCTGAAAGAGAGGGAAAATATTCAAATTAATATCTCAGCTTAATTCTTTGTTAGTTATTCCTCCCCTCTTGACCCTTGAAGGTGCTGACTCTCAGTGGGGGACAGTTCCTGAAGGTGCTGACTCTCACTGGGGGACAGTTCCTGAAGGTGCTGACTCTCACTGGGGGACAGTTCCTGAAGGTGCTGACTCTCACTGGGGGACAGTTCCTGAAGGTGCTGACTCTCACTGGGGGACAGTTCCTGAAGGTGCTGACTCTCATTGGGGGACAGTTCCTGAAGGTGCTGACTCTCACTGGGGGACAGTTCCTGAAGGTGCTGACTCTCACTGGGGGACAGTTCCTGAAGGTGCTGACTCTCACTGGGGTACAGTTCCTGAAGGTGCTGACTCTCACTGGGGTACAGTTCCTGAAGGTGCTGACTCTCACTGGGGGGCAGTTCCTGAAGGTGCTGACTCTCACTGGGGGACAGTTCCTGAAGGTGCTGACTCTCACTGGGGTACAGTTCCTGAAGGTGCTGACTCTCACTGGGGGGCAGTTCCTGAAGGTGCTGACTCTCACTGGGGGACAGTTCCTGAAGGTGCTGACTCTCACTGGGGTACAGTTCCTGAAGGTGCTGACTCTCACTGGGGGACAGTCCCTGAAGGTGCTGACTCTCACTGGGGGACAGCTCCTGAAGGTGCTGACTCTCACTAGGGGGCAGTTCCTGAAGGTGCTGACTCTCACTGGGGGACAGTTCCTGAAGGTGCTGACTCTCACTGGGGGACAGTTCCTGAAGGTGCTGACTCTCACTAGGGGGCAGTTCCTGAAGGTGCTGACTCTCACTGGGGGACAGTTCCTGAAGGTGCTGACTCTCACTGGGGGACAGTTCCTGAAGGTGCTGACTCTCACTGGGGGGGGTAGTTCCTGAAGGTGCTGACTCTCACTGGGGTATAATTCTCTTCATCTTTTATCTTGTGTCCCTGGTATTTGAAATCTTTATCACAGGGAACAACTTGCCTCAATTATCTTTGCCAAATCCCTGAATAAACTCAAATTTAGAAACCTCCATTCGAAAGGTAAGAAATACAAAACTCCTTAATCATGTCCCATCACTGTAATCCCTCATTCGTGGGATTGTCTTTGTCCTTTCCCCGGAGCCTCTGATTGGGATGGATTTTGTCCCTGTGACTGAGTGTCTGCAGCTCTGTGTGAGGATATGCGCTATTCCGAGTTACAATGTGGGTTCAAATGCACCATTGCTGCTCTCTTATCTGGGGTTTGCTGTGTCCCCCACCATGTGTCTCACCTTCCTGAGTGGGTACACAGTACACGGGCTCCCCCTCATCAGTCTCGAAGGAGGAGAATGACGCTGAGTCCCAGCCTGCAGAGGGAGAGTCGATGAAACTGCAGTTAAAACTGACATCGGCATCGTGATGGGAAACTGCAAGGGAAAGAGAGCTAGAGTTACACTCATTCTACACAACACTCTACCACACTCACCGTGCACCGCGCTGTACCACACTCACTGTGCACCGCGCTGTGCCGCGCTCACCGTGCACCGCGCTGTGCCGCGCTCACCGTGCACCGCGCTGTGCCGCGCTCACCGTGCACCGCGCTGTGCCGCGCTCACCGTGCATCGCGCTGTGCCGCGCTCACCGTGCACCGCGCTCACTGTGCACCGCAGTGCCGCACTCACCATGCACCGCGCTGTACCACGCTCACCGTGCACCGCGCCGTGCTGCGCTCACCGTGCACCGCGCTGTACCACACTCACCGTGCACCGCGCTGTACCACGCTCACCGTGCACCGCGCCGTGCTGCGCTCACCATGCACCGCGCTGTACCACACTCACCGTGCACCGCGCTGTACCACACTCACCGTGCACCGCGCTGTACCACACTCACCGTGCACCGCGCCATGCCGCGCTTACTATGCACCGCGCTGTGCCGCACTCACCGTGCACCGCGCTGTGCCGCGCTCACCGTGCACCGCGCTGTGCCGCGCTCACCATGCACCGCGCTCACCGTGCACCGCGCTGTACCACGTTCACTGTGCACCGCGCTGTACCACACTCACTGTACACTGCGCTGTGATACACTCTACACCGTGCTGTGTCGCACTGTACACCTTGCTGTGTCGCACTGTACACCTTGCTGTGTCGCACTGTACACCGTGCTGTGTCGCACTGTACACCGTGCTGTGTCGCACTGTACACCGTGCTGTGTCGCACTGTACACCGTGCTGTGTCGCACTGTACACCGTGCTGTGTCGCACTGTACACTTTGCTGTGTCGCACTGTACACCTTGCTGTGTTGCACTGTACACCTTGCTGTGTCGCACTGTACACCGTGCTGTGTGGCACTGTACACCTTGCTGTGTCGCACTGTACACCTTGCTGTGTCACACTGTACACCGTGCTGTGTCGCACTATACACCGTGCTGTGTCGCACTGTACACCGTGCTGTGTCGCACTGTACACTGTGCTGTGTCACACTCACTGCACATGAGACACACTCACTGTACACCACACTGTACCACACTCACTCTCCACCACACTGTACCACACTCACTCTCCACCACACTGTACCACACACTGTACACCACACTGTACCATACTCAATGTACACTGCTCTGTGACACACTGTACACCGTGTTGTGTCACACTCACTGCACACCGCATTTTAAAAAATTAATTCTTAATAGGGATAGGCAATAAATGCTGATGTTGCCAGCGGCAACATCAACATTTACTGCCCATCCCTAATTGCCCTTGAGAAGATGCTGGTGAGCTGCCTTCTTGGACCGCTGCAGTCCATGTGGTGCAGGTACACCCACAGTGCTGTTTTTCCCATGGCAACAACTGAGTGTCCCACTCGGCCATTTCAGAGTCAACCACATTGCTGTGAGTCTGGAATAACATGTCGGCCAGGCCGGTTAAGGATGGCAGATTTCCTGCCCTAAAGGACACTACTGAACCAAATGGGTTTTTACAACAATCGTGTAGTTTCATATGATCATTGTTAATGGGACTAACTTTTTATACAAGGTTTATTAATTGAATTTAGATTCCCCAGCTTCCGTGGGGGGATTTGAACAACAGCCTCAGGATCATTAGTCCAGATCTCCGGATTCCTAGTCCAGTAACATAATCACTCTGCTCCCAAACACCAGTGATGTAATGTGGCCCACTTCACACTGTGCTGTGTGACACACTCGCTGTATTGTGTGACATTCTCTCACTAGCAATCCCTCTGCTGCACTTGTGAATGAGCTGGATTATACTTTCCTGGACAATCCACCGGGACTGTTGGAACAGAGGCTTGAGCCATTTCCTGTTTTGAATCTATTGAAGTGGATTTGGAGCTGATCCATTGGAAACAATCCACGCTCAGATTGACACAAGTGATTTATTACACATTTACCACCTCTGAGCTGGGGATGAGGGAGAATTTGAATGTCTGGAATCACACCCTCCAGAACATCAATGATATTTCAACACTTGTCCTTTTGCTCTTTCACACTTCTCCTTTCCTGTTTCAAAAGAATAGAATGTGTAAAGGAAAGAGGAGACTTGCATTTCTATAGCACCTTTCCCCGTCTCAGTACATCCACAAGTGTTTCACAGCCAATCAAGAACTTTTTGAAGTGTGGTCACTGCTGTAATGTAGGAAGCACAGCAGCCAACGTGCGCACAGCAAGATCCCACAAAAAGCAATGTGTTAATGACCTGATAATCTGTTTTTAGTGACATCGATTGAGGGATAAATATTGGCCCCAGGATACAGGCAAGAACTCTCCTTCCTCCCGCCCGCTCATCTTTGAATTGGTGACTCTTGAATCCTTATCAGGGTATTGGAGAGTCCAGGAGAAGGTGCATTGAGCAGGGGTTTAACACAGAAAGAGCCACCATGTTGAACACAACAGAGGAGCTCATCCTCCAAAACTCTGAACACGGGGTAAAAAATGGGTTTTTTTTAACCCTCCCCACCTGTTTAGGGCTGTCAACTCTGGTTGGACACATTCCTGGAGGATTCATCACACATGATCTACTGCTTCCCATGGCCCCAGCCCCAGATGCTCCTGCCATTGGTGAGCTAACACATCAGTCCATGCAAAACCCCTCACCCCACCACCACCCCAACCACCTCATCCCAGCTATTGGCTGGCCAACATGTCGATCCTTGTGGTCCTCTCCATTGGCTGTTAGAAAATGACTCTTCATCACCTGATTGGATGATTCTTGACTAGGCCCAACCATCTTCAGCTGATTCATCAATGACCTTCCTTCCATCATAAGGTCAAAGTGGGGATGTTCGCTGATGATTGCACAATGTTCAGCACCATTCACAACTCCTCAGATACTGAAGCAGTCCATGTCCAAATACAGCAGGACCTGGACAATATCCAGGCTTGGGCTGACAAGTGGCAGGTAACATTCGTGCCACACAAGTGCCAGGCAATGACCATCTCCAACAAGAGAGAATCCAATCATCTCCCCTTGACATTCAATGGCATTACCATCGCTGAATCCCCCACTATCAACATATCGGGGGTTGCCATTGACCAGAAACTGAACTGGACTAGCCATATAAATACTGTGGTTACAAAAGCAGGTCAGAGGCCAGGAATCCTGCATCGAGTAACTCACCTCCTGACCCCCTAAAGTCTGTCCACCATCTACAAGGCACAAGTCAGGAGTATGATGGAATACTCCCACTTGCCTGGATAAGTGCAGCTCCCACAACACTCAAGGAGTTGGACACCATCCAGGACAAAGCAGCCTGCTTAATTGGCACCACATCCACAAATGTTCACTCCCTCCACCACCGACCCACAGTAGCAGCAGTGTGTACCATCTACAAGATGCACTGCAGGAATTCACCAAGGCTCCTTAGACAGCACCTTCCAAACCCACGACCACTACCATCTAGAAGGACAAGGGCAGCAGATAGATGGGAACACCACCACCTGGAAGGTCCCCTCCAAGTCACTCACCATCCTGACTTGGAAATATATCGCCGTTCCTTCACTGCAGCTGGGCCAAAATCCTGGAACTCCCTCCCTAACAGCACTGTGGGTGTACCTACACCACGTAGACTGCAGCGGTTGAAGAAGGCAGCTCACCACCACCTTCTCAAGGGCAATTAGGGATGGGCAATAAATGCTGGCCCAGCCAGCGAAGCCCATATCCTGAGAATGAATTTTAAAAATATTTTCCCAATCTCCAAGATATTTCTAACCAATAACCCCCCCCGAAGTGTTCACAAGAACATGTGCCACACTTTTGCCAGAGAAATAACAAAGAAAGCAGCTCTTTGGAAAGCAACAATCTAAAAGAGGCAGATGAACAGAGGGACCTGGAAATACAGATAGGGAAATCAGTAAATAATTCACATGGGTTAAAAAGGCCATAAAATACCAAACCAAACCAAGCACTGTGCTCATTTCTAGGATAGAATTAAAAATTAGAGGAGTGATGTTAAATTCATATTGACATTTATATCCTCCTGGTTGGACTGCACTTGGAATATGGGGCAGCATTTTCCCCCTGTCAGGGGGTTGTGTGCGAGCGGGCGGATTCCCAATCAGCGCTCCCGGTCGGGTGCGCGCTGCCATTTTACGTGGGCTATGCGCCCCCTATGCGGGCGGGGGTGGGGGTGGATTCCCTCAGCCGGGGGTGCGCTCTATCGCGCATGCGCAGGGAAGAGCGCACAGATCTCCCTGAGGCTAAGTGCTGCCTCAGGGAGATCGGCTCAAGATTGAAAACTTTATTAAAGGGAGAATAAAATATTCCTGACGTGTCCCCTCATGTGACACTGTCACCCGAGCAGGGGCATGCCAATTACTTTTATTTAAAAATGTTACGCACGTTTTAAATCCCTCACAAAATCTCATCCCGCCCGTGGATGAGGTTTCGTGTTTTTTCTGAAGGCCGCCTGGGCTCTCTGCCTGCCCCCCAACCTTAAGGTGAGACGGGCAGGTCCATTAATTGGCTTAATTACTGTTTTTAAAGGCATTAAGTGGCTGTTGACAGCTCGGCGGGAGGGCAGCCGACTCCGGTGCGCGCGTGCCGAACTAAAGATCGGAACGATGCGCAGTGACGTCGGGACGCTCGCCCGCGTCATTTTACACATCGGTGAGGCAGCTCACCCCTGCTCGCTGACCGCAAAATGCAGCCCATGGTGAACGTTTCAGGCCTCCCTATTATAAAACGGATATCGAGGCACTGGAGAAGGTGCAAAAAACATTCACAAGGATAATACCAGAACCGAGAGCTTATAACTATCAGGAAAGATTGAATCAACTGGGGCTCTTTTCTCTGGATAAGAGAAGGTTGAGGGGGTGACCTGATCGAGGTCTTTAAAATTATCAGAGAGCGTGATAATGAAGGGCAGATGTAGAGAAGATGTCTCCACAGGTGAGAGAGACCAGAATTAGGGTCTGTAAATATCAGATAGCCACTAATAAATCCAAACAGGAATTCACAGTATCATTACAGTGCAGGAGGAGGCCATTCAGCCCATCGAGTCTGTCCTGGCTCTCTGAAAGAGCATTCCACCTAGTCCCACTCCCCTGTCTTATCCCCGTAACTTGGCACATTCTCTCTTTTCAGGTAGCAATCCAATTCCCTTTTGAATACCTTGATCGAACCTGCCTCCACTGCCCTTTCAGGAAGTTTGTTCCAGACTCCAACCAGCCTCTAGGTGAAAAAAGTTTTCCTCGCATCACATTTACTCCTTTTGCCATTTATTTTGAATCTGTGCCCTCTAGTTCTTCTTGCTCACTTGAGTGGGGACAGTTTCTCACTATTTATCCTGTCCATACCCCTCAGGATCTTAAATACCGCTATCAAGTCTCCTCTCAGACTTCTTTTCTCCAAGGAAAACAGTCCCAACCTCTCCCAGTCTATCCTCATAGCTACAGTTCTTCATCCTGGGAATCATTCTTGTGAAATCTCCTCTTTACTCTCTCCAATACCTTCACATCCTCCCTCAAGTATGGTGCCCAGAGCTGGATGCAGTACTCCAGATGAGGCCTAACTAGTGTCTTATACAAGTTCAATATGATCTCCTTACTCTTGTACTCAATGCCCTGGTTAATAAAGCCTAAGATACTATATACTTTATTTACTGCTCTCTCAACATGCTCTGCTATCTTCCTCCTGCCAAAATGAATCACCTCACACTTCTCTGCATTGAACTTCATCTGCCACTTGTCTGCCCAATCCACCAACATGTCTATGTCCTTTTGAAGTTCAGGACTAATCACATCACAGTTAACAACATTTCCAATCTTCATATCATCTGCAAATTTCGAAATCATGCCCTTAACACCACAATCTAGGTCATTAATATATGTCAGGAAGAGCTAGGGTCCCAACACTGACCCCTGGGGAATTCCACTACAAACCTTCCTCCAATCTGAAAAACAACCATTAATCACTACTCTCTGTTTCCTGTCACTCAGCCAATTTCTTATCCAAGTGCCTACTTTCCCTTTTATTCCATGAACTAGAATTTCACTCACAAGTCTGATGCATGGCACTGTATCAAATGCCTTTTGAAAATCCATATACACCACATCAACTACATTTCCCTTATCAGCCTTCTCTGTTACCTCCTCAAAAAACTCCAGCAAGTTAGCTAAATATGATTTTCCCTTAATGGATCCATGCTGGCTTTCCTTAACTATCCTGCACTTGTCTAAACGACTAGTGATTTTGTCCCAAATGATAGTTTCCAGAAGTTTCCCTACCACTGAAGTCAAACTGGCTGGTCAGTAGTGGCTGGCTTTATCCTTGCACCCCTTCTTGAACAAGGGTATAACATTCACAATTCTCCAGTCCTCTGGCACCACACCTCTGTATAAGGAAGACTGGAAGATTATCACTAGTGCCTCTGCAAGTTCTGCTCTCACTTCCCTCAGTACCCTTGGATGCATCTCATCCAGTTCTGGTACCTTATCTATTTTAAGTAAAGATAGCCTTTCTAACACCTCCTCCTTCTCAATTGTAAATTCTTCGAGTGTACCAGTTTTATTTGTCCTACTTTTCCCCTTCAAGGGGATATATCTTGACATTGCCTGCAATACCTTTTTTGAAGGTGGCCCATTGTTCAATCACCGTCCTTTCTGTCAACGTTTTGATTCCAACTCACTCGACTCAGATGCATTCTCATCCCATCGAAGTTGGTTTCCCCTCAATTAATTATCCCTGTTCTGGATTGTTCCTCGTCCTTTTCCATGGCCAACAGGAACCTTATGACACAATGGTCACTGTCCTCTAAATGCTCTCCCGCTGGAATTTGATCCACTTGGGGCCAACTCATTCCCCAGAACCAGGTCCGACAGTGCCTGTCCTCTCGTTGGACCGGAAACTTCTTTACCCAGAGATTGGGGAGAATGTGGAGCTCACTCCCACAGGGAGTGGTCGGGGTGAATAGTGTAGAGACATTTAAAGGGAAGCTGGATAAACACATGAGAGAGAGAGAGGGATGGAAGGATATGGGGATAGGGTGAGATGAAGAGGGGGGTTGGTGGGAGAGGGCTCGTGTGGAACAGAAACTCCAGCAGGGACAATCCAACTGAATGGTCTATTCTGGGCAGTAAATCTGACATGATTCTTTTTCAAAAACATAACTTTTTTTATCACCCCAATGATATAAGAACATAAGAATTAGGAACAGCAGTAGGCCATTCGGCCCTTCGAACATGCTCCACCATTCAGTAAGATCATGGCTGATTGATTCATCTTTAATTCCCAGAGTCTTCCCCCTGTGACTCTGCTCCTCGCTGTGTCAGACTGAGGGGGCAGACACGTACGTCAATTCCTTAGCAATTCCCTGATATTATCAGGTGCTGTCAGGAGCCAGGAATTCATCTGTAGAATCTGTCAGATGAGCTCATCAGTCACTCTGAAAATGAACTGCTGATTTGAACAATATTTCACACATAAACAGGCTGGGACCGTGAACAAGATCATTAAAGGATCAAAAAGCGACTGGGTCACTGGCGCCGCGATTCCTCTTACCTGTGACTTTTGGGAGCTTTTGGTTTCCAAACGAAATGCAGGGGAGGGCGGAGCCGAGATTGGCCAGAACTCCCTGTACGTGATGTTTCATCCGTGTTAATGGACCATCTTCCTCGTCCAGCATCCTGTATATCCAGTCAGGAGAAAACGGGAATATCAGTAACTCACAGCCCAGAACAGTCAGGAGAAAGCGGGAATGTCAGTAACTAACAGCCAGGAACAGTCTGGAGAAAGCGGGAATATCAGTAACTCACAGCCCGGAACAGTCAGGAGAAAGTCAGGAATATCAGTAACTCACAGCCCAGAACAGTCAGGAGAAAGCGGGAATATCAGCAACTCACAGCGAGGAACAGTCAGGAGAAAGCGGGAATATCAGTAACTCACAGCCAGGAACAATCATGAGAAAGCGGGAATATCAGTAACTCACAGACAGGAACAGTCAGGAGAAAGCGGGAATATCAGTCACTCACAGCCCGGAACAGTCAGGAGAAAGCGGGAATATCAGTAACTCACAATCAGGAACTCAGGAGAAGGCAGGAATATTAGTGACTCACAGCCAGGAACAGTCAAGAGAAAGCGGGAATATTAGTAACTCACAGCCAGGAACAGTCAGGAAAAAGCAGGAATATCAGTAACTCACAGACAGGAACAGTCAGGAGAAAGCGGGAATATCAGTAACTCACAGCCAGGAACAGTCAGGAGAAAGCGGGAATATCAGTAACTCACAATCAGGAACATTCAGGAGAAAGCGGGAATATCAGTAACTCACAGCCAGGAACTGTCATGAGAAAGTGGGAATATCAGTACCTCACAGACAGGAACAGTCAGGAGAAAGCGGGAATATCAATAACTCACAGCCAGGAACAGTCAGGAAAAAGCAGGAATATCAGTAACTCACAGACAGGAACAGTCAGGAGAAAGCGGGAATAACAGTAACTCACAGCCAGGAACAGTCATGAGAAAGCGGGAATATCAGTAACTCACAATCAGGAACAATCATGAGAAAGCGGGAATATCAGTAACTCACAGCCAGGAACATGCCACCCACAAGAGGAAATTCTCCCTTGATTATTGTTTTGGACTATGCAGATTTTTAGCTTAAGTCCACGGCCTCTTTAATATTTGTCTGTCAGGCATGCAGGGAAATGGGAAGGTGGTGTATGTGTGCCACATGCCCAGTTCCTGCGCAGCCGCGCACAGGAACAACACAGAGGCCATTTACTAGGATGCTGCCAGGGATGAGGGACTCCAATTCATGTTTAGAGACTGGAGAAGCTGGGATTGTTCTCCTTAGACCAAAGAAAAGTTACGGCGAGATTGAATCGAGGTATTCAAAATCATGAAGAGTTTTGATCGAGTGAATAAGGAGAAACTGTTTGCAGTGGCAGGAGGGTCGGTAACCAGAGGGACACAGATTGAAGAGAATCAGCAAAAGAGCCAGAGGGGCAGATGAGGAGAATGTTTTCCATGCAGCGAGTTGTTGTGATCCGGAAGGCACTGCCTGAAAGGGCGGTGGAAGCAGATTCAATAGGCACTTTCAAAAGGGAAACTGGATAAATCCTTAAAAAAAGAAAATATTCGCAGACTCTGGCGAAAGAGCAAGATGAGTGGGATTCATTGGATAGCTCTTTCTAAGAGCCAGCACAGATATGATGGACCAAATGGCCTCCTCCTGTGCTGTATCATTCTATGATTGTGTCATTTTCCCTCAGCCCTTTCTAAAACTCCTGTTTATCTCTCAGTATTCAGGGCTGTCAGAGGGTCACACCCTGAAGTTTTAAACCATGGTCCCTGGCAGGGATTTGGCTGGACCTGTTGCCAGAAATGCAATCCCACATGCCAGCGGATTGGGGAATGTTTCCTGCCTCCCACTGTTCGACAGGCTCTGCAGCCTCCTCCAGGCCACAAAATATTCACCCAGAGAAAGGGGAAAGCCTTCTCTGGGTCCCCTACCTGTTCCTGGGATCATTCTTGTCGTTTCCACAGCAGCAGCAGCAGAAGATGCAGAGCAGAATGAGGAGAGTCATCATGACAATGGCTGTCACAACTCCTGTTTTACCTGGAAAAATGTTAAACAGTCACAGTTAGGGGCAGACGCTGGCTGAAATGCAAAGCAAGATCCCAAGGCAGTCCTGAGGTTGTGGAACCAGAATGTGGACAGAGGGCCTTTTGTATAGAAACTGACCATTCGGCCCATCAATGGCTTCTATCAGCAGCATCCTAATCCCGCTCTCCTCTCACTCACCACACCCTTTAATATCCCACCCAGTCTAATCCCACTCTCCCCTCACTCCCACACCCTTTAATATCCCACCCAGTCTAATCCCACTCTCCCCTCACTCCCCACACCCTTTAATATCTCACCCATCTAATCCCGCTCTCCTCTCACTCCCCACACCCTTTAATATCCCACCCAGTCTAATCCCACTCTCCCCTCACTCCCCACACCCTTTAATATCCCACCCAGTCTAATCCCACTCTCCCCTCACTCCCCTCACCCTTTAATATCCCACCCAGTCTAATCCCACTCTACTCCTCACTTCCCGCACCCTTTAATATCCCACCCATCTAATCCCACTCTCCCCTCACTCCCCACACCCTTTAATATCCCACCCAGTCTAATCCCACTCTCCCCTCACTCCCCACACCCTTTAATATCCCAGCCAGTCTAATCCCACTCTCCCCTCACCCTTTAATATCCCACCCAGTCTAATCCCACTCTACTCCTCACTCCCCACACCCTTTAATATCCCACCCAGTCTAATCCCACTCTCCCCTCACTCCCCACATCCTTTAATATCCCACCCAGTCTAATCCCACTCTCCCCCTCCCTCCCCATACCCTTTAATATCCCACCCAGTCTAATCCCTGGCAGTGACCAATCCCAGTGAAGTTGAATACTTAATTGCCCCAAATGTGGGGCGATTGGAAATGTCACTGGGATCTGCCTTATGGTGGACTGGCCCCTGCTGAGGGCAAAGCCTGGTAGAAACAGAAACAAAGAAAATAGGAGGAGTAGGCCATTCGGCCCTTCGAGCCTGCTCCACCATTCAATGTGAACATGGCTGTTCCTCGACCTCAATGCCATACTCCCGCTCTCTCCCCAAACCCCTTGATGCCTTTAGAGTTTAGAAATCTATCTTTTTGCTTCTTAAATATATTCAGTGACTTGGCTTCCATAGCCTCTGTGGTAGAGAATTCCACAGATTCACCACCCTCTGAGTGAAGAAGTTTCTCCTCATCTCAGTCCTAAATGGCCTACCCCATATCCTGAGATTGTGACCCCTTGTTCTAGACCCAACCCCAGCCAGAGGAAACATCATCCCTTCATCCAGTCTGTCCATCCCTGTTAGAATTTTATACGTTTCAATGAGGTCCCCTCTCATGCTTCTAAACTCCAGTGAACACAGGTCTAGTCGGCCCAATCTCTCCTCATTCGACAATCCTGCCATCCCAGGAATCAGGAAGATGCCTAGAGGTAGTTTGTCAGCGATGGCGAGGGGTTCCCATACCCACCGCCCTGCCTCGGAGCCCCTTCTGTCACAGCTGCAGCCGCGAGGCATCCTGGGCAGGGGATATCTCCCCACCCTCCCCCACGATGATGGCCTGGCATCCGTGGCCGCACGTGTTATTTAAACACCTCCTGAAGGTGCCTCTATCCTAAGGGAGTGGGGGGGGGGGGAGGGGGGGCTCCTCCTGCGGTCCCCTTGGCTGGCATAGCAGTGCCCACTTTCCCCATGAGGGCAACGTTCCGGGCCCTTCCATTGGGCCAGGTGGGTGCCTGTGCCACCCACCGTCCTTGATTGGATGACGCACTGGGAGGCAGCCTCTTCATTGGCTGCCGGGTGAGGCAGCGCAGGTGGGTGGCCAGGGCATTTCGCCAGTGGGGTCGAGTTTGACCCCAACCCCTGAAAATCTTCAAAGGCAGCCAGACTCCCCCCCCCACCTCCCACCCCCCACCCACCCCCACCCCCGGCGCGTGGAGCTCCGACTGAGCTCAGCTCAGTCAGCAGCGAGGTCCCAGGGCAGGGGGCTTCACTTCCAGCATCCCATTCATTAACAGAGGGTTCGGTGGTGAATAAAGCGCACCCGTAAACGCGGGAGCGAGATGGGGGGGTGCCCTGCGCTGCAGGAAGTGAGTGTCGGGGGAGCAGAGCGCACGCGAGTTACTCACTGAAATGGCAGTCGCCGGTCACAGGGTCACAGGGAGCTCCGAGGCAGCGACACGGCGATGAACAATTCGCTCCGTAAGATCCATTCACACAGGTGAGATTACAGCTGTAAAAACCAACCACAAAACAACTGCTGAGGGAGAGACCGGAAAACACTGGCCAGGGTTTTGACATGTGCGGAGCGGGCGTTCGTGTGGCGGTCCCCATCGTTCGTGAGGTGGGGGCGCGATGACGTGAGGGGAGCGTCCCGATGTCATGGCGCTGCCTTGCGATGATTGTGTGGGCGGGCGGGCGGGCGGGGGTGGAAGTCAGAAGGGCGCCTGCCGACAATTAAAGGGCCAAGTGAGATCATTTAAAGGGCAATCGGGTGTGGTTTTACGGAGCTCGTGCGCTTTTACACTCAGCGCATGGACCTCTTGGCCGGGAGGCCTTCACATTTTTCATGGATTCTACATTCTGGGTGGGATAAAGGTCCCAGAGGCAGATGCAAAGGTGAGTAGTTAGGAGTTTGACCGTGAGTGGTCTGGAGCTGGTTTATTGATAGTTTCTGGCATTTTTGTGTTCAGCGGAACTCTCTGATTTCTTAACGTTTGCAGAGGCCTTTAGCCAATAGCAAGCTCAGTACAGAAACCTGTGGAAACATCAGCACAGAAATGGGGATTGTTTACTCTGCTGGAGGGAGCTCCTCAGAGGAGGAGGAGAGGGCCAGAAGGGGGAGGGGGCCAGTTACCCACAGACTCAAGAATTAGGAGGTGCAGCCAGAAGGGGTACAGGGCCAGCAGGAAGTGCAAGGCAGAAGGGTCTGGGGAAGGCACCATCACCCAGCAGACAGAGTCTGCAGGTTGCGCTCTTCCTGGACATGTCTAAGATTCAGTGCTGGAGAAGGCTCCGCCTCCCAGCCAGGCCGTCACCTCCATATGCAAGATGATTGGTGCAGAAATGGCCTCCAACTGTGTAGGTGGCCACCCTGTGCCAGTGGCTCTTAAGGTGACAGTGACCCTGAACTTTTACGCCTCAGGTTCTTTCCGGGGGTCAGTGGGAGATCCACGTGGTGCCTCCCAATCGGCTACCCACAGCGGCATCAAGCTGCTCACCGACACGCTGTCCCGAGGGGTCAGCACCTTCATCCACTTCCCGTCCAATGAAGCCAGCCAGAGGAGTCACTGCAAATGTAGGCACTGACCGCACGCATGTGCCCATAAAGGTGCCAGCAGGTGGGGATGGGTGCCTTCGTCAACAGAAAGGGCTTCCACTCCCTTAATATACAGATTGTGTGTGACCACAGGAGTCAGGTATTGCAGGTTTGTGCCAGGTATCTGGGCAACTGTCATGATGCCTGCAGCCTCGGTCACTCCCAGGTGCCAAGGCTTTTCGTTGCTCGAGCTCGCTTGGATTGTTGGCTCCTGGCGCACAAAGGTTATTCGCTGAAAAGGAGGCTCACGACCCCACTGAGACACCCAAGGATGGAAGCCGGGGAGAGCTGTAATCGCAGTCATGACAACACGAGGGCAGTAATCGAGAGGACTATAGGCCTGCTCAAGGTGAGGTTCCACTGCCTGGACTGCACAGGGGGATCACTACAATATCCTCCTGAGCGCGTTTCCCTTATTGTGCTTGTGTGCTGCACTCTGCACAATCTGGCTCTCTCAGGGGGGGGGACCCACTGGGGGACGGAGACAGTGATCCTGCTCCACAGGCAGCAGAGGACGACTTAAGTGCTGGGTCTGAGGAGGAGCCGGAGGAGACCCGGGGTGAGGAGCAGGATCCCGATGCGAGGATCCTTATGGGAGATGGGGAGACCAGGGAGGTCTTGATCCAGAGGATTTTCAGCCAGGCTTCCAAATCCAGGAGTCGTAGCAAGCGGCACATCACCTCACTGATCTCTCCCGACGAGGCGGACCTCTCACCCTTAAGTCAGGTTCCGACCTCTGAAATAAACTTTGCAGCCCTTCCTCCGCGTCACCCGCGAGTCCCAGGCCTCTTCTACACTGCCTCCACCTGCTGCTCAGGTGGGTGCGATGTGCCTTCACCACTGTGCACCGCCATCTGAGCCAAGATGCTAATGTCCACCCACGTGTCTGTATCTGTGCTAGTGCTGAGATCAGAGGGAGGATGTGATGCGGGTGCATCTGGCAGGTGCTCCCCCTCGGGGGTCAAGTAGGGGGCTGGGGGGGTGGTGGTGGTGGGTGCGGGGGGGTGGTCCTGAGGGTCCTTTTGGGGTCATGATGATGAGCCACCCGAGGGAGGAAGCAAAAGCGTTAGCATCGACCATCATTACAAAGTCAGAGTGCGCGCAGAGTCTTTCTCATTAGAATGGAGATCTGGCTGAGCAAATACTTTTGAATGGACGACCAACGGGAATAAATGCATTTCACTGTCAGTCTTACAACCACAGCCCCACACCTCTGAGACCCGACACCAATCTCTTCCCACTCCCTTGGACTCTTACGCGTATCCGACACCCCTGCCTCTCCGCGAGCTGTGCACCGAGCTCCACACTCACAGGCCATTTCTAAATCCTGCTCTCCGCCTGCCTGAGGATAAGCGGGTTTACTATCCCCCCTCACCATTCTGACCTCGCTCCAGTGAATTGTGACCCCTCTTCTCCTATAGGGGAAAAAGTGCTTCCATCAGTGCCCCCTCCACCTCCACCCCCACAACATGCTGCCACACTGCAGCCTCCCCCACCTCCCAAAGAGACAGGAACAGTTGCCTGTCGCACTGTCACACATCACCCCTGACGGACAGACCAGCCATGGTTTATCAAGACACATGATCGTGTGCCACTTTGCACTCTGCATTTCACACCCCTGAGCACCAACATGTGCTGCCACCCACAGAGACTCTATCATTTGGACTCTGTAGCTAAGGGTGTGCTACACTTGACTCTTTATATATACAAGCGTACGCTGATCACCAAGTGACTCCTTACCTGGCTCCAGTGTAGCCCACATGGCAGACGCACTCCCCTGTGATATGATGGCACTTTCCGTAGTTACACTCTGGACAGGGTGAGCGACAGCCTTGCCCAAAGCTCCCAGATGTACAGGGGGAATCACACCTGCACACAAAGACAAAGATTAACAGGCGGCTAGTCACAGACAATACAACTGATTCCAAAATCAAACATCCAACATAACCAGCTGCAGCCTGGAGCAGTATTGTTATTGACTCAGGAAGTCAAGGGTTCAAGACCCACTCTGGAGACCTGAGCACAAAATCCAGGCTGACACTCCCCGTACAGCCCTGAGGGAGTGCAGCACTGTCGGAGGGTCAGTGCGGAAGAAGTGCTGCACAGTCAGAGGGTCAGTACTGAGGGAATGCTGCACAGTCAGAGGGTCAGTACTGAGGGAGTGCAGCACTGTCGGAGGGTCAGTGCGGAGGAAGTGCTGCACAGTCAGAGGGTCAGTACTGAGGGAGTGCTGCACTGTCGGAGGGTCAGTACTGAGGAGTGATGCACTGTCAGAAGGTCAGTATTAAAGGAGCGCTGCTCTGTCGGGGGGTCAGTACTGAGGGAGTGCTGCACTGTCGGAGGGTCAGAACTGAGGGAGCGCTGCACTGTCAGAGGGTCAGTACTGAAGGAGCGCTGCACTATTAGAGGGTCAGTACTGAGGGAGAGCTGCACTGTCAGAGGGTCAGTATTGAAGGAGCGCTGCACTGTCGGAGAATCAGTACTGAGGGAGTGCCGCACTGTCAGAGGGTCAGGACTGGGGGAATGCTGCACTGTCGGAGGGTCAGTACTGAGGGAGTGCTGCACTGTCAGAGGGTCAGTACTGAGGGAGTACCACACTGTCAGAGGGTCAGTACTGAGGGAGTGCTGCACTGTCAGAGGGTCAGTACTGAGAGAGTGCTGCACTGTCAGTGGGTCAGTACTGAGGGAGTGCTGCACTGTCGGAGGGTCAGAACTGAGGGAGCGCTGCACTGTCAGAGGGTCAGTACTGAAGGAGCGCTGCACTATTAGAGGGTCAGTACTGAGGGAGAGCTGCACTGTCAGAGGGTCAGTATTGAAGGAGCGCTGCACTGTCGGAGAATCAGTACTGAGGGAGTGCCGCACTGTCAGAGGGTCAGGACTGGGGGAATGCTGCACTGTCGGAGGGTCAGTACTGAGGGAGTGCTGCACTGTCAGAGGGTCAGTACTGAGGGAGTACCACACTGTCAGAGGGTCAGTACTGAGGGAGTGCTGCACTGTCAGAGGGTCAGTACTGAGGGAGTACCACACTGTCAGAGGGTCAGTACTGAGGGAGTGCTGCACTGTCAGAGGGTCAGTACTGAGAGAGTGCTGCACTGTCAGTGGGTCAGTACTGAGGGAGTGCTGCACTGTCAGAGGGTCAGTACTGAGGGAGTGCTGCACAGTCGGAGGGTCAGCACTGAGGGAGTGCTGCACTGTCGGAGGGTCAGTACTGAGGGAGTGCTGCACTGTCGGAGGGTCAGTACTGAGGGAGCGCTGCACTGTCAGAGGGTCAGTACTGAGGGAGTGCTGCACTGTCAGAGGGTCAGTACTGAGGGAGTGCTGCACTGAAAGGTACCATCATTCACATTTGATGTTAAACCAAGTCCTCTGTCTGCCTCTCAGATGAATGTATTGGATCACTAGACTCTTTCTGAAGAAGAACAGGGGAGTTCTGACAATGTCCTGGCCAATGTTTATCCTTCAGTCAATGTAAGAAACAGAAAAACATGCCATTTATCTCCTTGTGGGAGCTTGCTGTGTATAAATTGGCTACATGTGTTTCTCCGCCAATCAAAACCAACTAAATTCTGAAATGATGAACGTGCTCTAAAGCGCTTTGGGCTGTGCTCGAGGATGTGGAAGGCGCTATGGTAATGCAAGTCCACCCTTTTGTGGCTGAGCATTTCTGTCACTCTATGAAATGTGCATCAGAAAGCTGAGTGTCCCCACCTCGGATCGCATACCTGGGCCCGATCCAACCGGGATTACAGGCGCGGCAAACCCCAGTCACAAAGTGGCAGAATTCCCCGTCCCGGCACGTCGGGCATTTCTCGGCGCAGTTTTCTCCGTGGAATCCCGGGGAGCAGGGCTGATCACAGCGACTTCCATTCCAACCGGGCTGGCAGGGCTGACAGGAACCATCGAACGGGGAGCAGGGCTGGGATTCCTTACAGCGACCGCATCTGCGAGGGGAGTCACAAGGCTTGTTAAACCTAACGAAACAGACAGTCCGACTACCCACAGAGACACACAGCAGACTCGCTGAGCTGCCCCTGGCGCTGAACACAGAGTCAAGGCCACCCGGGTAACCTGCAGCCCGAGTGAGGTTAGAACAGGAAACAGAGCTGTGAATCTGAGCCAGTGTAAAATCAGGCAATCAGTCCTCACAATTGCACCGCGCCCACCGTTAAATTGAAAAATCCTATGTAAACCGTCACGCAGCAATTGCATCAACTTGCATTTACATGAAGCAATTATCAGGCAAAGTTTGACACGGAGCCACAGGAGGAGATATGAGGACAGGTGACCAAAAACTTGGTCAAAGAGGTCGGTTTCAAGGAACTCCCTTATAGGAGGAAACCGAGGTGGCGAGCTGGAGGTTTTAGGGGGGGAAATTCCAGATCTTTGGGCCCCCAGCCTTGGAGCAGTTAAAATCAGGGATATTTAAGAGGCGGGGAGAACGTCTCACACGAACCACACTTGTGCTGCGGGTGTGGCAAGATTGGTCACTGAAAAACTGTATGTCACTGAAAGGAGGCAGTGTCTACAGGACAGAAGGAGAAATGTTTCAAAGAAAGCTCTATACAAGAAATACAGGAACCAGAAAATCACCTTCCTAGGAGAAATTTTTAAAAAGTCAATACTAGAGTGCTAACACTGAATCAATGGACATCATACAAAATTTCAGCTGGATACAGGAGCTGGAGTCTCAGTTTTGTCTGGTAGAGTTCACCGGCTGTAAAAGGTCAGTCTGTAACTTCATCAACCCAACTCCAAGGTCCAGGAGGGGTCAAGCCAAATGTCAAAGGTCAGCTCAATGCAACATTAAAGTACAAAGGTCAGAAAATCTCTGAGACATGGCCTAGAGCTCCTGATCCCCGGAGGGTCGTACCCAGGAGGTACCCCAGAAGATGTGCTTGGGGACTCCCCTGGAAGTTCCCATGCAAGGATTGTATGGGAATTGCCCAGGAAGTTTAAACTTCTGATGGAAAATTACCCTGCACTGAGAACCATCCAATACTCCAATTCAAATCGGAAACTTCGGATGGTTCTGACTCTCTCAGGAAAAGTTAGAAGAATTAAAACCACTTCTAATTCCTGGGTAACTATGGTACTGACCCATCCATGACCCCCACTGGACCTCTGACTACCCCTCCCAACCACCTGACTACCCCCCACACTCCCGACTACCCCCTACCTCCAACTACGCCCAAGCCCCCTGACTATACACCCTGACTATACACCCGACTACCCTCCCAATCCCAGACTACCCCCACCCTCTGACTACCCCCAACCCCAACTACACTGCTAATTACCCTCCCACCATCCCTGACTATGCTCTTGACCCACCCCCAATCCATCCTACCTCCCTGAACCATCCTACTCACTTACCTTATACACTAACCTTCTCCTAAGCATACATAATGAGGCTCGGCTGAGAGACCAGGCACCTATTAAATTATGAGAGCACCTGCTCCACAGAGGAAACATTGGTTGATTGACAGCTCAGGCTCTTTGATCTCTGTGGTCAATTTCACAATGTTTGTTGACATAAGTCAAGTGGTATCAAACGTCTGTGGCTTGTGGGTTTTGAAACATCAAAGGGCCTGGATGATTGACACTTTTATTAGCTTGCTGTTCAGGTTTTTTTCATAGGAGAAACTTATTACAACTTTTCAAAGGTTTTTTTACTTATACACTTTACACTATGGGGTTCATTAGTTCTGGAAAGTGTTCAGTGGGTCAATGGACATGAAAGTGCCAGGGCCTGGCACAGGGTTGTTATAAATGGTCTCCAGACGAGGTCCCCCAATTTATTATGATCCCGGATGAGATACCCCAAATTGTTAATTTCCTGAACGGGACTGCAATTTGTTATGCTCCCGGCTGAGAAGGAATGAGCTGGCTCCCCTTCTTTATTCAAGCCCCTTAGTCGGTCGCAACAAGATTAATTTAAAAGGGATCCCTTCCCTCGTGGAAACCTTTCCCAAGTCCAAATGTTTTAGAAGGAGCCAATTTAACCAGGCTTTCTTGAGTCAAAGAAAGAGTAAGTTTACTAGTTACTAAAACCCAGGGAAAAATAATAAAAACATAACACACACACATAGATCAGAAATGAGAAGTTGAGTCCAAATAAAAATTAAAAGATATATGAATCAGTCTTTGGCTTGTCCGTGTGGAGTAGATGGTGAAATGCCGTGAAGTTGGGTGATTCTGGTACAGCTGACTTTGGCAGTTTAGCAGTTGGTTTGGAGACACTTAGTTCTGCAGGTTAGTTGAAGAAGTTGTCTTATATTCTTTTTTGATTGTGGCTTTGCTCACTTGTCTCAGCAGCAGACAGAGAAGAGAAAGCCTGTGCCTACAAGCTGCAAAGGGGTGCCTAGTCAATCTTCTTCTATTGTGACTCTCACTAGCACACACAGGCACACCAGAACTAAAACACACAGATCAAGTCTGCAGCTAGCTTTTGAACACATTTCATTGTGTATTCCTGGAAGGGAAAAAACAAACATGTCTTTCGCCCAGAGTCCATTTTCTTTCAACTCAGGTCATTTCCACATTCTGAGATATAACTCAACAGGGGATGATTTCTGCTGAGATAATCAGTCTCCATTGTCTCTGCAACCGCAGGAGATTAAAGTTCAATCTTTTGCATTTCATCTCTCCCTTTCAAGTGTCTCTGTCTGAAATAGGCCTTGACACCCTTTTAGGTTCGGCTTTCCATGGTCTCTCTGGACTAGTTGGTCAAGTAAAATCCACATAGGAATTTTCCAGAAAGTGATTGCTTTACATTTTCAGCCAGCTTTTGCTTAGTGTTTTTGTTTTATGTCTTTTTAAAAAACACATCTTCCTTAAAAAGTTCAGTATGCCCGTTAAGTCATTTGGGGCTGTAATCCACTGTAATGACAGAGGACATGAGGGGCCTGAGGTGGTGAGTGGAAGGCCAGAGCTTGGCAGAAGGGGTAGGAGGGACCTAGGGGTTTGGGGAGGGTGGGGGGGGGGGCATAACCTGGCATGAGGGGGACCTTTTGAACTTACCTTTTGAAAGGCCTCCTCAGGCTGGGGTTCCTGACTCTCTAAGGGGCCGTGAACCACGACTCTTTAAAAACCTGGCCCGACTCCATGAAAATTGTGGAGAAGCAGGGGATGCTTATCTCTCCAATGGAGCTGGCCAGGTCAGGAGTGCTGGATGCTGGCTTTTAACAGGAAACAGCCGCATCCTTTAAAGGCACTCCCAAAAATTAGACAGCCGGGGAATGAGTTTGGGAATCCCGGAATTGGGATTCTCCTCGCCCCCCCCCCCCCCCCCCCCCCCCCACCATTTTTAAAGGTCTCCTGAGACAACCTGACTTGGTGAAAAATCCAGGCCAACGTCTCCAGCTGCATCACCTGCGCCATTCACAGGCAGGAGCAGAAAGGGTCACTCCTGTCCTCCTCTCCTTCCCGTCCAGGCCGTGGGAATGCTGTGTATGAACATCTTCAATTTCAAAGGGAAAATGATCCTCATCGTGGGATTATTATTCCCGCTGGGCAGAGCTGCAAAAGCCACATGGCTTCACCTGTGAGGCCGGTATTCCCCCTCCGAGGAGGGGGTTTTCCACAAACGTCGCCGGCAGTGATGAGGGGCCACAATTTGCCATTGAGCATTTTCAATCCTTCGCAGCGTCATATGGATTTGTCAACGTCACAAGTTTACCAAAGTACCCCCAGTCCGACAGAGAGGCTGAGAGAGGAGTACGCACCATTGAAGACCTTCGCGGAAGAAATGAAGATTTTGAGCTGGCCTTGCTCAGTTAGCACGCTACACCATTACAGAACGGTTTCACCCCATGGGATCCTCTGATGGGCCACAGGTTAAGAACCCCCGACTTCCTTTCCTCCCCCCACACGCTGAATCCAAATGAGACCATGTTCGGACCTGACAAAGGGAAGGATGTTACAGAACAGGTCAAGCCTGCACTTCCAACCAATGAGACAGGGTGTGCGACCTTCCCACTCTCAGAAAGGGAGCGATGGTGTGGACTGGAGACCAGCTGTGAGAAGGTACCATAATGGAGAAGTTACAGCAGTCTAGATTGTATCTGGTCCAGACGCAAACAGGTTTCATCCAAAGGATGGGCTGCATCCCCTGATCCTCAGGAGATGTCACACCTACAGAACCACAAACAGGGGAAGCAAGGAGTGACCACCCTCAAGGAATGAGTTTGAAGCAAACAGATCCTCAACAACCTTAAAAAGGACTCCGCACACATTCAGGGAGATGGGTGAAACGGCCAAGGAGACTATCCCTGCAAAGGCTGAGACTTTGGAGGGAGACGTAGAAGGATGTGTACATAATAATATGGGGATAAAGACTTGGAGGGAGATGTAGAGTAAAGGGTTAACTTCAATAAAAGGTACTGAGCAAGTGCATAAGGAGCCATGTCACAGTGATGTCACTCTCGGAGAGAGATGAGTGAGAAGCACATTAAAGAGGAACTCTGGCTCCGTCCTGATGTTCTGTAACCTCATAGATAGATGGTGATGTACATAAAAACATTTTGAGGGAAAGATCGTTGCCTCCAGCAAGATCTCTTGGAGTAAGAAGGCAAAGTCTCCTGAGACAACTCAACGATAATAGAGGGAGATGTGAGGCTATGGAGGGATTTGAAAACAAGGATGAGAATTTTAAGATTGCAACATTAGTAAACCTGCCCCCAGTAGGAGAAGTGGGGGATTACAACATCTCTTGTTTACAATGACTTCCTCCATGATAAAAGTGGAGGCAGAATAGAAAAAGTTCAAAGAAAATACAAGCAGAACTTTTAATACAATGTGCAGATCTGGTGTTATACAATGTGATTGTTCTGGTACTGTACAGCATGAAGTAACAACAAACTAAACCTAAAGACAGGAACTGTACAATATCTGTCTGATATACAGTACAAATTGATCTCCCTTGGTGCACACAGGGAGCAGTTTGTACTGAGGGAATGTCGCACTGTCCGAGGGTCAGTACTGAGGGAATGCTGCACTGTCCGAGGGTCAGTACTGAGGGAATGCTGTAATGTCGAAGGGTCAGTACTGAGGGAGTGCTGCACTGTCCGAGGGTCAGTACTGAGGGAGTGCCGCACTGTCCGAGGGTCAGTACTGAGGGAGTGCTGCCCTGTCGGAGGGCCAGTACTGGCGGAGTACTGCACTGTCGGAGGGTCAGTACTGAGGGAGTGCTGCACTGTCGGTGGTCTGTGCTGCAGATGAGGGATTATATCGAGGCCCCGTCTGCCCTCTCATGTGCACGTAAAGATTCTGCAGGGAGCTCTCTCTAGTGTCCTGGACAATATTTATCCTTCAGCCAATACCTGAAACAGATTAGCTGGGTACGGACATACTCGAGTAATGCTCGATCTTGTGCAAAAGTCAACCCCGCTTTTGGCCACAAAGTCCAAACTCTCTTTTCATCAGCTTCCATCGGCTTCCATCGGCTTCCGTCGGCTTCCATCGGCTTCTATCGGCTTCTATCGGCTTCTATCAGCTTCCATCGGCTTCCACCGGCTTCCATCGGCTTGACACTGAAGCCACACTTGCCTTGTGCAAACCTACTCATGGACAGAGGCATGGAACAGCACAGCATCAAGGGTGATGGTTCAGTTCCTCGTGTCTGTGCACCACACGCGATGTTAAGGCTACCACTTCACCGGCACGCACTGCATTCTTACCAATCCCACTCTCCATTATGGCAGCACGGTATCGAGAAGGATTGGCAGACACACAGCCCGGCTCAAAGTTAAGGCCGCTGAGTTTACAAAGCAGACAGATAATTGTGCAGCAGCTCGAGAATTCAAGATAACGGAGAAGCAAATGAGAGTTTGGAGGAAGCTGTCTACACAGCCGCGACAGGTGCCCAAGAATAAAAAGGCAAAGAGAGGAAAGCCCCAGCATGTGGGCCACAGGTTGGAAAGAACAAGATGCAAAAACAAAAAGTCAATGAAAATCACCAGAATTGACTCTCGGTTCCTCGAGGATCTGCCCATTTCTTCACCCTGAAGAGAATTAGGCATTGCAGGTTTCAAAGCCAGTCCTGGCAGGTGTAGCAGGTTAATGAAGAGATACAATTTTGGACTGCGACAGAAGACCAAGATTTCATAACATCTCCCACAGAACCTGATGAAAGGCTTATTGATTTTCAGCAGTTTATAACCAAACAGCGACAAAACAATGGATCCAGACGGCCCTGTATCGGGAACATGGATCAGACTCTGAGGAATTTTGACATGCCAGCCAGTTAAACGGTGAACAAAGTTAGAGAGAAAACAGTGTTTGTGAAGACAAGTGGCCATGAAAAGAACTGAATGAAATTACACAAATGGATTTTGTTTTTGATAGGTTTGATGAATTTAGTTTATACAAATTAAGGTCTGTTTGCATGGAGGTTTTTTTCATTTCTCAATCAAAATTCAATCATAAAAATATTTTTTTGGCTCTTTTTGCGTTACTCTTGGAGGGGGGCGAGGTTAGCAGGAACAGTCTCCAACCCGGTAACTCTGCGACAGTGAGATGATGGGAGAGGGCTTTCAGCCGCCTGAAAATATTACTCGTGTAAAAGTCGAGCCCCCTGCAATTTGGCTAGAAATTTTTTCTCCGAAACTCGGCATTTATAGGGGGATATACAACCACTGCTGTTTGTGGGATCTTGTTGCTGTGATTGGCCAGCAAAGGCTGCACTTTCACAAGTACTGACCTCATCCTCTATCAAGCACTTGGTAGAGCCCTGAGGATGTGAAAGGTGCTACAGAAATGCAAATTCTTTCTAACATCCAATGTATTGTTCTACTGTTCACATTGAATCACAGCCGGAAGCTATTCAGCCCATCGTGTCTGTGCTGGCTTTCTGAAAGAGTTCTCCAGCTGGTTCCCCTCTCATGTTCTATCCCGCATAACACCTCAAATATTTCCTTTTCAAGTTTTAATCAATACATATTTTCAATACGCTTTATCCATATATTATATATACCAAACTCAATACAATAGATACAATGTGCTCCACACTGCTCTGAACATTTTCTCTCTCTTCCCAATCCAATAATGATGCAGTTCAGACCGGAATCTCTAGTTCTGGGATTTCCCAATGACAGTGATTATTCAAACATCATGTCACAGAATAAACAGCTCAGAAACAGGCCATTCAGCCCATTAGGTTTCTGTCGGTGTTCCTGGTCCACACGAGACTCCTCCCATGATCTCATCCTCTCACCCTACACCAAATCCTTCTATTCCTTCCTCCATCATGTGTTTATCCAGCTTTCCTCTAAACGTATCCATCCTATTCACCTCAACGCTCCCTGTGGTAGTGAGTTCCACATTGTCACCTGAGTTTCTCCTGAATTCCCGATTGGATTTATTCATGACCATCTGATATTGATGGTGCCTATTGCTCGTTATTAATCTGAAAGTGACTAGTCAGATATGGATTCCGAATTAACCACATTGTTATTGACCATTCGGGAACAGTACTTCCCACCCTTGTCTAGTCAGCAATTACACAGAATCAGAATCTCACAGTGAGATAGGAGGCCATTCAGTCCATCAGGCCTGTGCCAGCTCTCTGAGAGAACAATCTAATTAGTCCCACTCAGCAGCTTTTTCCCCAAACACCCTGCCAATTCCGTAATGTCTAATTGTGCTTTGCAACGTCCCCCAGAATCCGATTCCCGCTCCCTTCAGACAGTGCGTTTCAGACCAGGACAACCCCTGCCACTCCCTCTGCTTCACAGAATCACAGTATCCTTAGAGTGCAGAAGGAGGCCATTCAGCCCATCAAGTCTGCGCTGGCTCTCTGAAAGAGCATTCTACCTAGTCCCACACCCCTGTCTTATCCCTGTAACCTGGCACATTCTCTCTTTTCAGGTAGCAATCCAATTCCCTTTTGAATACCTCGATCGAACCAGCCTCCACCATCCTATCAGGAAGTTTGTTCCAGGCTCCAACCTCTCTCTGGGTGGAATTTTTTTCCTCATTTCACATTTACTCCTTTTGTCAATTATTTTGAATCTGTGCCCTCTAGTTCTTGATCTTCTCTTGAGTGGGAACAGTTTCCCACTATTTACCCTGTCCATACCCCTCAGGATCTTGAATACCTCTATCAAGTCTCCTCTCAGCCTTCTTTTCTCCAAGGAAAACAGTACCAACCTCTCCCAGTCTATCCTCGTAGCTACAGTTCTTCATCCCGGGAATCATACTTATGAATCTCCTCTGTACTCTCTCCAATACCTTCACATCCTCCCTCGAGTATGGTGCCCAGAACTGGACGCAGTGCTCCAGATGAGGCCCTTTACAAGTTCAACATGACCTCCCTACTCTTGTACTCAATGCCCCTATTAATAGAGCCTAAGATATTATATACTTTATTAACTGTTCTCTCAACATGCCCTGCCATCTTCAATGACCTATGTACATATACACCGAGGTGCCTCTGTTCCTGCACCTCCTTTAGAGGCTCTCTCTCTATTTTATACTGTCTCACCATATTCTTCCTGCAAAAATGAATCACCTCACACTTCTCTGCATTGAACTTCATCTGCCACTTGTCTGCCCAATCCACCAACATGTCTATGTCCTTTTGAAGTTCAAGACTAATCACATCACAGTTGATAATGTTTCCAATCTTCATATAATCTGCAAATTTTGAAATCATGTCCTGAACACCACAATCTAGGCCATTCATATATCTCAGGAAGAGTAAGAGTCCCAACACTGACCCCTGGGGAACTCCACTACAAACCTTCCTCCAATCTGAAAAACAACCATTAATCACTACTCTCTGTTTCCTGTCACTCAGCCAATTTCTTATCCAAGTGCCTACTTTCCCTTTTATTCCATGAGCTAGAATTTCGTGCACAAGTCTGTTGTGTGGCACTGTATCAAATGCCTTTTCAAAATCCATATACACCACATCAACAGCGTTTCCCTTATCAACCTTCTCTGTTACCTCCTCAAAAAACTCCAGCAAGTTAGTTAAACATGATTTTCCCTTAATGAATCGATGCTGGCTTTCCTTAATTATCCTGCACTTGTCTAAACGACTAGTGATTTTGTCCCGAACAATAGTTTCCAGAAGTTTCTCTACCACTGAGGCCAAACTGACTGGTCTGTAGTTGCCAGCTTTATCCTTGCACTCCTTTTGAACAAGGGTATAACATTCACAATTCTCCAGTCCTCTGGCACCTCCCCTGTGTCTAAGGAAGACTGGAAGATTATCACTAGTGCCTCTGCAATTTCCACTCTCACTTCCCTCAGTACCCTTGGATGCATCTCATCCAGTTCTGGTACCTTATCTATTTTAAGTAAAGATAGCCTTTCTAACACCTCCTCCTTCTCAATTGTGAATTCTTCGAGTGTACCAGTTGTCTCCTCTCTCACCTCGGCCTGGGTAGGCCTTCCTTTGTAAAGACATATTTAAAGTACTCGCTTAATACTTCCGCTATTTCTCCTGCCTCCATTTGTAAGTCCCCCTTTATCCCTAATTGGCCCTATTCTTTCTTTTACCACCCTTTTATTATTTATGTGCTTATAGAAGACCTTGGCATTACCTTTTATGTTAACTGCAACTCTTCTGCTAATTATTTGAAAATCTGTGTCCTCCAGTTACCCATCCTTCTGGCACTGAAGATTTAGTTACTCAAACCATTCAGGTTTTAAAGATTTCTATTCAATATCCCCAAACCTGCTCTGTTCTGAGAAGAACAATCCTAACTTCTCCTGTCTCTCCAGAAAACTGAGGTCCCTCATCCCTGGTCCCATTTGAGTAAATCTCCCGAATACCTCTTAACAACACTGGATAAATATGAACATAATGATATATAACATGAAATATAAACAGAAAATGCTGGAAAAACTCAACAGGTCTGGCGGTATCTGTGGAGAGAGGAACAGAGTTAACATTTGACTCTTCTTCAGAGCTAAAGAGAAAATGTGATGGATTTTATGCTGTTTGAGAGAGTGGAACTAAATAGAAGGTCAGGGATAGGTGGGAGCTCAGGAGAGAGTGACAAAGATGTCATGAACACAAGACAAGGGGAATGTTAATGGTAGCATTAAAGACTAAGGAAGGTGCTGATAGTGGCATAAAGGTAAGATAGCAGAATGTGTGTATAGCAGAACAAGGGTCAACGTTCTTTGAAAGCAAAACAAAAACAATTGACAAACAGCCCTGTGAGCATGGGGGAGGGGGTGTTGCTGGGGGAAAAAATGGATTTAAAAAAGGGGTAAAGATAGAGGAGAGAGTTCATTGATCTGAAGTTGTTGAACTCAATGTTAAGTCCGGAAGGCTGTAAAGTGCCTAGTCGGAAGATGAGGTGCTGTTCCCCCAGTTTGCGTTGAGCTTCACTGGAACATTGCAGCAGGCCAAGGACGGACATGTGGGCATGAGAGCAGGGTGGAGTGTTGAAATGGCAAGCGACAGGGAGGTCTGGGTCATGCTTACGGAGAGACCGAAGGTGTTCCGCAAAGCGGTCACCCAGTCAAACCTTCCTCTTTGCACCAAAGTGTATCACCTCACACTTCTCTGCATTGAACTGTGTACAGGAGACTGCATTGGGAGCAGCAAGATGTATCAGTGCCCCCCCTCCCTTTACAGGGCCAACTGTCACTTGTTCTTATATTTTGCTTTCAAGCTGACCCTTGTTCTGCTATTCACACATTCTGCTTTCTTACCTTTATGCCACTATCAGCACCTTCTTTAGACTTTAACACTACCGTTAACACTCCCCTTGTCTTATGTCCATGACATCGTTATCAAATCTCTCCTGAGCTCCCGCCTATCCCTGACCTTCTATTTTGCTCCACCTGCTCCACCCCTTCTTAAACTGGATAAAAGCCATCACATTTCGACTTCTCTTTAGCTCTGAAGAAGAGTGATACAGACTCAAAACGTTGACTCTGTTTCTCTCTCCACAGATGCTGCCAGGCCTGCTGAGTTTTTCCAGCATTTTCACAGAATTGTTATGGTGTAGGAGGAGGCCATTTGGCCCATCATGTCTGCTCCGGCTCCCTGAGCATTTTAACTTAGTGCCAATCTCCTGCCTTTTCTCCATAACCCTGCACATTGTTTCTATTTAAATAATCATCCAATGCCCTCTAGAATACCTCATCTGAACCTGCTTCCACCACACTTCCAGGCAGCACAATCCAAACCCTAGCTACTCGCTGTGTGAAAAAATTTTTCCTCACCTCGCATTTGCTTCTTTTGCAGAACACTTTAAAACTGTGCCCTCTGGTTCTCGATCCATTTATCAGTGGGAACAGTTTCTCCCTTTCTACTCTGTCTAGACCCCTCATGATTTTGAAAACTTCTATCAAGTCTCCTCTCAGCCTTCTTCTCCCCAAGGAAAACAGTCCCAACTTTTCCAATCTTTCCTCATAACCGAAGTGTCTCATCCCTGGAACCATTCTTGTAAACCTCTTCTGCACTCTCTCCAATGTGTTCACATCCACATAGTGTGGCGCCCAGAACTGTGCACAATACTCCAGCTGAGGTCTAACCAGTGTCTTATATAAGTTCATCATAACCTCCCTGCTCTTGAACTCTATGCCCCTATTAATGAAGCTTAGAATACTGTATGCTTTAGAAACAGCTCTCTCTATCTGTCCTGCCACCTTTAATGACTTATTTACATATACACCCAGGTCTCCCTGCTCCTGCGCACCCTTTAGAATAGTATCCTTTATTTTGTACTGTCTCTCCATGTTCTTTGCACCAAAGTGTATCACCTCACACTTCTCTGCATTGAACTTCATCTGCCACCTATCTGCCCACTCCACCAATGTGTCAAGGTCCTTTTGAAGTTTTACACTGTCCTCCTCACAGTTTACAATTCTCCCAAGTTTTGTGTCATCCACAAACTTTGAAATTGTCCCCTGCACACCAAGATCTAGATCATTAATATATATCAGGAAAAGCAAGAGTCCCAATACCGACCCCTGGGGAACTCCACCACAAACCTTCCTCCAGCCCAAAAAATACCCATTAATCAATACTCGCTGTTTCCTATCCCTCAGCTAATTTTGTATCCACGTTGCTACTGTCCCTTTTATTCCATGACCTATAGCTTTCCTCACAAGTCTGTTGTGTGGCACTGTATCGAATGCCTTTTGGAAGCCCATATACACTACATCAATGGCCTTGCCCTCATCAGCCATCTTTGTTACCTCTTCAAAAAACTCCAGCAAGTTAGTTAGACACGATTTTCCTTTAACAAATCCATCCTGACTCTTCCAAATAAATCCACATTTTTCCATGTGACTATTAATTCTATCCCGAATAATTGTTTCTAGAAGGTTCCCCGCCACCGAAGCTAAACTGACTGGTCTGTAATTGCAGGGCAGATCTTTACAACTGTTTTTAAACAAGGATGTAATGTTTGCAATTCTCCAGTCCTCTAGCACTTCCCCTGAATCCAGGGAACATTGAAAAATTATTGTCAGTGCCTCTGCAATTTCCACTGTCACTTCCTCCAATATTCTTGGATGCATCTCATCTGGTTCCGGTACCTTATCAACTTTAAGTACCGACAGCTTATCCAATACCTCCTCCTTATCAATTTTAAACCTTTCTAGTGACTGAGTTCCCTCCTCTGTCACCTTGGCCTGGGCAGCATCTATCTCATAGGTAAAGACCGATGCAAAGTATTCATTTAACACCTCAGCCATGCCTCTTGCCTCTATGTGTAAATCCCCTTTTTGGTCCCTAATCGGCCCTACTCCTTCTTTTACCACCCTTTTACTGTTGATGTGCTTATAGAATACTTTGGTATTTCCTTTTATGTTAGCTGCCAGTCTTTTCTCATACTCCCTCTTTGCTTCTCGTATTTGTTTTTTCACATCCCTCCTGAACCTTCTGTATTCAGCTTGGTTCTCAATTGTATTTTGCTACCTGACACCTGTTGTAAGCACACTTTTTCTTCTTTAACTTAATTTCTATCTCCTTTGTCATCCAGGGAGCTCTGGATTTGTTTGTCCTACCCTTTTCTTTTGAGGGAACATATCTTGACTGTGCCCAAACCATCTCCTCTTTGAAGGTAGCCCAATGTTCAGCTACTGTTTTTCCCGCCAACCTTTGGGTTCCAGTCTGTCCGGTCCAGCTTCATTCTTGTCCCAATGAAGTCCGCTCTATGCCAGTTGATTATTCTTACTTTGGATTGACCAATGTCATTTTTTGCCATCATCCTAAACCTTATGATACAATGATCACTGTCCCCTAAATGTTCCCCCACTCTCACTTGATCTACTTGGCCCACCTCATTCCCAAGAACCAGGTCCAGCAGTGCCTCCTTTCTTGTTGGATTGAACACATACTCCTGTAGAAAATTCTCCTGAACACAATCTAGGAACACCTGTCCCTCACTGCCCCTCACACTACCACGATCCCAGTCTATATATGGGTAATTAAAGTCCCCCATTATAACTACTCTATGATGTTTACATCTCTCTGTTATTTCCTTGCAGATTTGTTTCTCTATATCCTTCCCACTAGCTGGTGGTCTATATATTACACCTTGCAATGTAATTGCACCCTTCTTATTCCTTAGCTCTAGCCAAATCGATTCTGTCCTTCAATCTTCTGACACCTCCTCTTTCTCCAGTACTGCAATACTCTCCTTAACCAAAAACGCCACCCCTCCTCCTTTTTTCCCTTTCCTATCTTTTCTGAACACCTTGTCACCAGGAATATTTAACACCCAGAACTGCCCTTCCTTAACCAGGTCTCCATTATCACCACAACATCATAATTCCACAAGGCAATCTGTGCCTGTAACTCCCCAATTTATTAACTATACTCTGTGCATTCACATACATGCAGTGTAACCCTGATTTAGACTTCATTACTTGCTCCCTTACTCCGACTCCATCTATTAACTTATTATTCTCTATTTGAGTGCTATCTGCCTCTCCCAACATTCCGTGCACCCTGGTATTATTTACTAATATTCTCTCCTGGTTCCCACACCCCTGCTGAGTTAGATTAAACCCTCCCCAACAGCACTAGCAAGGAACTCAGTCCCGGCTCTGTTCAGATGCAATCTGTCCAGCTTTTACAGGTGCCGTCTCCCCCAGAGACAGTCCCAGCATCCCAGAAGTCTCAAGCCCTCCCTCCTGCAACATCTTTCCGTTTTTATTTCCAGATTTCTGCAGAATTTTGATTTTATTGATATATAACGTGTGTGTGTGAGTGTCTGTGTGTGTATATCATATTAAGTACTACACAATCCATGATGATTACACGCACTGTAAATTCAGTACTGCCTGGATCCAATGCCTTGATAATTTGTTCTCTTCCTACCTTTTTCTGCACTTATCTCCGTAGAACCCAGCGGTGCAGGGCTCGCTGCAGGCCCGTCCCTGGTACCCAGTGTGGCACAGACACTGCCCGTCACTGGTGTTACATCTCCCATGCACGCAGACACACCTGCGCTCACACAGGGTGCCCCACCAGCCCTCTCGACACTCACACACTCCCGTCAGCTGGGCACAGGAAGATTGGTTACAGAAGCAATAAATGTTGCACTGCTTGCCCCAGTATCCAGAGGAGCAGTTACACTTCCCAGTGATCGGATCACAGAGCGAGTGCCCCAAGTGGCACTGGCACATCTTGCTGCAGTCACTTCCCCACCAGCCAAGCTCGCACAGGCAGTGCCCAGTGTCTGGGTCACAGCGCCCGTGTTTACATCGGCACCTCTTGGCACAGCTCGGTCCCCAGCGATCCCGGTAGCAGCTGCAAATCCCTGACGCTGCGTCACACTTCCCATTGGGATGACAGGAGCAGACGTTCCGACAATCCGGACCCCAGAACTGGTCCGGACATCCTGGAGGAACAAAAAAGAAAACAGGACTTGCATTTTTATAGTGACTTTCACAACCTCAGCGCGTCGCAGTGTTTCACTGTCAATGAAATAATTTGGAAATGCAGTCACAGTTGTAATAGAGGAAAAAAATAGCAGCCAATTTGTGCACAGCAAGCTCCCACAAACATTGATGAGAAAATGACCAGGTAATCTGTTTCTGACTGACGTTGGCTGGAGGATAGAATTTGGCCCCAAGACACTCAGGGGAGCTCCCCCAGTCTTCCTCGAAATGTTGGCCATGGGATTTATGACATCCACCACAGAGGATAGACATTTTAACATCTAATTGGAAATACTGATCCTCCAACAGTGCCGCACTCCCCCAGTAATGACCCTCCAACTGTGTACAATCTACAAGATGCACTGCAGGAATTCACCAAGGCTCCTTCAACAGCACCTTCCAAACCCATGACTGTTACCATCTAGAAGGATAAGGGCAGCAGATAGATGGGAACACCACCACCTGGAAGTTCCCCTCCAAATCACTTACCATCCTGACTTGGAAATATATCGCCGTTCCTTCACTATCGCTGGGTCAAAGTCCAGGAACTCCCTCCCTAACAGCACAGTGGGTGTACCTACACCACATGGACTGCAGCGGTTCGAGAAGGCAGCTCACCGCCACCTTCTCAAGGGCAATTAGGGATGGGCAATAAATTCTGGCCCAGCCAGCGAAGCCCACATCCCATGAATGAATAAACAAAAGTGCGGCACACCCCCAGTAATGACCCTCTGACAGTGCAGCACTCCCTCTATGCTGATCCTTCGACAGTGAAGCATTCCCTCAGCACTCACCCTCTGATAGTGCGGCACTCCCTCAGCACTGACCCTCCAACAGTGCAGCACTCCCTCAGTACTGACCATCCGACAGTGCAGCACTCCCTCAGTACTGACCCTCTGACAGTGTAGCCCTCCCTCAGTACTGACCCTCTGACAGTGCGGCACTCCCTCAGTACTGACCCTTCAACAGTGCGGCACCCCCTCAGTACTAATCCTCCAAAGGTGCAGCACTCCCTTAGTACTGGCCCTCCAACAGTGCAGCACTCCCTCAGTACTGACCCTCCAACAGTGCAGCACTCCCTCAGTACTGACCCTCCAACAGTGCAGAACTCCCTCAGTTATTGACCCTCCAACAGTGCAGCATTCCCTCAGTACTGACCCTCTGAACAGTGCGGCACTCCCTCAGTTTTGACCCTTCAACAGTGCGGCACTCCCTCAGTACTGACCCTCCAACAGTGCAGCACTCCCTCAGTACTGACCCTCCAACAGTGCAGCACTCCTTCAGTTACTGACCCTCCAACAGTGCAGCACTCCCTCAGTTACTGACCCTCTAACAGTGCAGCATTCCCTCAGTACTGACCCTCCAACAGTGCAGCACTCCCTCAGTACTGACCCTCCAACAGTGCAGCACTCCCTCAGTACTGACCCTCTGACAGTGCAGCACTCATTCAATATTGGCCTCAATTTTTGTGCTCAAGATCCTGCAGTGGAAGTTGAACCCACAACTCTCTAACCCAGAGATGAGAAAGAGAGAGAGGGTAATAGACAGAGAGAGAGGAGAGGGAGCGACTGATTGAGAGCTGTAGAGAGGGAGGGACGGAGAGGGAGCGACCAAGAGAGAGAGAAAGAGACGGTGCCAGAGAGACAGAGAGAGAGAGACGGTGAGGAGGAACTGAGAGAGAGAGCGATGAAGCGAGAGAGTTAGAGACAGAGGGTCAGTAAGAGAGAACGACGGAGAGAGAGAGCAATGGAGTGAGGGGGCAACGGAGTGAGGGAGTGCTGGAGAGAGGGGATAATAGAGAGGGCAAGAGAGAGCTGGGGAGAGAGAGAGAAAGAGACAGACAGACAGAGAGAGAGAGAGAGCAGGAGAGCAAGAGAAAGAGAGAGAGTGTGAAAAGCCGCTCTGGCCCATCAAGCCTGCATCACACGAGGACAGCCAGAGGATGCTGACTGAAGATGTTCCCATTCGGAGCCAGAAGGTGAAACTTGGGGCCCCGAGCGTAGACGACAGAGAGGATGGTCCCAGGTGAAGGTGGGGAGGGGTTTGGGGGTTGGAGCTGTCTTACTGAGCAACTCCTGGGGGGTGTCTGCTGGCAGCAGCAGCAGAAGCAGCTGAGTGGATAATCCCAATATTCGGGATGAGGATACTTGTGAGTGTTTTCACATCAGTGTCACTTACACTCCAGGTACAATTTTTGAAAAAATGATGAGAAAGGTCTGTTCTAGTGTAGGAGGCTTCCCCCATTTTAATCACTTCATCACTGGTGGATCTGCTTCCAGTCCTCTGGATCCCAAGATCTGGAATTCCCTCCCCGAGCCTCTCCCTCCTCCTGTGCTTAAAACCCAACTGCCCTAATCTCTCCTCGAGGTGCTTGCTGTCAAATTTAGTTTGGTAACACTACTGTGAAGCGCCTTGGGAAGTTTTACTGCTTTAAAGGCGCTATATAAATGCAAGTTATAGTTACTGTTATCTTCCCATTTCCCTGCTGTCCAAGATTTATTGAGTTAAATTCTGGAGGCTCTGATGTTCTCAGTTACTGGTTTGACCTTCCCAACCTTCACACACGTGTCTTGCTGGAGCGTATCAGCTATTTGACTGCCGTTTGCGTCACATCTGAACCCTGAACCTGTTCCTGCCTGATGTCAATCCATATCTGCTCTCTGGCAGGGGATTAGGATTAGGATCAGGAATTGCTGATTCTTTCCTATCCAACTCCTGGGCAGCTGTCCCCTTCCTGACAACCACTCCAGCTGAGGTCAGTTTACAAGGAGCGACTGAGGCCCCTTGCTGATCGATTTGACTCAGAGCCATAGCAGACGATGTACCCACCCACCCAGCCTGGGGGGGGAGCATGTGCATTCATAGATTGGTGCACCACAGAAGGAGGCCATTCAGCCCATCATGCCTATACTGGCTCTTTCAAAGAGTTATCCAATTCATCCCACACCCACTGCTTTTTCCCACAAAGCCCTAAAACTTTCCCTTTTCCAGGATTTATCCAATTCCCTTTTGAAAGTTCCAATGAATCTGCTTCCATCACCCTTTCAGGCAGCACCTTCCAGATCACAACAACTCGCTCCGTGAAAAATTGTTTCCTGACCTCCCCCTCTGGGTCTTTGCCAATCGCCTTAAATCTGTACCCCTCTGGTCACCGACCCTCCTGGCACTGGGAACAGTTTGTCTTTATTTATTCTGTCCGAACCCTTTCGCATTTTGAACACCTTCGGTTAAATCTGCACCCCCCTGACCATCACTGCTCCAAGGGGAACGATGAATTTTAATTGCGTTTCTGTGTTTTTTATTCTCTGATGTTGTGAGTGTGGAGGTTTTCAGTATTGTTACTCTCTCCCCTGGTTTCCTGTCACTGGAGAGAACACAGAGCAGGGAAGGAGCGCAGTGACTCCAAATCCTGGCAGCAGATCATCAGGTCAACAGGGCAGGAAGGGCGGGATGGGATTGGGAGAAGAGAATCCCGTGACAAAAAGTAGCAAAGATTTTCACTGAGGGCACTTTATGCCTACGCTACGTTACAACAACAACTTGCATTTATATAGCATTTCAATGCTGTAGAACTTCTCAAAGATGTTTTACAGGAATGTTAATCAAATAAAATTTGACATCAGGCCGCTTAAGGAGATATTAGGGACAGGTGACCAAAATCTCGGTCAAAGAGGTAGTTTTTAAGAAGCATCTTAAAGGACGAGAGAGAGGCAGAGAGGTTTAGGGAGAGAATTCCGGAGCTTACGAACAAGGAGCAGGAGTAGGCCATTCAGCTCCTCGAGCCTGCTCCGCCATTTAATAAGGTCATGGCTGATCTGACAGTAACCTGAAATCTGCATCCCACCTACCCCCGATAACCTAATCTTGCTTAGCAAGAATCTATCCACCTCTGCCTTAAAAATATTCAAAGACTCTGCTTCCACCATCTTTCCAGGAAGAGAGTTCCAAAGACTCACGACACTCAGAAAAAATTTCACCTCATCTCTGTTTTAAATGGGCGACCCCTTATTTTTAAACAGTGACCCCTAGTTCTAGATTCTCCAACGAGAGGAAACATCCTCTCCATATCCACCCTGTCAAGTCCCCTCAGGATCTTGCATGTTTCAATCAAGTCACCTTTCACTCTTCTAAACTCCAGTGGATACAAGCCTAGTCTGTCCAACCTTTCCACATAAGACAACCCTCCCATTCCAGGTATTAGTCTGGTAAACCTTCTCTGAACTGCTTTCAACGCATTTACATCTTTCTTTAAATAAGGTGACCAATGCTGTACACAGTGCTCCAGGTGTGGCCTCACTAGTGCCCTGTACAACTGAAGCCTCAGGCAGCTGGAGGCACAGCCACCAGTGGTGGAGCGATTAAAATGGGGGATGCTCAGGAGGCCGGAATTGGAGCAGCGCAGAGATCTCGGAGGGTTTGGGGTTGGAGGAGATTACGAAGATAGGGAGGGGCGAGGCCACAAAGGGATCTGAAAACAAGGATGAGAATTTTAAAATTGAGGCATTGACGGACATGGAGCCAGTGTAGGTCAGCATGCCCAGGGTGGGGTGCGGGTTGGAGGGGTGGTGTTAGGGGAACGAGACTTGGCATGAGTTTGAGACATAGAGTTTTGGTTGAGTTGTAATTGGCAGAAGCAGAAGCTGCTTTCACAGTACTTACTGGTCACACAGTTAGCTCCAAAGAATCCATGGGGACAGCGACACACTCCGGGTCTGACACAAATCTCTTCCGGACTGCAGGAATTTGGTGCCTCACAGATTGCTGCAAGGAAGGAATAGGAAGACAGGCATTTCTGTAGAGACTTTGCTGGTTTCAGAGTGCCCCTACGAGCTTTCTACCCAATGACATGTTTCTTTGATGCGTGATCACCGTTGTAATGTAGGAAACATAACAGCCAATCTGCGCACAGCAAGATCCCACAAAGAGCAATGAGATAATAAGTAGATAATCTGTTTTAGTGATGTTGTTCCAGGACGTCCCTGTTCGTCATCAAAATAGCAGCCATGGAATCTATTTACTTCCACCTGAGAGAGCCAGCAGGGCCTTGGGTTAAAGTCTTACCTTAAAGCGGCACCTCCTACCTGATACTCCCTGGCATGTACCTGCCTACGTGCCGATTGCCATAACTCTCAAAGCCTCAAACACAGATCTTGTGACAGAGTGGTTACTGGCCCATGGGCTTATGTGTGCTGTGATAACTCACCAGCCCGGTCTGCAGAGTGTAACTCGGTGTCCCCAAGGAGTGACACCGCTGGTTTTCTGAGTGTTCGAGTGATAAGTCACTTGCCGCAGCAAGTTATTCAATCTCATCATCAACCATCAACTCTGAGCCTGCCACCCCTCTGGTCACTTTATCACCATCGAACCTCCCTTCACCACACTGGCTCTGACTGTTCAAGAAGGGGGCTCACCATCACCTTCTCAAGGACAATGAAGGATGGGTAATAAATGCTGGCCCAGCCAGTGATGCTCACATCCCATGAGAGAATAAAAAAAACTAAAATGAGGAGGGAAATGGTTGATGATAATCACTATTTTGCCACTATGTAAAAAACTCAAACTAGACACTTGTGTGAAGGGGAAACTCCACCCTGAACTAATCGGAGTCAATGACCTGTTACCAGGTTGTAATTAAACATTCGCTGTTATCATAGTTCCCACTAATCTTATTCACTCTGTTAGCTGCCCAATAAAATCCCTCCCAATATCCTGACCCAACCAATCAAACCACACCATCAACAAATCACAAGCAAATCTCACAGACTAGTCAAGCAACAGCCTGACATAATCATCCTCACGGAATCATACCTTACAGACAGTGTCCCAGACATCACCGGCAGGACAGACCCAGCAGAGGTGGCGGCACAGTGGTATATAGTAGGGAGGGAGTTGCCCTGGGAGTCCTCAACATCGACTGCAGACCCCACGAAGTCTCATGGCATCAGGTCAAACATGGGCAAGGAAACCTCCTGCTGATTACCATGTACCACCCTCCCTCAGCTGATGAATCAGTACTCCCCAATGTTGAACACCACTTGGAAGAAGCACTGAGGGTGGCAAAGGCACAGAATGTACTCTGGGTGGGGGACTTCAATGTCCATCACCAAGAGTGGCCTGGTAGCACCACTACTAACCGAGCTGGCCAAGTCCTAAAAGACATAGTTGCTAGACTAGGTCTGCAGCAGGTGGTGAGGGAACCAACAAGAGAGAAAAACATACTTGACCTCATCCTCACCAACCTGTCTGCCGCAGATATATCTGTCCATGACAGTATCGGTAGGAGTGACCACCACACAGCCATTGTAGAGATGAAGTCCCACCTTCACATTGAGGATATCCTCCATCATGTTGTGTGGCACTACCACCGTGCTAAATGGGATAGATTTTGAACAGATCTAGCAACTCAAGACTGGGCATCCATGAGGTGCTGTGGGCCATCAGCAGCAGCAGAATTGTACTCGAACACAATCTGTACCCTCATGACCCAGCATACCCCCCACTCTACCATTATCACCAAGCCAGGGGATCAACCCTGGTTCAATGAAGAGTACAGAAAGGCATGCCAGGAGCAGCACCAGGCATACCTAAAAATGAGGTGTCAAGCTGATGAAGCTATAACACAGAACTACTTGTGTGCCAAACAGCATAAGCAGCAAGTGATAGGCAGAGCTAAGCAATCCCACAACCAACGGATCAGATCTAAGCTCTGCAGTCCTGCCACATCCAGTCGTGAATGGTTGTGGATAATTAAACGATTTACTGTAGGAGGAGGCTCCACAAATATCCCCATCCTCAATGATGGAGGAGCCCAGCACATCAGTGCAAAAGATAAGGCTGAAGCATTTGCTACAATCTTCAGCCAGAAGTGCCGAGTGGAAGATCCATCTCGGCCTCCTCCGGAGGTCCCCAACATCACAGATGCCGTCTTCAGCCAATTCGATTCACTCCACATGATATCAAGTAACGACTGAAGGCACTGGATAGTACAAAGGCTATGGGCCCTGACAAAATTCCGGCAATAGTACTGAAGACTTGTGATCCAGAACTTGCCGTGCCCCTAGTCAAGCTGTTCCAGTAGAACTACAACACTGGCATCTACCCGGCTATGTGGAAAATTGTCCAGGTTTGTCCTGCACACAAAAAGCAGGACAAATCCAACTCGGCCAATTACTGCCCCATCAGTCTACTCTCCATCATCAGTAAAGTAATGGAAGGGGTCATCAACAGTGCCATCAAGCGGCACTTGCTTAGCAATAACCTGCTCACTGATGCCCAGTTTGGGTTCCGCCAGGGCCACTCAGCTCCTGACCTCATTACAGCCTTGGTTCAAACATGGACAAAAGAACTGAGCTCCTGAGGTGAGGTGAGAGTGGCTGCCCTTGACATCAGGGCAGCATTTGACCAAGTGTGGCATCAAGGAGCCCTAGCAAAACTGGAGTTAATGGGAATCAGGGGGAAAACTCTCTGCTGGTTGGAGTCATACCTAGCACAAAGGAAGATGGCTGTGGTTGTTTGAGGTCAGTCATCTCAGCTCCAGGACATCACTGCAGGAGTTCCTCAGGGTAGTGTCCTCGGCCCAATCATCTTCAGCTGCTTCATCAATGACCTTCCTTCCATCATAAGGTCAGAAGCGGGGATGTTCGCTGATGATTGCACAATGTTCAGCATTATTCGCGATTCCTCAGATACTGAAGCAGTCCATGTCCAAATGCAGCAAGACCTGGACAATATCCAGGCTTGGGCTGACAAATGGCAAGTAACATTTGTGCCACACAAGTGCCAGGCAATGACCATCTCCAATAAGAGAGAATCTAACCATCACCCCATGACATTCAATGGCATTACCATCACTGAATCCCCCACTATCAACATCCTGGGGGTTGCCATTGGCCAGAAACTGAACTGGACTAGCCATATCAATACTGTGGCTACAAGAGTAGGTCAGAGGCTAGGAATCCTGCGACGAGTAACTCACCTCCTGACTCCCCAAAGCCTGTCCACCACCTACAACACACAAGTCAGGAGTGTGATGGAATACTCTCCACTTGCCTGGATGAGTGCAGCTCCCGCAACACTCAAGAAGCTTGACACCATCCAGGACGAAGTAGCCCGCTTGATTGGCACCACATCCACAAACTTCACTCCCTCCACCACTGACGCACAGTAGCAGCAGTGTGTACCATCTACAAGATGCACTGCAGGAATTCATCAAGGCTCCTTAGACAGCACCATCCAAACTCACGACCACTACCATCTAGAAGGACAAGTGCAGCAGATAGATGGGAACACCACCACCTGGAAGTTCCCCTCCAAGTCACTCACCATCCTGACTTTGAAATATATCGCCGTTCCTTCACTGTCACTGGGTCAAAATCCTGGAACTCCCTTCCCTACAGCACTCTGGGTGTACCTACACCACATGGACTGCAGCGGTTCAAGGAGGCAGCTCATCACCACCTTCTCAAGGGCAATTAGGGATGGGCAATAAATGCTGACCTAGCCAGTGATACCCACATCCCATGAATGAATAAAAAAAATTCCGCCCAGCATCTTTACCCAACCAATCAAATCACTTAATTCCTCTTGACATCCTTACCCAACCAATCACAGCCGGTGCAAAAAACTGTCAGTCACTTTACAGCAATGAGGTCATAGGTCAGAGGTCTAATGTCACCATCAACTCAGTGTCTTTAGAAGACAATTGTTTGACTTTAAATTTGAAATGTTTTTAGTGAGTTAAGCACCTACCGATGGTGCACTCGTTCCCTTGCTGTCTCCAGCCTGGGCAGCAGCTCCACGAGGGAGGCCCCCTACAAAGACAAGGAGAGTGTGACAGTTAGTGACAATCAATTTGGTTAATGTCTGACGACCATATACTCTTCAAACACATTCTCCCATAATCAGGCTTATTCCATACTCACTGCTTTCTCTGAATTGAATTCCATGGTTTAGGAATTTGGGAATGGCTGTTCTTACAGCTGTTATCTCATTGACTGATAAATTCCGATACAGAACAACCCACAGGATCAGGGTGTTTGAGCAACTGGAGGTATCTGGGACTGGATGAGAACAGAGAATGAAAGTGTTGAAGGATATGGCCCTTCAATACTCGATTTGGACACCAGCTGGCTCCGCCCTGATGCATGGTGTCACTGTTTCTATTGGCTACATTCAATATAGATATCCAATCCACTGTACAGGTGTTCACCTGGCAACCATAGCACATTCTATCTCCAGCTGTGAGATGAGTTAATAGCCCAGGCTGGAGATGGATCTGAGGCCTTTCCTGCTCCGTGGGTTGGCCTCAGGACCTCATTTCCCAAATGAACCACAATGGGGAGTGCACAATTAGCAATTAAGAGCCAATCAGGTTACAGAAGAAAATCACATGGTCCACACTGAACTCCAGGAGTCAGCCCCTCACCCTCCCCGTCCTGACCCCTCCCCCTCACCTCTACCTCTCCCCCATCCCCTTCCTTCCCCCTCCCCTTCCCCCTGTCTTCCAGCCCATTCCCTTCCTCTCCCCCTCCTCTCTCTCTCCCTCTTCCCCTCCTCCCGGCTCATCCCCGGCCCCATCCCTGTCCCCCGGTCCTCTTTTCCCCTCCCCATCTCCTTCCTCTGTCCCTCGCCCCCTCTCCCAACCACCCAATTCCTACAATACCCCTTGCCCTCCCCACAATGTGCAGATCCTATAGGGCAGGCAATGGATATCTATAGGGAGAAGTTGGATATCAATAGGATGGGGTTAGATATCTATAGGGTGAGGTTGGATATCTATAGAGTGAGGTTGGACATCTATAGAGTGGGGTTGGGTATCCAAAGGGTGGGGTTGGATATCTATATAGAATTTATCATGAGAATGGTGATCTTGATTTATCAGTTGTGTGAGAGACCGGGAATCACACAATCAGTGTCTTACAGAACTGAGATTGAATTAAACAGGAATCAGTTGCAAGATTTTTAATAAATGATCTCTCCCACTCTTATGAATGCCCTCAGTTTTGACACAGAGAGACGAGCCTGTGTTTAGATCATGGATTTAGCACAATACAATCCCATTTCAGTGTGAGTCACACCTCCCAGAGGAACTGAGAAACTGAAGGTAAGAACCCAACTACAGGCAAATCAGCCAGAGCTGGTCACAACTTACAGGGGAACAATGGAGAGGGTTTGGAGAGAGACACACAGAGAGACAGACACACAGAGGCAGACACGCTGAGGGACAGACAGGGACACAACAAGAGAAACAGAGACAGGGAGAGAAGCAGAGATTGAGACCATTTGAGACACAGAGAGACAGACAGAGAGAGACAGACACACAGAGACAGATGCACAGAGGGACAGACACGCTGAGGGACAGACAGGAACACAACAAGAGAAACAGAGACAGGGAGAGAAGCAGAGATTGAGACCATTTGAGACAGAGACAGATACAGACACAAGATGGAGACAGGATGGAAGAAATATAAAGGGAATTTGATAGAGAGGTGAGAGAAACCCTCAGTGAATCACAGTAAACCTCAAGGGGAAAACTCAACTCTGGCAATAAATTGAACAATGCAAACAGAAGTGATGTTACCTTGTTGATGAACACACATTGTTTCCATTGGGATTGAGCTGCTGAATGTATGAGGCCCAGGTCAGAGGATATAAACTGACCAGAATGATCAGAGGTCCCATGGCAGGTCCGAGGGGGAGTTGCTGTGCAGTCCTGTTTGTTGTTTGGGTTCTGCGCCCCTTATCCCAGAGCGAGTGGCCACGAGGCAGGGGACTGAGCAGGGTTGTCCTGAGTGAGTTCCCCAGATCCTGAGCTCAGTGAGTGGCTTCCTCCCAGGGAAATGCTGCTCCTTCCTGGGGAAGTGAGGGGCGGTTTAAGCAGTTCCTCCTATTCAAGCGCCGTCAGCTCAGGAGAAACAAAAAAATTTAGGATGGGAGAAATCAGATATTAGTGTCAGTAAAGGGGCAAAACCCTCAAACGTACAAGTGGAATCCAAGGTGATGAGATTCACAAGAAAGGTCTTCATTAATATTATCACAGGAGGAGGCCATTCAGCCCATCACGCCTGCGATGCAGCTTTGAATTATCCAATGAGTCTCACTCCCCCTGCTCTTTCCCCGTGGTCCTGCAAATTTTTTTCATTTTCAATTACTTATCCAATTCCCTCTTGAAAGCTGTTATTGAATCTGATTCAACCACCTTCCCAGGCAGCGCATCCTAGATCACAACACCCCACTGGGTAAATAAAATCCTCCTCATCACCCCCCTCTGGCTCTTTTACCGATAGTTTCTCCTAATTCACTCGATCAAAACCCTTTAAAGATCACCACAAAAGTTCCCCCTTAACCTTCTGTGCTCAAACGAGAACAATCCCAAATCGCTGGCCTACAGGAAGTCCACTGTATACCCTCCCCAAGACCCGGACATCCTTTCCCCTAACAAGGGCGGAGAATTAAAGGACTTGCATTTCTGCAGCATCTTTCACAACCTCAGGGCATCCCACAGCGCTTTGCAGCCAAAGCAGTACTTTGGGAAGTTTAGTCATGGCTTTAATGTTGGAAAAAACACCAGTCAGTTTATGCACGCAAAATCCCATTAACAGCAATATGATATTGAGAGATAGTCTGTTTCAGTGATGTTATTGAGGATTAATATTTCTCCCAGGAAACCAGGAGAATGACCCAGCACTTCTTCAAAATGCTATCCTGGCATTTTTGCATCCACATAACAGGGCAGATGGAGCATGACCCTCGGACAGTGCAGCACTCCCTCAGTACTGACCCTCTGAACAGTGCAGCACTCCCTCAGTACTGACCCTCTGAACAGTGCGTCACTCCCTCAGTACTGACCCTCTGAACAGTGCGTCACTCCCTCAGTATTGGCCCTCTGACAGTGCAGCAATCCCTCAGTACTGACCCTCTGAACAGTGCGGCACTCCCTCAGTAGAGTCATAGTCATAGAGTTATAGAAGTCTACAATACAGAAAAATGCTATTCGGCCCATTGAGTCTGCACCGGTCAAACAAGTACCTAACTATCTAATCCCATTTTCCAGCACTAGGCCCATAGCCGTGTGTGCCATGGCATCACAAGTGCACATCCAAATACTTCTTAAATGTTATGAGGGTTTCTGCCTCTACCACCCTTTCAGGCAGTGAATTCCAGATTCCCACCACTCTCTGGATGAAAAAATTCTTCCTCACATCCCCTCTAAACCTCCTGCCCCTTACCTTAAATCTATGCCCCCTGGTTATTGATCCCTCCACCAAGGGGAAAAGTTCCTTCCTGTCCACCCAATCTAAGCCCCTTATAATTTTATACACCTCAATCATGTTCCCCCTCAATCTCCTCTGCTCCAGGGAAAATAACCCCAGTCTATCCAATCTCTCCTCATAACTAAAACTCTCCAGACCAGGCAACATCCTGGTAAATCTCCTCTGCACTCTCTCTAGTGCAATCACAATACTCTAGCTGTGGCCTAACCAGCGTTTTATGCAGCTGACTTCAACAACGACAGGGGAAATAATGGGATTCCTGAAAGCACGCTTCAGTTGTTATGGCATTCCAGACATTGTGATGAGTGTCAATGGCCCTTAGTTCATGAGTGAAGAATTCAGCTGCTTCACAAAGGATTGGGGAATTCAACACGATGGACCATCTCCGCACTATCCCCAGTCGAATGGATAGGCTGAGGCAGCAGTGAAATTCGCCAAATGAATCATCAAGAGATCAAGCAAATCTAGCACAGATGTACACAAGGCAATCCTCGAGTGGAGACACACGCTGGCTGAAGGCACAGAATGTAGTCCAGTCCAAAGACTAATGTCACACTGCATGCAAACTACTCTTTCAATAGCAAAAAAGCTGCTGAAGCCAGAAGTAGTAATAGGTGTGAATGAAAAGATCGAGGTGAATTGGCAAAAAAGCCAAATTTCATTTTGACCAGACTGTCAAACCATTAGCAGAGCAGAGCATTGGAGAGCCAGTCAGGGTACAAACCTTCTAGGCTCTCAACAGGAATCAGCCCATGTGGAAACGTGGGACAAGTGCAGAGAATTTGTCACCTCGATCACGTGCGATGGAAGTGAACGACCAATGATACCAGCATAACTGCAGGCAGATACAAACACTAGTGATAGTGAAGCTGGTTCCTTCACAACAATCGGCCAGTCAGGGAGAAGGGATCTCAGTCTATGTACTGAGTACAGAATGACCATCAATCCCCTTTGTCCCCAACAACGGAAATAGAACAATAGTTACCACGGTAACACGTGCCATGGGAACATCACTCTCCAGACAAGGATAATCACCCAGATGAACAGCCAATGACAATGTGCATTAAGAGGCCTGCACGATTTAAAGACTATGACTGCAATGCTGGGGCAGAGACTGACTAGTAGAACAAACAGTTGTTAATGCATGAGAACACTGGGTATCTTGGGTAACTCACAGTTAAACATGATTTACATGCAAATTTGCCTTTTGTTCGTTATGAAAAGGGGGATGTTTGGGCTTTGAAATGCAACAGTACTACATGTCCCAGCTGGTTTGCTGTAGTCATGTGACCTCTGCCACGAAGGAAGATCTGTAAGCTGCCATTTTAGATCAGTTCAATAAAGACAGACTATGAGAAAGCACTGCTGTCCTTGAAGATGAAACAGGGGCAGAATCTTAAAATTAGAGCCAGGCTATTCAGAGGTGATGTCAGGAAGCAATTCTTCACACAAAGGATACTGGAAATCTGGATCTCTCTCCTGCAAAAAGCTCTGGATCCCTGCGGGTCAATTGGAGGTTTGAAGACTGAAATTGGTAGATTTTTGTTGGGCAAATGTGTTAAGGGACATGGAACAAACGTGGGAAATTGGCTTTTAGGTACAGATCAATCATGATCTAATTGAATGGTGAAACAGGCTAGAGGGTCTGAATGGCCTCTGTTTGTCCCAGTGAGTATAGTTGTTTGATACCAAGTCAGTGTTGCTGCAGTGGTTCAGATGCTGGGACTCACTCTCTCACACATCACTGTGAATTTATTCTGTCTGTCAAGTGCTTTGGGACAGTTGAACCAGTTAAAGAGCGTGGAGCGATATTACACACAGAGAAACAGATTCCTGTCTTCCTGTTCTTCCAGGATGTTCGGAGTCCGCCTGAATATGAGATCAGTCACTTACAAGGAGCCGTTCGCATTGACCCAGAAGCCACCAACATGGATCATTTGGTCAAGGATCTGGGCCTGGCAGGTAGGGACAGTCTAACTCCCATCCACGGGTTCTTCACTGCTGTCTGCACAGGATGACAACATCCAGCCTCTGGCCTGTGAGATGGTTAAAGTGCAGACTGTGTCTGCAACAAACAGACCAAATGGATCAAAACCCCTGTACAGCCCAAGGTCTTAAATCCAGGACCCATAATCTTTGGACAATCAGCTAATGCAAACAGCTGTTCTTTGTCTACTCTATCTAAACTTTTATTAATCTTGCACGCCTCTCTCAACCTCCTTCGTTCTAAGGAGAAAAACCTCAGCTTCTCCAATCTAACTGTATTTTTCTTCCAGGTTCAATGGATAAAACAGTGATCTGTTACTGTACCGCTGGATATCACGGCACAGAGATGGCACAGAGAATCCGCAGCTTTCTGACACAGGATTGTAGGCAGGAGGGGTCCGGATCGCTGAAGGTTTACAACCTGGAGGGGGGGCTGGCGAAATGGGCCAATGAGAGAAAAGCCATCGTGGACAGTGAGAATCAGCCCACGAGCCTGGTCCACCCCTACAATACAGAGTGGGCTCAGCTACTGGAGCCAGAGTTCAGGGCCCCAATATGAGTGGACACGGGGAATTAGGCTCCTTTCTGTCCACCTGGATTGTGCTGGTGTTCATTTACTGAGGGGGTCACATCCTGAGACTGCGCAACCTAAAGGGGACTATTGAATTCTGATGCTGAACATGATGTGAGAAGCTGAAGACCGGGTGGATCTCAGAATAAAATAAACCTTTCTGGAAAAACAAGTTTGTTAAGTGTGGAGTCAGTATCTGTTACTACACCCCGCCCCTCATGAAGATGCTGACTCTCACTGGGGTACGGGTCCCACACGCACTGACTCTCACTGGGGTACGGGTCCCACACACACTGACTCTCACTGGGGTACGGGTCCCACACACACTAACTCTCACTGGGGTACGGGTCCCACATACACTGACTCTCACTGGGGTACGGGTCCCACACACATTGACTCTCACTGGGGTACGGGTCCCACACACACTGACTCTCACTGGGGTACGGGTCCCACACACACTGACTCTCACTGGGGTACGGGTCCCACACACACTAACTCTCACTGGGGTACGGGTCCCACACACAATGACTATCACTGGGGTACGGGTCCCACACACACTAACTCTCACTGGGGTACGGGTCCCACACACACTGACTAACACTGGGGTACGGGTCCCACACACACTGACTCTCACTGGGGTACGGGTCCCACACACACTGACTCTCACTGGGGTACGGGTCCCACACACACTGACTCTCACTGGGGTACGGGTCCCACACACACTGACTCTCACTGGGGTACGGGTCCCACGCACACTGACTCTCACTGGGGTACGGGTCCCACGCACACTGACTCTCACTGGGGTACGGGTCCCACGCACACTGACTCTCACTGGGGTACGGGTCCCACGCACACTGACTCTCACTGGGGTACGGGTCCCACGCACACTGACTCTCACTGGGGTACGGGTCCCACACACCCTGACTCTCACTGGGGTACGGATTCACACTCGCACTGACTCTCACTGGGGTACAGGTTCACAATTCATAAAACGCTTTAATCACAGAAAATGGTTCATCTTCATGGACTAAGAACATTCTAGAAGAATGTGTGTTTTATCAGACGCTGTCCTTTAAAGGGTTAATGCAAGGACTCCGGCTGCTGCTGTTCCTGGAGAAGACAGCATTTTACAAGAAAAGGTAATTCAGCAGCTTTAAAGAAGCTGGAAACCTCTTGACCCTGCTGGACTGTTTACAAAAGGGTCACATGGTGGTTTATGGCCTTGAAAAATAACATGTCTGGAAAGCTGTTTTAAAAGCTGGCAGGCTGGTTTTGCTTTGGGGGGAAAAACGAAGGATCAACTGTTTGAGTAAAGACGACAACAGCTCCTGCAGCTCCAGGCCCAGTCAAAAGCAAAAAGCGAATGGAAGTTGCTCTGAAGTCGCTCTACGTTCTGAAGTCGACTGACTGCAAGTTTTCTGCAATGTTCGCCTGGAAAATAGTGCAAGAGTTATCAATTGTTTTGCAGACCAGTGCTGCGACACCAACTATACAAACAGGGACACCATCATCTATCCTTTTCCTTTGAACCATTGTCCTTAACAGAATTCCTCTATTTTAGCTGAGGGTGCACACGCGCATGCAAGTTAGGAGATTTAGAAAGTGTAATATACTCTCATATTTCATACGGTATGTAAATAAGCTTTGCCTCCTATTTGACAAGTCTCCTTTTATAATAAACTAATAATTTTGTTGCTTAGTGAAGAAACCTGGGCATTGAGTGGCCATTCTGAGATTCATTGGTAAAGCACATATTTGGCCATATAGCTAGCTGGAGAAAGCATTTAAATATATGTTGTGACCCATGAAGTAGTGGAACTCGGACAGTGCACTGCTCCCACCTCAGTTGTAAAAAACAGGATCCTGTGAAGCTGGACTCTCAGAACACCATTTCTCCAGCATCTTCACAACCCCAGGTTGCATCAACACCTTTTCCAGAAAATGAAGTATTTTTGAAGTGTTGTCAGTGTTGTGATGTGGGGAACTCCACAGCCAGTCTGCACACTGACAAACCCACAACACATAGTACTGTGATAAAGCCCAGATAATTTATTTTAATGATGTTGATTATGGGATAATTTACATCCACCATAGAGCAGCTGGAGCCTTAATTTAATGTTTAATCAAAAAGGCACCCTGAACCGTGGCACTCCCTCAGTTCTGACCCTCCGACAGTGCAGCACTCCCTCAATACTGATCCTCTGACAGTGCAGCACTCCCTCAATACTGATCCTCTGACAGTGCAGCACTCCCTCAATACTGATCCTCTGACAGTGCAGCACTCCCTCAATACTGATCCTCTGACAGTGCAGCACTCCCTCAATACTGATCCTCTGACAGTGCAGCACTCCCTCAATACTGATCCTCTGACAGTGCAGCACTCCCTCAATACTGATCCTCTGACAGTGCAGCACTCCCTCAGTTCTGACCCTCCAACAGTGCAGCACTCCCTCAGTACTGATCCTCTGACAGTGCAGCACTCCCTCAGTACTGATCCTCTACCAGTGCAGCACTCAATCAGTACTGACCCTCCAATGGTGCAGCAATCCCTCAGTACTGATCCTTTGACAGTGCAGCACTCGCTTAGTACTGACCTTCTGATAGTGCTGCACTCCCACAGTACTGACAGTGCAGTGCTCCCTCAGTACTGATCCTCTGACAGTGGAGCACTCCCTCAGTACTGACCCTCTGAACAGTGCAGCACTCCCTCAGTATTGACTCTCCGACAGTGTAGCACTTCCTCAGTACTGACCCTCTGAACAGTGCAGCACTCCCTCAGTATTGACTCTCCGACAGTGTAGCACTTCCTCAGTACTGACCCTCTGAAGAGTGCAGCACTCCCTCAGTATTGCCCCGCCAACAGTGCAGCACTCCCTCAGTACTGACCCTCTGAACAGTGCAGCACTCCCTCAGTACTGACCCTCTGACAGTGCAGCACTCCCTCAGTACTGACCCTCTGAACAGTGCAGCACTCCTTCAGTATTGACTCTCCGACAGTGTAGCACTCCCTTAGTACTGACCCTCTGAACAGTGCAGCACTCCCTCAGTACTGACCCTCTGAACAGTGCAGCACTCCCTCAGTATTGACTCTCCGACAGTGTTGCACTTCCTCAGTACTGACCCTCTGAACAGTGCGTCACTCCCTCAGTATTGACCCTCTGACAGTGCAGCACTCCCTCAGTACTGACCCTCTGACAGTGCAGCACTCCCTCAGTACTGACCCTCTGAACAGTGCAGCACTCCCTCAGTATTGACTCTCCGACTGTGTAGCACTTCCTCAGTACTGACCCTCTGAACAGTGCAGCACTCCCTCAGTACTGACCCTCTGAACAGTGCAGCACTCCCTTAGTACTGACCCTCTGAACAGTGCAGCACTCCCTCAGTATTGACCCTCTGAACAGTGCAGCACTCCCTCAGTATTGACCCTCTGACAGTGCAGCACTCCCTCAGTACTGACCCTCTGAAGAGTGCAGCAATCCCTCAGTATTGCCCCGCCAACAGTGCAGCATTCCCTCAGTACTGACCCTCTGAACAGTGCAGCACTACCTCAGTACTGACCCTCCAACAGTGCAGCATTCCCTCAGTACTGACCCTCTGAACAGTGCGGCACTCCCTCAGTGGAGTCATAGTCATAGAGTTATAGAAGTCTACAACACAGAAAAATGCTATTCGGCCCATTGAGTCTGTGCCGGTCAAACAGATACCTAACTATCTAATCCCATTTTCCAGCACTTGGCCCATAGCCTTGTACGCCACGGCATCGCGAGTGCACATCCAAATACTTCTTAAATGTTATGAGGGTTTCTGCCTCTACCACCCTTTCAGGCAGTGAATTCCAGATTCCCATCACCCTCTGGATGAAAAAATTCTTCCTCACATCCCCTCTAAACCTCCTGCCCCTTACCTTAAATCTATGCCCCCTGGTTATTGATCCCTCCACCAAGAGGAAAAGTTCCTTCCTGTCTACCCTATCTATGCCCCTCATAATTTTGTACACCTCAATCATGACCCCCCTCAATCTCCTCTGCTCCAGGGAAAATAACCCCAGTCTATCCAATCTCTCCTCATAATTAAAACTCTCCAGCCCAGGCAACATCCTGGTAAATCTCCTCTGCACTCTCTCTAGTGCAATCACAATCTTCCTAGAATGCAGATTCCAGAACTGCACGCAATTCTCTAGCTTTGGCTCAACCAGCGTTTTATACGGTTCCAGCATAACCTCCCTGCTCTTATATTCTATGCCTCGGCTAATAAAAGCAAGTATCCCATATGCCTTCTTAACCACCTTATCTACCTGTCCCGCTACCTTAAGGGGCCGATGGACATGCACACCAAAGTCCCTCTGATCCTCGGTACTTCCCAGGGTCCTACCATTCATCGTGTATTCCCGTGCCTTGTTTGCGCTGCCCAAGTGCATCACCTCCACTTATCTGGATTAAATTCCATTTGCCACTGATCAGCTCATCCGACCAGCCCATCTATATCCTCCTGTAATCTTAGGCTATCCTCCTCACTACTTACCACCCCACCAATTTTCATGTCACCCTCAGTACTGACCTTCTGACAGTGCAGCACTCCCTCAGTAGTGACCCTCCAACAGTGCAGCACTCCCTCAGTACTGACGCTCCGACAGTGCGGCACTCCCTCAGTACTGACCCTCTGACAATGCAGCACTCCCTCAGTACTGACCCTCTGACAGTGCAGCACTCCCTCAGTACTGACCCTCTGACAGTGCAGCACTCCCTCAGTACTGACCCTCTGACAGTGCAGCACTCCCTCAGTACTGACCCTCTGACAGTGCAGCACTCCCTCAGTACTGACCCTCTGACAGTGCAGCACTCCCTCAGTACTTAATTTCCAACTTTTGTAATTTACTGCAGTGTGAACCTTCATTATCTGGTCATTCTCACATCGCTGTCCGTGGGGTCTTGCTGTGTGTAAAATGTCTGCTGCCTTTCCTACCTTACAACAGTGACTCCATTTCCAAAATACCTCATTGGCTGGAAGGTCATTGGCCTGGCCTGTGCTGGTGACCAGCCCCATTCACCTCACCCTGTTCGCTGCTCCCTCACTCTCTGAGGGAGTCAGGCATTGCAGGGTGAGTGAGGCACACCCAGGGTCTCTGAGCACCCCCCTCACCAACGTTCCTCAGGGGGACATAAACAATAAGAGCTGGAACTGACCATTCGGCCCCTCCACCTGCTCCACCATTTGGTAAGATCATGGCTGATCTGACTGTGACTTTAAGGCCACTTTCCTGCCTTAACCCTTGCCTCCCTGGTCTGTCTAACTCAGCCCTGAATATATTCAATGACCCGGAGAGAATTCCAAACACAAACAACCGCCTGGGAGAAGAAATTCCTCCTCGTCCCTGTCTGAAATGGGAGCCCTGTTATGTTGTAACCCCCAGTGTCAAACCCCCTGACAATCTTACATATTTCACAAGATCACCTCTCATTCTGCTGCAGTTCAGTGGGTCAGGACCCAACCTGCTCAACCTTTCCTCACAAAGACAAACCCAACTTCCCCAAGCCCGGAACCAGCCTGGTGAAGCTTCTCTGAATCCCACCCAGTGCGAGTCTATCTCTCCTTTAGTGAGGAGAGCAGGACTGGACACAGGGCTCCAGGTACCAGCTCCCCAGCCTGAGCCCAGCGCCCCAATAACCCCGGTGTCTGCGGTCAAAGAGCCGGAGCCCAGAGAGTTCCCGCTTAGTTATTAACCAGAGAGCAGAGAGTGACTGTGTTCAGACTGACCGCGGGGGTGAACAGCGAGAGGCTCAGCCTCCGCCAATATCTCTCAGTCTGGTCCCCGGGGGGGTTGAAGCGGCGGCTGGGACATGGAGCCAGTGAGTGAGTGGATCCGACACCGGTTCCCCGCGGTGGAGAATGTTTGTTCGGACACAGTGGAGCAGCTGCTGAAGGAGAATCGGGAACGTCTGTTGCTGCTGGTGAGTGAGTGAGTGAGTGAGTGGCTCCCGCTCCACCCTCCCAGTCAGGGCAGCTGTTCGACTGGGGGAGGAATCGCTGAGGGATTGGGGGATCTGAGCTGGGGGGGGAGGGGGCAGCTCTTGGTGTTGGACAGGAGGAGGTTGGGTAAAGAATGGGCTGGGGAATGGGGCAGAGATTGTCCCCTCAGAGCCACTTTGCACATGGACATGGCAGGGGGTGGGCAGGAGAATGAACTTCGTCCTCCCTATAGGACATTCTGGAATTGAATTGTGGAAGTGAAAGGTTGAAGTTGCTGCTGCTCCAGTGATAAACACTGGCTGGATGTTGGCCATCCCTTCAGCCTGTTGGTCTGGTGCAGGTTCAGCTGGTTTATCTTAAACTGTTTAAGCCCTGCAGCAAAAAACTGGGCCACAGCAATGTGAGTGCTGAAGATTTTCACTCTTCATTCACTGGGGCCCTCAGATGGGCATTTCCTCCATCAGTAGTTATCCAGTTGCCTCAGACCAGTGCTCAGTGCTTCCCCCAACTCGAACCATCACTTGCCCAACTGAGTCAGGAAAGGCCCCTGCTTCAGGCCGGCCTGTGCTGGGTAACTGCAGCTCCATGGAGTCACTCGTTGGGGCTGGCTTGGCTCTGCCACCTTCACCTGAGGCTTTCTCCGAGGGCCCCTGGGAGTGGAGGAATCAGCGACCGAAACTTGGCTTGCTCTCATTCAGCTTTCAAGGTCTGACCTAATCGAGGGATAAGATTTGAAAATAGACGGCTGTGTGCGAAATGATTAACTGGTGCAGAGCTCTCTGACTGGCCTGTCAATGGAAAGCAGTCCAGGAGATCTCACGGACACAATGCCGTATTTGTTAATAATAAAAGGGTTGGAGAGGGCAGGTAGAGGGAATCTATTTCCTCTGCTGGGGGGTGTCCAAAACAAGGGGCCTGGTTGGGTTTTGAAATGCAACAGTACCACATGTCCTAAACAGTACCACATGTCCTAAACAGTACCACGTGTCCTAAACAGTACCACGTGTCCTAAACAGTACCACATGTCCTAAACAGTACCACGTGTCCTAAACAGTACCACGTGTCCTAGACAGTACCACGTGTCCTAAACAGTACCACGTGTCCTAAACAGTACCACGTGTCCTAGACAGTACCACGTGTCCTAAACAGTACCACATGTCCTAAACAGTACCACGTGTCCTAAACAGTACCACGTGTCCTAAACAGTACCACGTGTCCTAAACAGTACCACGTGTCCTAAACAGTACCACATGTCCTAAACAGTACCACGTGTCCTAAACAGTAGCACATGTCCTAAACAGTACCACGTGTTCTAAACAGTACCACGTGTCCTAAACAGTACCACATGTCCTAAACAGTACTACATGTCCTAAGATAAAAGCAAAATACTGCTGGAAATCTGAAACAAAAACAAAAAATGTTGGAAAAACTCAACAGGCCGAACAACACCTGTGGAGAGAAAGACAGAGTTAATGTTTCGAGTCCGTATGAGTCTTCTTTAGAGCTACTGTATTACAGCAACTACTATAGAGTACATGTCCTAGCTGGCTTGCTGTAGTCATGTGACCTCTGCCATCAAGGAAATTTTCTGTAAACTGCCATTTTAGATCAGTTCAGTAAAGACGTACAATGAGAAAGCACCGCTGTCCCTGAACTCGAAATATGGTGTCAGAAGTGGTTTTAAAATACAAGTTTGAAACCCTGAAAATAATGCCACAGAAAAAGAAGCCGCGGCTCAGATCTCAAATCTGCGAAAAAAATGACAAGGAAAAGCAAACACAAAGTAAACACTGTAATAAAATACTGGGTGAGTGAACAAGGCTGTAAACTTTCCCCTCCTTTCTCTGGTCGAAATCAAAGGTGATATGTGGCAGAACTGGCAGTTTTCCCACTTTCCTTGGCAAGACTATGAGCTGGCAACAGAGTTAATTACATATGAACACTGTGTATTCCACACTAGGGCTCAAGGTGAAAAGAAAAGCATAGGTCAGTATGTGACTGCAGTAACACAGATTGCCGAAACATGTGAATTCAGACAGCTAAAAGATGATCTGATTAAAGATCAAATAATCTTAGGCCTGTGAGACCCCTCAGTGAGAGCAAGTCAACTGAAAGAGGGGAAACTTATGCTCAGGAAAGTGATAGACAAGTAGAAATGCAGAGGTTGTGAAACATCACCTCCAACACATATATGGCAGAGCAGAGCAGGAGATATATCATGCTGAGATACATTCCAGGCCGAAAGAGCAGAACAGTCGCGGACATAGGGTAAGATGGAAATACTGCGGAGGAAAAGAAGGATTGTCCAGCATGGGGAAAACAGTGCTTTAACTGCAAAAAGCTGAGTCATTTTGCACACAAGTGTCTGGCTAGAAAGAAGCAAAACAAGCCAATGCTGATGACCACTGGAGAGATGTCAGCCGAAGAGTCTGACGAAGCATAGACACCATTTAACAGGTTGGTTCCGTCAAGTCTATATGTGATAAATAGCTTGTGACTGTTACAATGACTGCAAAGGGGGATGATAAAGTGAATACGAAGTGTCAGATAGACACTGGTGCCTCATGCATCATAATGACCTTCACAGACCTTAATGAAGTGGCTCAACATGACAATCTGAAAATGAAGCCCTCGAAAGTAAGGTTGAGGCTTTTTGATGGCATGATACTCATACCAAGAGGACAAATTAGTCTGAGAGCCCAATGCAATGGCAAGAAGGAAGATCTGCAGTTCCAGGTCGTAGACAGCACGTAACAGCCACACATTCCAGCTGAAGAAAGTCTAAAGCTTGGACTCGTAACCCTGAGCGTGCACCCAGAGATCCACAACGGGTCACAGCACACTAAACCAGGAGCTACTGAACAGATCCTAGAGGAGTACAAAGACGTGTTTACAGGGTTGGGATGTCTACCTGGTGAATATCATCTCAAAGTAGATGAGAGTGCAAAACCAATTCAGCATCAGCCAAGAAGAATTCCAGCTACTCTCAAGTCCAGCCTAAAAAACAAGATAGAAGGGCTGGAAAAGAAGGGAGGAATCAAGAGATTGACAACTCCTACAGACTGGATTAGCAGCCTGGTAGCAGTGAGACAACCTGGGAAGCTGTGAGTGTGCTTAGACCCAGAGGATCTAAATAAAGAGCTGAAGAGATCTCACTGCCCCATGCCAACCATCGAAGGAATTTTACCACAACTTGCCAGGCAAAGATCTTTACTACCCTAGGTAGGAAGGATGGTTATTGGCAAGTGAAGCTGGATGAAAGCAGCAGCTTTCTAACGACATTCTGGATACCGTTCGGGAGATACTGATTCTATTTGACATTTCCACAGCTCCAAAAGAGCATCAACGCAGACAGCACAAGATAGTCTGTGATCTTCCCAGAGTGGAAGCCATAGTGGATGATCTGTGAGTCTATGGGTGTGGAGACACAATGGAAGAAGCTATAATTGACCATGATCATAATTTAAGACGACTGCTGGAGAGAGCTCACCAGATGAACCTGAAGCTGAACAAGAAAAAGTTGCAACTGAAGATGCCTGAGGTTAAGTACATAGGTCACGTACTGACAGCAAAAGGTCTTCACCCAGAACCTGACAAGGTGAGAGCTGTAGCAGCGATGGAGCAACCAGCAGGTGTGAAAGCAGTGCAACCATTTGTTGGATTTGTGAACTATTTAGCAAATATTGTGCCTAATTTATTATTGGAGTGTGAACCATTATGCAAGCTCACTGCCAAGGGGGTGCGGTGGTATTGGGGAACAGAACAAGAAGCAGCGTTCACTAAAATCAAACAACTCATGATGACGATGCCAGTATTATGATGTCAATGATGAAGTCACCTTGCAGTGTGACATCAGTGAGACAGGTTGTAGAGCAACCCTAATGCAGCATGGACAACCAGTCGCGTTTGCATCCAGAGCGCAAATGCAAATTTAGCAACGCTATGTTCTGAGCAAGAAAGAGTGCCTGACATTGTTTTTGCTTGTGAGCATTTTCATCAATACCTGCTTGGGGGAGCCAAGATAATACTGGGGTCCGACCACAAGTCACGTCAAAACATTTTTCTCAAACCGCTACTATCTGCTCCAAAACGTCTGCAAAGAATGTTACTTTGTTTACAGAGATATCATCTGGATGTGACATACAAGCAAAGAAAACAGATGAACATCACTGACATGCTGTCAAGAGCAGCACTCCCCAAGAAGAAAGTTGAGAGGCTGCAATAGAGTGTGAAATCTTCCAGGTTCAATGTGCAGCAGCAGCTCGACATGCTCTTGCAGTCATAAACGCAGCAGAGACATTGAATCTGACAGACAAGCACCTTGCTCAGATCAAGCAAACTATATAACAAGATGCAGCTGTCCAAGCGCTACAGGAAGTGACGATGAAAGGATGGCTTGAGAGCATCAAAGACACACCTGTGGTCACAAGAGCATATTGGGCACACCGAGATGAATTGACAGCCCAAGATGGCATCTTGTACAAAGGAAATAAAGTCATCATCCCTAAGTAGATGAGCAGAGATGCTGAAGCACATCCAAATTAGCCACCAAGTAACTGAATCGAGTCTGAGAAAGACATGAGAAGTGCTCTAGTGGCCAAACATAAGCAATGAAATTAAAGACCACATAAGCCAGTGTGGTTCTTGTATCGAGCACCAAGCTAGTGAGCTGTTGAAGACACATGACATCCCAGAGATACTAGTGGGTGTAGTCCTCTTCACTATAGCAGGAACTGACTATCTTGTCACCGTAGACTACTATTCTGACTACTGGGAGTTAGACCAGCTGACTTCAACAACGACAGGAGAAATAATGGGATTCCTGAAAGCACGCTTCAGTTGTTATGGCATTCCAGACATTGTGATGAGTGTCAATGGCCCTTAGTTCATGAGTGAAGAATTCAGCTGCTTCACAAAGGATTGGGGAATTCAACACAATAGACCATCTCTGCACTATCCCCAGTCGAATGGATAGGCTGAGGCAGCAGTGAAATTCGCCAAATGAATCAACAAGAGATCAAGCAAATCTAGCACAGATGTACACAAGGCAATCCTCGAGTGGAGACACTCACCGGCTGAAGGCACAGAATGTAGTCCAGTCCAAAGACTAATGTCACACTGCACGCAAACTACTCTTTCAATAGCAAAAAAGCTGCTGAAGCCAGAAGTAGTAATAGGCATGAGTGAAAAGATTGAGGTGAAACGGCAAAAAAGCCAAATTTCATTTTGACCAGACTGCCAAGCCATTAGCAGAGCAGAGCATTGGAGAGCCAGTCAGGGTATAAACCTTCAAGGCTCTCAACGGAATCAGCCCATGTGGAAACGTGGGACAAGCGCAGAGAATTTGTCACCTCGATCACATGCGATGGAAGTGAACGACCAATTATACCAGCATAACTGCAGGCAGATACAAACACTAGTGATAGTGAAGCTGGTTCCTTCACAGTCATCGGCCAGCCAGGGAGAAGGGATCTCAGTCTATGCACTGAGTACAGAATGACCATCAATCCCAGAGGTCCAGTTGTCCCCAACAATGGAAATAGAACAACAATAGTTACCCCGGTAACACGTGCCATGGGAACAACGCTCTCCAGACAAGGATAATCACCCAGATGAACAGCCAATGACAACGTGCATTAAGAAGCCTGCATGATTTAAAGACTATGACTGCAATGCTGGGGCAGAGACTGACTAGTAGAACAAACAGTTGTTATTGCATGAGAACAGTGGGTGTATTGTGGGTAACTTGGGTAACTCACAGATAAGCATGATTTGCATGCAAATATGCATTTTGTTCGTTATGAAAAGGGGGATGTTTGGGCTTTGAAATGCAACAGTACTAAATGTCCCAGCTGGCTTGCTCTAGTCATGTGACCTCTGCCATGAAGGAAGATCTGTAAGCTGCCATTTTAGATCAGTTCAATAAAGACAGACTATGAGAAAGCACTGCTGTCCTTGAAGACGAAACAGGGGCAGAATCTTAAAATTAGAGCCAGGCTGTTCAGAGGTGATGTCAGGAAGCAATTCTTCACACAAAGGATAGTGGAAATCTGGATCTCTCTCCTGCAAAAAGCTCTGGATCTCTGCGGGTCAATTGGAGGTTTGAAGACTGAAATTGGTAGATTTTTGTTGGGCAAATATATTAAGGGACATGGAACAAACGTGGGAAATTGGCTTTTAGGTACAGATCAATCATGATCTAATTGAATGGTGAAACAGGCTAGAGGGTCTGAATGGCTTCTGCTTGTCCCAGTGAGTATAGTTGTTTCATACCAAGTCAGTGTTGCTGCAGTGGTTCTGATGCTGGGACTCACTCTCTCACACATCACTGTGAATTTATTCTGTCTGTCAAGTGCTTTGGGACAGTTGAACCAGTTAAAGAGCGTGGAGCGATATTACACACAGAGAAACAGATTCCTGTCTTCCTGTTCTTCCAGGATGTTCGGAGTCCACCTGAATATGAGATCAGTCACTTACCAGGAGCCGTTCGCATTGACCCAGAAGCCACCAACATGGATCATTTGGTCAAGGATCTGGGCCTGGCAGGTAGGGACAGTCTAACTCCCATCCACGGGTTCTTCACTGCTGTCTGCACAGGATGATAACATCCAGACGGTTAAAGTGCAGACTGTGTCTGCAACAAACAGACCAAATAGGGTCACAGATAACCCGGACTGAAGAGGACGCCATATAGACCTGGGAGTGTGACAGTAAAGCTGTGAGTGGTGAGCTGATTGGACACAGGGCCGCCCAGGGTCTATACAAACCCAGACCAAGAATGGCTCCCCAGGAAATCATGGAGGTAGATGATGCTGTGTCTGGAGCTCAGAGGGTGAATCTTTTGAGTTCCCCATATACAATCTACCCTGCAAGGAATTCCCCACACACTGATTGCCAGTGGGGTACGGGTCCCAAAAACACTTCCTGTCACTGGGTACGGGCCCCACACACACTGACTCTCACTGGGGTACAGGTTCCACACACACTGACTCACACTGGGGTACAGGTTCCACACACACTGACTCTCACTGGGGTACAGGTTCCACACACACTGACTCTCACTGGGGTACAGGTTCCACACACACTGACTCTCACTGGGGTCCGGGTTCCACACACGCTGACTCTCACTGGGGTACGGGTTCACACACACTGACTCTCATTGGGGTAAAGGTTCCACACACACTGACTCTCACTGGGGTACGGGTCCCACACACACTGACTCTCACTGGGGTACGGGTCCCACACACAGTGACTCTCACTGGGGTACGGGTCCCATACGCACTGACTCTCACAGGGGTACGGGTCCCACACACACTGACTCTCACTGGGGTACGGGCCCCACACACACTGACTCTCACTGGGGTACGGGTCCCACACACACTGACTCTCATTGGGGTACGGGTTCCCTGGATTTAAAGGAAAAGTGAAATGAGAAAGGGTCTGACTCACTCCTCCTCATCCTCCCACACTCATCCCCGTTCTCCAGTTGGAACCTGTGGAAATCTTAGTAAATTCCACTTAATTTGAATAAAGAATAACTTGAAGAGTATTTTATGGGCCATTATATGTGTGAGAGAGAGAGACAAAGAATGTGTATATTTTGGAGTGTGTAAAATAGAGATTGTGTGTGTTTGTGTATTAGGGATATGGGTGTCGCTGGCAAGGCCAGCATTTGTTGCCCATTCCTAATTGCCCCCTGAACTGAGTGTCTCACTCAACCACATTGCTGTGGGTCTGGAGTCACATGTAGACCAGGCCAGGATGACAGATTTCCTTCCCTAAAGTGAACCACGAGGGTTTTTACAACAATCGACAATGGTTTCATGGTCATCAGACTTTTAATTCCAGATTTTTATACAATTCAAATTTCACCATCTGCCGTGGTGGGATTTGAACCCGGGTCCCTGGAATACTAGTCCAGTTACTATGCCACCATCTCCCTGGTATCTATTGGGGTCTGTGTTGGGGAGTGTGTATTGGGCTCTGTATTGGGGTCTGTGTTGGGGAGTGTGTATTGGGGTCTGTGTTGGGGAGTGTATATTGGGCTCAGTGTTGGGGAGTGTGCATTGGGCTCTGTATTGGGCTCTGTGTTAGGGAGTGTGTATTGGGCTCTGTATTGGGGTCTGTGTTGGGGAGTGTGTATTGGGGTCTGTGTATGTGTGAGTGTTGGGCTTTATACAGTTTCACCTACCTGTGTTTTTTTCCTCATACAGGAAACGAAGCTGACCCAGCTGTTGTGTGTTATTGTACAGTCGGATTTTATGCATCGCAGTTGGTACAGAAACTCTGTAACTTTTTAGCTGGAGATTCCAGACAGAATTTGCACAGCTCGATGAATATTTCCAACCTGGAGGGGGGGCTCCTGAAATGGTCCAATGAGAAGAAGGCTCTGGTTGACAGCAGCAACCAGCCAACGAGCCTCGTCCACCCCTACACCCAGCTCTGGGTTCAGCTACTCAAAGCTGACTTCAAAGCCCCTGGATGAGGTCATTGGCCTTGACCCAACCCATCACCAACCTACCAACCCCGGGCTGCCAACTCTGATTGGACACTCAGGTTTCTTCACATGACTTTCATCTGTCTACTGCCGCTCCCCCATCATTCATCACCTGATACCCACGCTCATGATGTCCCACCCACCCTCTCACACCATTGGTCATCAAACCTGCCAATCGTCCCACTTTCCCCTGCTAATTGGATAGTGATCTAACTCTTCATTTTGTGATTGGGTTGTTGACCATCAATCAAACTGCATCTTTTGCCCAGTCTCTGATCTTTTTTAGAGCGAATGAACAAACTGCTCAAGGAAAATTAAATAAAATTCATCTTTCTGTTCACCTCTGAAATGTTTTTTCTCCTGGCTGTTACTTGCTGCAGCGCCCTGGAAATTAATCTTCAATTCCTGGAAAATCCTGGATAATCCTGAAGCGTTAACAAACCTGTAGCTGACAATTCCTGGTTTGCTGGGATCAGCAGGAACGATTCCCGGGAACAATGCATCTGCACAGAATCTAAATCTTAACTGGATCATGCCTGAAGTCATAAAATCATATGGAACTCCTACAGGCCATTCTGCCCACTGCCCCATTTTTAAAATTCCTTCATGGGATGTGAATGTCGCTGATCAGGCAGGCATTATCCCACTAGTCCCTCTATTGCCCCTATATCCCTCGGTAGACTCTCTGTGTCATCCTCACCACTTGCCCTCCCACGTGACAGTACACGCCCCAGTCCCGTGTCTTAAATTTAAAATCCAGCCTACACGCTCGGTGAAGTACTGAGGGAGCACTGCAATGTCAATGGGTCAGTACTGAGGGAGCACTGCACTGTCAATGGGTCAGTACTGAGGGAGTGCTGCACTGCCGGAGGGTCAGTACTGAGGGAGCGCTGCACTGCCGGAGGGTCAGTATTGAGGGAGTGCTGCACTGTCGGAGGGTCAGTACTGAGGGAGCACTGCACTGTCAATGGGTCAGTACTGAAGGAGTGCTGCACTGTCGGGGGGTTAGTAATGAGGGAGTGCTACACAGCTGGAGGGTCAGTACTGAGGGACTGCTGCACTGCTCGAGGGTCAGTATTGAGGGAGAGCTGCACTGCCGGAGGGTCAGTACTGAGGGAGTGCTGCACTGCCGGAGGGTCAGTACCGAGGGAGCGCTGCACTGTCAGAGGGTCAGTACTGAGGGAGTGCTGCACTGCCGGAGGGTCAGTACTGAGGGAGCGCTGCACTGTCGGAGGGTCGGTACTGAGGGAGTGCTGCACAGTCAGAGGGTCGGTACTGAGGGAGTGCTGTGTTGCTTTTATTCATTTATAGGATGAGGGTGTCACTGGCTGGGCCAGCATTTATTGCCCATCCCTAGTTGCCCTTGAGAAGGTGGTGGTGAGCTGCCTTCTTGAACCGCTGCAGACCATGTGGTGTAGATACACCCACAGTGCTGTTAGGAAGGGAGTTCCAGGATTTTGACCCAGCGACAGTGAAGGAACGACAATATATTTCCAAGTCAGGATGGTGAATAACTTGGAGGGGAACTTCCAGGTGGTGGTGTTCCCATCTATCTGCTGCCCTTGTCCTTCTAGATGTAGTGGTCATGGGTTTGGAAGGTGTTGTCGAAGGAGCCTTGGTGAATTCCTGCTGTGCATCTTGTAGATGGTACACACTGTTGCTACTGTGCGTTGGTGGTGGAGGGAATGAATGTTTGTGGATGTAGTGCCAATCAAGAGGGCTGCTTTGTCCTGGATGGTATCAAGCTTCTTGAATATTGTTGGAGTCGCACTCTTTCAGGCAAGTAGGGAATATTTCATCACACTCCTGACTTGTGCTTTGTAGATGGTGGATAGTCTTTGGGGAGTCAGGTGGTGAGTTACTCGCCGCAGGATTACTAGCCCTGACCTGCTCTTGTAGCCACAGAATTTATATGGCTGGTCCAGTTCAGTTTCTATCAGAGAGTCAATACTGAGGGAGTGCTGCACTGTCAAGTTGGTCAGTACTGAGGGAGTGCTCCACTGTCAGAGGATCAGTACTGAGGGAGCACTGCACTGTCAGTACTGAGGGAGTGCAACACTGTCAGAAAGTCAGTTCTAAGCGAGCACTGTCGAAGGATCAGTACTGAGGGATTGCTGCACCATTGGAGCGTCAGTAGTGATTGAATGCTGCCCTGTCAGAGGATCAGTACTGAGGGAGTGCTGCCCTGTCAGAGGATCAGTATTGAGGGAGTGCTGCACTGTCAGGATCAGTACTGAGGGAGTGCTGCACTGTCAGGATCAGTACTGAGGGAGTGCTGCACTGTCAGGATCAATACTGAGGGAGTGCTGCCCTGTCAGAGGATCAGTATTGAGGGAGTGCTGCACTGTCAGAGGATCGGTACTGAGGGAGTGCTGCCCTGTCAGAGGATCAGTACTGAGGGAGTGCTGCACGGTCAGAGGATCAGTATTGAGGGAGTGCTGCACGGTCAGAGGATCAGTACTGAGGGAGTGCTGCACTGTCAGAGGATCAGTATTGAGGGAGTGCTGCACTGTCGGAGGGTCAGAACTGAGAGAGTGCCACGGTTCGGGGTGCCTTTTTGATGAAACATTAAATTAAGGCTCCAGCTGCTCTATGGTGGATGTAAATTATCCCACAATCAACATCATTAAAACAAATTATCTGGGCTTTATCACAGTACTATGTGTTGTGGGTTTGTCAGTGTGCAGACTGGCTGTGGAGTTCCCCGCATCACAACACTGACAACACTTCAAAAATACTTCATTGTCTGGAAAAGGTGTTGAAGCAACCTGGGGTTGTGAAGATGCTGGAGAAATGGTGTTCTGAGAGTCCAGCTTCACAGGATCCTGTTTTTTACAACTGAGGTGGGAGCAGTGCACTGTCCGAGTTCCACTACTTCATGGGTCACAACATATATTTAAATGCTTTCTCCAGCTAGCTATATGGCCAAATATGTGCTTTACAAATGAATCTCAGAATGGCCACTCAATGCCCAGGTTTCTTCACTAAGCAACAAAATTATTAGTTTATTATAAAAGGAGACTTGTCAAATAGGAGGCAAAGCTTACTTACAAACCGTATGAAATATGAGAGTATATTACACTTTCTAAATCTCCTAACTTGCATGCGCGTGTGCATCCTCAGCTAAAATAGAGGAATTCTGTTAAAGACAATGGTTCAAAGGAAAAGGATAGATGATGGTGTCCCTGTTTGTATAGTTGGTGTCTCAGCACTGGTCTGCAAAACAATTGATAACTCTTGCACTATTTTCCAGGCGAACTTTGCAGAAAACTTGCAGTCAGTCGACTTCAGAACGTAGAGCGACTTCAGAGCAACTTCCATTCGCTTTTTGCTTTTGACTGGGCCTGGAGCTGCAGGAGCTGTTGTCTTCTTTACTCAAACAGTTGATCCTTCGTTTTTCCCCCCAAAGCAAAACCAGCCTGCCAGCTTTTAAAACAGCTTTCCAGACATGTTATTTTTCAAGGCCATAAACCACCATGTGACCCTTTCGTAAACAGTCCAGCAGGGTCAAGAGGTTTCCAGCTTCTTTAAAGCTGCAGAATTGCCTTTTCTTGTAAAATGCTGTCTTCTCCAGGAACAGCAGCAGCCGGAGTCCTTGCATTAACCCTTTAAAGGACAACGTCTGATAAAACACACATTCTTCCAGGATGTTCTTAGTCCTTGAAGATGAACCATTTTCTGTGATTAAAGCTTTTTATGAATTGTGAACCCGTACCCCAGTGAGAATCAGTGTGTGTGGGACCCATACCCCAGTGAGAGTCAGTGTGTGTGGGACCCGTACCCCAGTGAGAGTCAGTGTGTGTGGGACCCGTACCCCAGTGAGAGTCAGTGTGCGTGGGACCCGTACCCCAGTGAGAGTCAGTGTGCGTGGGACCCGTACCCCAGTGAGAGTCAGTGTGTGTGGGACCCGTACCCCAGTGAGAGTCAGTGTGTGTGGGACCCGTACCCCAGTGAGAGTCAGTGTGTGTGGGACCTGTACCCCAGTGAGATTCAGTGTGTGTGGGACCCGTACCCCAGTGAGAGTCAGTGTGTGTGGGACCCGTACCCCAGTGAGAGTCAGTGTGAGTGGGACCAGTACCCCAGTGAGAGTCAGTGTGTGTGGGACCCGTACCCCAGTGAGAGTCAGTGTGTGTGGGACCCGTACCCCAGTGAGAGTCAGTGTGTGTGGGACCCGTAACCCAGTGAGAGTCAGTGTGTCTGGGACCCGTACCCCAGTGAGAGTCAGTGTGTGTGGGACCCGTACCCCAGTGAGAGTCAGTGTGTGTGGGACCCGTACCCCAGTGAGAGTCAGTGTGTGGGACCCGTACCCCAGTGAGAGTCAGTGTGTGTGGGACCCGTACCCCTGTGAGAGTCAGTGTGTGTGGGACCCGTACCCCTGTGAGAGTCAGTGTGTGTGGGACCTGTACCCCAGTGAGAGTCAGTGCGTGTGGGACCCGTACCCCAGTGAGAGTCAGCATCTTCATGAGGGGCGGGGTGTAGTAACAGATACTGACTCCACACTTAACAAACTTGTTTTTCCAGAAAGGTTTATTTTATTCTGAGATCCACCCGGTCTTCAGCTTCTCACATCATGTTCAGCATCAGAATTCAATAGTCCCCTTTAGGTTGCGCAGTCTCAGGATGTGACCCCCTCAGTAAATGAACACCAGCACAATCCAGGTGGACAGAAAGGAGCCTAATTCCCCGTGTCCACTCATATTGGGGCCCTGAACTCTGGCTCCAGTAGCTGAGCCCACTCTGTATTGTAGGGGTGGACCAGGCTCGTGGGCTGATTCTCACTGTCCACGATGGCTTTTCTCTCATTGGCCCATTTCGCCAGCCCCCCCTCCAGGTTGTAAACCTTCAGTGATCCGGACCCCTCCTGCCTACAATCCTGTGTCAGAAAGCTGCGGATTCTCTGTGCCATCTCTGTGCCGTGATATCCAGCGGTACAGTAACAGATCACTGTTTTATCCATTGAACCTGGAAGAAAAATACAGTTAGATTGGAGAAGCTGAGGTTTTTCTCCTTAGAACGAAGGAGGTTGAGAGAGGCGTGCAATATTAATAAAAGTTTAGATAGAGTAGACAAAGAACAGCTGTTTGCATTAGCTGATTGTCCAGAGATTATGGGTCCTGGATTTAAGACCCTGGGCTGTACAGGGGTTTTGATCCATTTGGTTTGTTGTTTGTTGCAGACAGAGTCTGCACTTTAACCGTCTCACAGGCCAGAGGCTGGATGTTGTCATCCTGTGCAGACAGCAGTGAAGAACCCGTGGATGGGAGTTAGACTGTCCCTACCTGCCAGGCCCAGATCCTTGACCAAATGATCCATGTTGGTGGCTTCTGGGTCAATGCGAACGGCTCCTTGTAAGTGACTGATCTCATATTCAGGCGGACTCCGAACATCCTGGAAGAACAGGAAGACAGGAATCTGTTTCTCTGTATGTAATATCGCTCCACGCTCTTTAACTGGTTCAACTGTCCCAAAGCACTTGACAGACAGAATAAATTCACAGTGATGTGTGAGAGAGTGAGTCCCAGCATCAGAACCACTGCAGCAACACTGACTTGGTATCAAACAACTATACTCACTGGCACAAGCAGAGGCCATTCAGACCCTCTAGCCTGTTTCACCATTCAATTAGATCATGATTGATCTGTACCTAAAAGCCAATTTCCCACATTTGTTTCATGTCCCTTAATACATTTGCCCAACAAAAATCTACCAATTTCAGTCTTCAAACCTCCAATTGACCTGCAGGGATCCAGAGCTTTTTGCAGGAGAGAGATCCAGATTTCCACTACCCTTTGTGTGAAGAATTGCTTCCTGACATCACCTCTGAATAGCCTGGCTCTAATTTTAAGATTCTGCCCCTGTTTCATCTTCAAGGACAGCAGTGCTTTCTCATAGTCTGTCTTTATTGAACTGATCTAAAATGGCAGCTTACAGATCTTCCTTCGTGGCAGAGGTCACATGACTACAGCAAACCAGCTGGGACATGTAGTACTGTTGCATTTCAAAAACCAAACATCCCCCTTTTCATAAAGAACAAAAGGCAAATTTGCATGCAAATCATGTTTATCTGTGAGTTACCCAAGATACCCACTGTTCTCATGCAATAACAACTGTTTGTTCTACTAGTCAGTCTCTGCCCCTGCATTGCGGTCAAAGTCTTTAAATCGTGCAGGCCTCTTAATGCACGTTGTCATTGGCTGTTCATCTGGGTGATTATTCTTGTCTGGAGAGTGTTGTTCCCATGGCACTTGTTACCGTGGTAACTATTGTTCTATTTCCGTTGTTGGGGACAAAGGGGATTGATGGTCATTCTGTACTCAGTACATAGACTGAGATCCTTTCTCCCTGACTGGCCAATGACTATGAAGGAACCAGCTTCACTATCACTAGTGTTTGTATCTGCCTGCAGTTATGCTGGTATAATTGGTCGTTCACTTCCATCGCATGTGATCGAGGTGACAAATTCTCTGCGCTTGTCCCACGTTTCCACATGGGCTGATTCCTGTTGAGAGCCTAGAAGGTTTATACCTTGACCGGCTCTCCAATGCTCTGCTCTGCTAATGGCTTGGCAGTCTGGTCAAAATGAAATTTGGCTTTTTTGCCGTTTCACCTCAATCTTTTCACTCATGCCTATTACTACTTCTGGCTTCAGCAGCTTTTTTGCTATTGAAAGAGTAGTTTGCGTGCAGCGTGACATTAGTCTTTGAAATGGACTACATTCTGTGCCTTCAGCCGGTGAGTGTCTCCACTCGAGGATTGCCTTGTGTACATCTGTGCTAGATTTGCTTGATCTCTTGATGATTCATTTGGCGAATTTCACTGCTGCCTCAGCCTATCCATTCGACTGGGGATAGTGCGGAGATGGTCTATTGTGTTGAATTCCCCAATCCTTTGTGAAGCAGCTGAATTCTTCACTCATGAACTAAGGGCCATTGACACTCATCACAATGTCTGGAATGCCATAACAACTGAAGCGTGCTTTCAGGAATCCCATTATTTCTCCTGTCGTTGTTGAAGTCAGCTGGTCTAACTCCCAGTAGTTAGAATAATAGTCTATGGTGACAAGATAGTCAGTTCCTGCTATAGTGAAAAGGTCTACACCCACTTTCATCCATAGTATCTCTGGGATGTCATGTGTCTTCAACAGCTTACTAGCTTGGTGCTTGATGCAAGAACCACACTGGCTTATGTGGTCTTAAATTTCATTCTTCTTTCTCAAACTTGATTCAGTTACTTGGTGGCTAATTTGGATGCACTTCAGCATCTCTCCTCTACTTAGGGATGATGACTTTATTTCCTTTGTACAAGATGCCATCTTGGGCTGTCAACTCATCTCGGCGTGCCCAATGTGCTCTTGTGACCACAAGTGTGTCTTTGATGCTCTCAAGCCATCCTTTAATCGTCACTTCCTGCAGCGCTTGGACAGCTGCATCTTGTTATATAGTTTGCTTGATTTGAGCAAGGTGTTTGTAGTCAGATTCAATGTCTCTGCTGCATTTATGACTTCAAGAACATGTCGAGCTGCTGCTGCATATTGAACCTGGAAGATTTCACACTCTGTTGCAGCCTCTCAACTTTCTTCATGGGGAGTGCTGCTCTTGACAGCATGTCAGTGATGTTCATCTGTTTTCCTTGCTTCTTTGTCACATCCAGATGCTATCTCTGTAAACAAAGTAACATTCTTTGCAGACGTTTTGGAGCAGATAGTAGCGGTTTGAGAAAAATGCTTTGATGTTGTTTGTGGTCGGACCCCACTGTTAGTCTGTCTCCCCCAAGCAGGTATTGATGAAAATGCTCACAAGGAAAAACAATGTCAGGCACTCTTTCTCGCTCAGAGAGTAACGTCACTAAATTTGCATTTGCGCCCTGGATGCAAATGCGACTGGTTGTCCATGCTGCATTAGGGTTGCTCTACAACCTGTCTCACTGATGTCACACTGCAAGGTGACTTCATCATTGACTTCATAATACTTCAGCACTGGCATTGTCATCATGAGTTGTTTGATTTTAGTGAACGTTGCTTCTTGTTCTGTTCCCCAATACCACCGCACCCCCTTGGCAGTGAGCTTGCATAATGGTTCACATTCCAATAATAAATTAGGCACAATATTTGCTAAATAGTTCACAAATCCAACAAATAGTTGCACTGCTTTCACACCTGCTGGTAGCTCCATCGCTGCTACAGCTCTCACCTTGTCAGGTTCTGGGTGAAGACCTTTTGCTGTCAGTACGTGACCTATGTACTTAACCTCAGGCATCTTCAGTTGCAACTTTTTCTTGTTCAGCTTCAGGTTCACCTGGTGAGCTCTCTCCAGCAGTCGTATTAAATTATGGTCACGATCAATTATAGCTTCTTCCATTGTGTCTCCACACCCATAGACTCACAGATCATCCACTATGGCTTCCACTTTGGGAAGATCGCAGACTATCTCGTGCTGTCTGCGTTGATGCTCTTTTGGAGCTGTGGAAATGTCAAATAGAATCAGTATCTCCCGAACGGTATCCAGAATGTCGTTAGAAAGCTGCTGCTTTCATCCAGCTTCACTTACCAATAACCATCCTTCCTATCCAGGGTAGTAAAGATCTTTGCCTTGGCAAGTTGTGGTAAAATTCCTTTGATGGTTGGCATGGGGCAGTGAGATCTCTTCAGCTCTTTATTTAGATCCTCTGGGTCTAAGCACACTCACAGCTTCCCAGGTTGTTTCACTGCTACCAGGCTGCTAATCCAGTCTGTAGGAGTTGTCAATCTCTTGATTCCTCCCTTGTTTTCCAGCCCTTCTATCTTGTTTTTTAGACTGGACTTGAGAGTAGCTGGAATTCTTCTTGGCTGATGCTGAATTGGTTTTGCACTCTCATCTACTTTGAGATGATATTCGCCAGGTAGACATTCCAACCCTGTAAACACGTCTTTGTACTCCTCTAGGATCTGTTCAGCAGCTCCTGGTTTAGTGTGCTGTGACCCGTTGTGGATCTCTGGGTGCACGCTCAGGGTTACCAGTCCAAGCTCTAGACTTGCTTCAGCTGGAATGTGTAGCTGTTATGTGCCGTCTACGAGCTGGAACTGCAGATCTTCCTTCTTGCCACTGCATTGGGCTCTCAGGTTACTTTGTCCTCTTGGTATGAGTATCGTGCCATCAAAAAGCCTCAACCTTACTTTCGAGAGCTTCATTTTCAGATTGCCATGTTGAGCCACTTTATACAGGTCTGTGAAGGCCATTATGATGCATGAGGCACCAGTGTCTATCTGACACTTCGTATTCACTTTATCATCCCCCTTTGCAGTCATTGTAACAGTCACAAGCTATTTATCACATATAGACTTGACGGAACCAACCTGTTAAATGGTGTCTATGCTTCGTCAGACTCTTCGGCTGACATCTCTCCAGTGGTCATCAGCATTGGCTTGTTTTGCTTCTTTCTAGCCAGACACTTGTGTGCAAAATGACTCAGCTTTTTGCAGTTAAAGCACTGTTTTCCCCATGCTGGACAATCCTTTTCCTTTGTGTGATGTCCTCCACAGTATTTCCATCTTACCCTGTGTCTGCGACTGTTCTGCTCTTTCGGCCTGGAATGTATCTCAGCATGATATATCTCCTGCTCTGCTCTGCCATACATGTGTTGGAGGTGATGTTTCACAACCTCTGCATTTCTACTTGTCTATCACTTTCCTGAGCATAAGTTTCCCCTCTTTCAGTTGACTTGCTCTCACTGAGGGGTCTCACAGGCCTAAGACTATTTGATCTTTAATCAGATCATCTTTTAGCTGTCTGAATTCACATGTTTCGGCAATCTGTGTTACTGCAGTCACATACTGACCTATGCTTTTCTTTTCACCTTGAGCCCTAGTGTGGAATACACAGTGTTCATATGTAACGTGCACTCGGGCTTCAAAATGTGCATTCAAGGATTTAAAAATCTTTGTTGTCTGTTTCCTTTATTAGTCAGTTAGATTTAGGGTAAAATACAACTTATAGCAGTCCCACCTGAGCAGTGTTAGAAGTGTGGCTACTCTTATCAGCTCCGGCTTGTTAATTAACTCTGTTGCCAGCTTATAGTCTTGCCAACGAAAGTGGAAAAACTGCCAGTTCTGCCACATATCGCCTTTGACTTCTACCAGAGAAAGGAGGGGAAGGTTTACAGCCATGTTCACTCACCCAGTATTTTATTGCAGTGTTTAGTTTGTGTTTGCTTTTCCTTGTCATTTTTTCGCAGATTTGAGATCTGAGCCGCGGCTTCTTTTTCTGTGGCATCATTTTCAGGGTTTCAAAATTGTATTTTAAAACCACTTCTGACACCATATTTCGAGTTCAGGGACAGCGGTGCTTTCTCATTGTACGTCTTTACTGAACTGATCTAAAATGGCAGTTTACAGAGAATTTCCTTGATGGCAGAGGTCACATGACTACAGCAAGCCAGATAGGACATGTACTCTGTAGTAGTTGCTGTAATACAGTAGCTCTAAAGAAGACTCATACAGACTCGAAACATTAACTCTGTCTTTCTCTCCACAGGTGTTGTTAGGCCTGTTGAGTTTTTCCAACATTTTCTGTTTTTGTTTCAGATTTCCAGCAACCGCGTTATTTTGCTTTTATCTTAGGACATGTGGTACTGTTTAGGACATGTCCTACTGTTTAGGACACGTGGTACTGTTTAGGACACGTGGTACTGTTTAGGACATGTGCTATTGTTTAGGACACGTGGTACTGTTTAGGACACGTGGTACTGTTTAGGACACGTGGTACTGATTAGGACACGTGGTACTGTTTAGGACACGTGGTACTGTTTAGGACACGTGGTACTGTTTAGGACACGTGGTACTGTTTAGGACACGTGGTACTGTTTAGGACACGTGGTACTGTCTAGGACACGTGGTACTGTTTAGGACACGTGGTACTGTTTAGGACATGTGGTACTGTTGCATTTCAAAACCCAACCAGGCCCCTTGTTTTGGACACCCCCCAGCAGAGGAAATAGATTCCCTCTACCTGCCCTCTCCAACCCTTTTACTATTAACAAATACGGTACTGTGTCCGTGAGATCTCCTGGACTGCTTTCCATTGACAGGCCAGTCAGAGAGCTCTGCACCAGTTAATCATTTCGCACACAGCCGTCTATTTTCAAATCTTATCCCTCGATTAGGTCAGACCTTGAAAGCTGAATGAGAGCAAGCCAAGTTTCGGTTGCTGATTCCTCCACTCCCAGGGGCCCTCGGAGAAAGCCTCAGGTGAAGGTGGCAGAGCCAAGCCAGCCCCAACGAGTGACTCCATGGAGCTGCAGTTACCCAGCACAGGCCGGCCTGAAGCAGGGGCCTTTCCTGACTCAGTTGGGCAAGTGATGGTTCGAGTTGGGGGAAGCACTGAGCACTGGTCTGAGGCAACTGGATAACTACTGATGGAGGAAATGCCCATCTGAGGGCCCCAGTGAATGAAGAGTGAAAATCTTCAGCACTCACATTGCTGTGGCCCAGTTTTTTGCTGCAGGGCTTAAACAGTTTAAGATAAACCAGCTGAACCTGCACCAGACCAACAGGCTGAAGGGATGGCCAACATCCAGCCAGTGTTTATCACTGGAGCAGCAGCAACTTCAACCTTTCACTTCCACAATTCAATTCCAGAATGTCCTATAGGGAGGACGAAGTTCATTCTCCTGCCCACCCCCTGCCATGTCCATGTGCAAAGTGGCTCTGAGGGGACAATCTCTGCCCCATTCCCCAGCCCATTCTTTACCCAACCTCCTCCTGTCCAACACCAAGAGCTGCCCACTCCCCCCCCAGCTCAGATCCCCCAATCCCTCAGCGATTCCTCCCCCAGTCGAACAGCTGCCCTGACTGGGAGGGTGGAGCGGGAGCCACTCACTCACTCACTCACTCACCAGCAGCAACAGCCGTTCCCGATTCTCCTTCAGCAGCTGCTCCACTGTGTCCGAACAAACATTCTCCACCGCGGGGAACCGGTGTCGGATCCACTCACTCACTGGCTCCATGTCCCAGCCGCCGCTTCAACCCCCCCGGGGACCAGACTGAGAGATATTGGCGGAGGCTGAGCCTCTCGCTGTTCACCCCCGCGGTCAGTCTGAACACAGTCACTCTCTGCTCTCTGGTTAATAACTAAGCGGGAACTCTCTGGGCTCCGGCTCTTTGACCGCAGACACCGGGGTTATTGGGGCGCTGGGCTCAGGCTGGGGAGCTGGTACCTGGAGCCCTGTGTCCAGTCCTGCTCTCCTCACTAAAGGAGAGATAGACTCGCACTGGGTGGGATTCAGAGAAGCTTCACCAGGCTGGTTCCGGGCTTGGGGAAGTTGGGTTTGTCTTTGTGAGGAAAGGTTGAGCAGGTTGGGTCCTGACCCACTGAACTGCAGCAGAATGAGAGGTGATCTTGTGAAATATGTAAGATTGTCAGGGGGTTTGACACTGGGGGTTACAACATAACAGGGCTCCCATTTCAGACAGGGACGAGGAGGAATTTCTTCTCCCAGGCGGTTGTTTGTGTTTGGAATTCTCTCCGGGTCATTGAATATATTCAGGGCTGAGTTAGACAGACCAGGGAGGCAAGGGTTAAGGCAGGAAAGTGGCCTTAAAGTCACAGTCAGATCAGCCATGATCTTACCAAATGGTGGAGCAGGTGGAGGGGCCGAATGGTCAGTTCCAGCTCTTATTGTTTATGTCCCCGTGAGGAACGTTGGTGAGGGGGGTTGCTCAGAGACCCTGGGTGTGCCTCACTCACCCTGCAATGCCTGACTCCCTCAGAGAGTGAGGGAGCAGCGAACAGGGTGAGGTGAATGGGGCTGGTCACCAGCACAGGCCAGGCCAAAGACCTTCCAGCCAATGAGGTATTTTGGAAATGGAGTCACTGTTGTAAGGTAGGAAAGGCAGCAGGCATTTTACACACAGCAAGACCCCACGGACAGCAATGGGAGAATGACCAGATAATGAAGGTTCACACTGCAGTAAATTACGAAAGTTGGAAATTAAGTACTGAGGGAGTGCTGCACTGTCGGAGGGTCAGTACTGAGGGAGTGCTGCCCTGTTGGCAGGGCATACTGAGGGCGTGCTGCACTGTCAGAGGGTCAGTACTGAGGGTGTGCTGCACTATTTGAGGGCCAGTGATGAAGGAGTACTGCATGGGTTTAGATACAGAGTAAAGCTCCCTCTACACTGTCCCCATCAAACACTCCCAGGACAGGTACAGCCCGGGGTTAGACACAGAGTAAAGCTCCCTCTACACTGTCCCCATCAAACACTCCCAGTACAGGTACAGCATGGGGTTAAATACAGAGTAAATCTCCCTCCACACTGTCCCTATGAGGGAGTCGATGGAATATTTATAACGATGGGGAGGATACGCAGAAGCTAAGAATTTGAGAACTCATGCTCTAGACTGCAATTAAATAACACTGCTGAAGGGAGAAGGGCAGCTCGAGGACAGGAGCACCCAGACCCAAGAATTATGAATCAGCCAACGACTGATGAAGCATCACATCCCACTCACAAACTGATTCTTAAACAGTAGGTGGGGCCTCAGTGAGAGATCATTAGCCAAGGCTGAGGTTCGGTAAAGTATAGGTCATGATCCACGTGCTGACTCGTTAGGATGGGGATTACAGCATCTTATCATTCTTGATGCTAAGGAGCAGAAAATTACATCTCCTTGTCAAAAGCAGGGTGTGCGATTGTAATTTAATCATATACATTCACACAAAAATATCACATTTCATCATTTATATCATTCAGAATTACACCCCAGCATTGTCTGCACATTTTTGTTTTGCTAATCTGACTAAAGGACATTAGAACGGAGAATATGGAAACAGAACACTCTCTATTTCAAACACTCCCAGGACAGGTACAGCACAGGGATCGATACAGAATAAGGCACCCCGTACACTGTCCCCATCAAACATTCCCAGGACAGGTACAGCAGGGGGTTAGATACAGAGTAAAGCTCCCTCTACACTGTCCCCATCAAACATTCCCAGGACAGGTACAGCACGGGGTTAGATACAGAGTAAAGCTCTCTCTACACTGTCACCATCAAAGTACTCCCAGGACAGGTACAGCACGGGGTTAGATACAGAGTAAAGCTCCCTTTACACTGTCCCCATCAAACACTCCCAGGACAGGTACAGCACCGTCTGGATACAGTTTGATGGTATGTGAATATTTTTATATTGCTGTGTTTATGTATATATTCTGTATACATAAGGGTAAGCTGTGTGTGTCCAGGGTTAATTAAAGGTGAGATTGTTGGAGTCAGATTGTCTGTAGAATCTCAGGGATGAGGCCTTTCTAGTGAAGCCTTATGGTGGGTGTTCATTTACAAGGAAACAGAGTAGATATTGAAATTAGCATTTGGGGATAAGTTTTGAAATTGATTGGTAGCTGTTACATTTTGAAGAGGTCCCAAAGGTGAGAATATTTGCATTTGACAAGAGATTTGTAAGTAAACAGGAGTCAGTGTTTTAAATTTTATTGATCCAAAATAGAAGTAAAATAGGAGCATGAAAGGTTTTGATATTTGGGAACCTGAGCTTTTAGAAACATTTTTAAAGAGAATGGAAAACTAACATGAAAGGGGTGAAAAAGTGATTATGAAAACTGGGTTTCAGCTGTAGTAGCTGCTGTGTGGGGAGTCCCACTGAAGGCCAACTCTGGTGTTTTGGAGTGTGCTGAAAAACTGTGTGAAGTGTTTTGTCACTCCTTAACAATTAAGAATACACACACAGCTATCTGCTTCCGAGCTCCAACTTCCTGTATGAGAAACAGAAAGTTCCTTTATTCCTTATTCTCCACCAGGGGGCAATACGTCCAGGACTTAGCACACCCTACTGTCAGGTTTTATATTACAATTCTTTTTAACTAAAATGTTCTTTTACAGAAAAAAGCTTAAACATTAAACACGAACATTACGCTGTGAAAATCTTTTTAATGAAGAAAGCAGCTCAGTTCTGGACCAGGAGAATATTTATCCTGAGAAACCGTTTGTTTTAAATCTCCCTTTTGAAAACCCACATCAGTGTGGGTTTGTTCTGGGAAGTCGTGGATTGTACTTCTGTTTAAAGTGAAAGCAATTTCTCGGTTTGGGTAATATTTCCTGGATTTTATGGTTAAGAATCTATAAGTGCTGTTGCCAAAAAGATAGTTTGATTGTGTACTAAAATAAAAACAAAATGCTGGAAAAACTCAACAGGTCTGACAGCATCTGTGGAGGGAGAAACAGAGTTAATGCTTCAAGTCCGTATGACTCTTCTTCAGAGCTAAACAGAAATGTGATGAAATTTCTACAGTTTAAGGGCCCACCCCCCTTAAGCAGGTGAAGCTGGATAGAAGGTCAGCGATAGGTGGGGGCTAAGGAGAGCTTGACAAAGATGTCATGGACACAAGACAAAGGAAATGTTAATGGTAGTGGTAAGGGCTAAAGGAGGTGCTGAGAGTAACAGAATGGTCAGAAAGCAGAATGTGTTAATAGCAGAACAAGGGTCAGCATTCCGTGAAAGAACAACATGGAATGAGTAACAGGTGCCCCTTTTGGGGGTGGGGTGGGGTAAAAGGATAGAAGAAGGGATAGAAAAGGGGATACAAAAGGGGTTAAAACAATGAATAAATGAATAAAAATAAAAATGAAAATAAGTGGATAAAAAATAAAAATAAATTTTTAAAAATTGGATTATAAAAGGGGTGAAGATGGAGGAGAGAGTTCATGGTCGGAAGTTGTTGAAATCAATGTTAAGTCTGGAAGGCTGTAAAGTGCCTAATCGGAAGATGAGGTGCTGTTCCTCCAGTTTGCGCTGAGCTTCACTGGAACATTGCGGCAGGCCAAGGACAGACATGTGGGCATGAGATCAGGGTGGTGTGTTGAAATGGCAAGCGACAGGGAGGTCTGGGTAATGCTTGCAGACAGACTGAAGGTGTTCCGCAAAGCGGTCACCCAGTCTGTGTTTAGTCTCTCCAATGTAGAGGAGACCGCATTGGGAGCAGCGAATGCAGTAGGCTAAATTGAGGGAAGTGCAAGTGAAGCGCTGCTTCACCTGAAAGGAGTGTTTGGGCCCTTGGACAGTGAGGAGGGATGAGGTAAAAGGGCAGGTGTTACACCTTCTGCAATTGCATGGGAAGGTGTCATGGGAAGGGAATGAGGTGTTGGGGGTGATGGAGGAGTGGACCAGGGTGTCCCAGAGAGAATGGTCCCTACGCAATGCTGACAGGGAGGGTGAGGAGAAGGTGTGTTTTGTGGTGGTATCATGCTGGAGTTGGCGGAAATGGCAGAGGGTGATCCTTTCAATGCGGAGGCTGGTGGGGTGAAAAGTGAGGATAAGGGAACCCTATCATGGTTCTGGGAGGGAGAGGAAGGTGTGAGGGCAGAGGCACGGGAGATGGGCCGGACACGGTTGAGGGCCCTGTCAACTGTGGGTGGGAAACCTCAGTTAAGGAAGAAGGAAGACATGTCAGAAGCGCCGTTTTGGAAAGCAGCATCATCAGAACAGATGCGACGGAGGCGAAGGAACTGAGAGAATGGGATGGAGTCCTTACAGGAAGCGGGGTGTGAGGAGCTGTAGTCGGTGGGCTTGTAATGAAAATTGGTGGACAGTCTATCACCAGAAATGGAGACAGAGAGGTCAAGGAAGGGAAGTGTTGGAGATGAACCATGTGAAAATGATGGAGGGATGGAAATTGGAAGAAAAATTGATAAATTTTTCCAGATCCAGGCGAGAGCATGAAGCGCACTGAAACAGTCATCGATGGACCAAAAAAAGAGCTGTGGGAGGGGGCCTGAGTAGGACTGGAACAAGGAATGTTCCACATACCCCATAGAGACAGGCATAACTGGGGCCCATGTGGGTACCCATAGCCACACCTTTTATTTGGAGGAAGTAAGAGGAGTTTAAGGAGAAATTGTTCAGTGAGAGAACAAGTTCAGCCAGATGAAGGAGTGTGGTGGTGGATGGGGATTGTTCGAGCCTCTGTTCGAGGAAGAAGCAGAGAGCCATCAGACCATCTCAGTGGGGGATGGAGGTGTAGAGGGATTGGACATCCATGGTGAAGAGGAGGCGGTTGGGGCCAGGGAATTGGAAATTGTTGATATGACGTAGGGCATCAGAAGAATTGTGGATGTAGGTGGGAAGAGACTGAACAAGGGGAGAGAGAATGGAGTCAAGATAGGAAGAAATGAGTTCTGTGGGGCAGGAACAGGCTGACATGATGGGTCTGCCGGGACAGTCCTGTTTGTGGATTTTAGGGAGGAGATAGAAGTGCCGATCCACAGATGCTGTCAGACCTGCTGAGTTTTTCCAGCATTTTCTGTTTTTATTTCAGATTTCCAGCATCCGCAGTATTTTGTTTTTATCCTAGTGTTTGACTGTGTATGTTTGATAAAGCATTTTGGGGCTTATTTTGGAAGATTTTTTTTCTAACTGCGTATCTTTTATATTGTGTGTGTTTAAGTTAAGGCTGAAGCATTTGCTACAATCTTCAGCCAGAAGTGCCGAGTGGATGATCCATCTTGGCCTCCTTCGGAGGTCCCCAGCATCACAGATGCCAGTCTTCAGCCAATTCGATTCACTCCACATGATATCAAGAAATGGCTGAAGGCACTGGAAACTGCAAAGGCTATGGCCCCTGACAATATTCCAGCAATAGTACTGGCATCTACCTGGCTATGTGGAAAATTGCCAAGGTATGTCCGGTACACAAAAAGCAGGACAAATTCAACCTGGCCAATTACCGCCCCAACAGTCTACTCTCAATCACCAGTAAAGTAATAGAAGGGCTCATCAACAGTGCTATCAAACGGCACTTGCTTAGCAATAACCTGCTCACTGACACCCAGTTTGTGTTCCACCAGGGCCACTCAGCTCCTGATCTCATTACAGCCTTGGTTCAAACATGGACAAAAGAGCTGAACTCCATGGGTGAGGTGAGAGTGACTGCCCTTGACATCAAGGACGTGTTTGACATAGTGTGGCATCAAGGACCCCTAGCAAAACTGGAGTCAATGGGAATCAGGGGGAAAATTCTCCACTGGTTGGAGTCATTCCTAGCACAAAGGAAGATGGTTGTGGGTGTTGGAGCTCAGTCATCTCAGCTCCAGGATATCACTGCAGGAGTTCCTCAGGGTAGTGTCCTCGGACCAACCATCTTCAGCTGCTTCATCAATGACCTTCCTTCCATCATAAGGTCAGAAGTGGGGATGTTTGCTGATGATTGCATAATGTTCAGCACCATTCACGACTCCTTAGATACTGAAGCAGTCCATGTGTAAATGCAGCAAGATCTGGACTGTATCCAGGCTTGTGCTGACAAGTAACATTTGCGCCACACAAGTGTCAGGCAATAACCGTCTTCAACAAGAGAGAATCCAACCATCTCTGATTGATATTCAATGGCATTACTATCACTGAATCCCACACTATCAACATCCTGGGGGTTATCATCAGACCAGAAACTGAACTGGACTATCCATATAAATACTGTGGCTACAAAAGCAGGTCAGAGGCTTGGAATCCTGCGTTGGGCAACTCACCTCCTGACTCCCCAAAGCCTGTCCACCATCTTCAAAGCACAAGTCAGGAGTGTGATGGAATACTCCCCATTTGACTGGATGAGTACAACTCCCACAACACTCAAGAAGCTTGACACCGTCCAGGACAAAGCAGCCCACTTGATTGGCACCCCTTCCACAAACATTCACTCCCTCCACCACTGATGCACAATAGCAGCAGTGTGTACCAAGATGCACTGCAGGAATTCACCAAGGCTCCTTCGACAGCACCTTCCAGAAGGACAAGGGCAGCAGATAGATGGAAACCTGGAAGTTCCTGTCCAAGTTACTCACCATCCTGACTTGGAAATATATTGCCGTTCCTTCACTGTCACTGGGTCAAAATCCTGGAACTCCCTCCCTAACAGCACTGTGGGTGTACCTACACCACATGGACTGCAGCGGTTCAAGAAGGCAGCTCACCGCCACCTTCTCAAGGGCAATTAGGGATGGGCAATAAATTCTGGCCCAGCCAGCAAAGCCCACATCCCGTGAATGAATTAAAAAAAAGTTTTATTCATTTTTCCTTTTCTGTTAATGCGCATTTTAATTCTTCAAATTTTCACTGGAGCCCTGTGCTTTTGCGTTCAGTAGCTTTCTCTCCTCATTTCTACAATACAGAAAAAAAGTTATGATCGGCTGAGATGGATTTTAATCTGAGATCCAGCTTGCTCAGCACAACATCAGCTGCAGTCGTAACAACAGAGTAAATCTTTCCCTATCTGCTCTCCCTTCACAGCCCTCGATCTTTGCATTTCTGCACCCCCGCCCCCACCACCCCAGATCAAGCCCATTTCTATCATCTAAAAATTTTGCCCTTAACCCTTCGCTATATTGCTTGATTTGTATGCTGGTGATGCTGGGAGGAGGGCTGGCAGTATTGATGAAGGAGAATATGACTGTGCTCGAGGGGACAGGAACAGAATCTATTTGGTTAGAGCTGAGTAACAATCGAGGTACATTACACAACTGGGGCAGAATTTTTAGCTCGGTGGGCGGGCGCGCACCCGACTCGCTCCAACGTGAAAAACCGCACGAGATGACCTCGGGCGAGTGCCCCAACGTCATCCTGCGCTCGCTCAATATTTTGGTCAGCGGGCACACACAAAAGTCGGAAGTGCACCTGCCGACGATTAAGCAGCCAATGACGCAATTGTCTTTAATTTTACATTGCCCGTCCAACCTTACGGTTGGCGGATGGGAGAATCGACCAGGCGGACTTTGTATTTTTCATGAAACCTCATCCATGAGTGGCATGAGGTTTCTGTTGTTAAATGAAAGAAAAAGAAAAACCTATGGACAGCATTTTTAACGTGTATATGTTCAGGTGACTGATTGTGGTGTTTGGACGTTTTTTGACTTCAGGGAGATTTCTGTCGGTGCTCACCCGCGCTGACATCAGCGGCTACCCTCTTCCCACCCCGACCCCAGCAACGCTGAGCTTCTCAGCGCGTGTTTCACGCTGGCTGGCCATTAATTGGCCAGCTAGCATGAAATCACGGTTGGGGTCTGATCGCGGTCAGCGGTCTGTACCCCGGCCAATCCCCGAACTGCCAATCGCACCCGCGCCACCGATCTAAACATTCTGCCCCTGGTGTATTCTATTGGCCACCCACTCACAGGAAAGACATTGAAGAATTTATTTGCAGGGAATTTACAGAGAGTAATGTAGTTAGAACGGGAGCCTTTAATTATCAGAAGATAGATTGGGTGCTAATGGTGTAAAGGACAGAGAGAGGAAAGAGTTTCTAGAGTGTGTTCAGGAGAATTTTCAACATCAGTATGTTCCATTCCAATGAGGAAGGAGGTAATGCTGGATCTGGTACTGGAGAATGAGGTGGGCCAAGTGAATCAGGTGTCAGTAGGGGCACTTTTGGGGGACAGGGACAGGACAGGTTAGCTATGGAAAAGGACAAGGAGCAATCCGGAGTAAAACTAATTAACAGGGGCAAGTCCAGCTTCAGATCTGGCCCAGGTTAACTTGTAATCCTAGATTAGGCAAAATGAACAATGGGCTCTCTCTTTAGAGAGGAGATAGTTTGGGTAAAGTCGAGGTATATTCCCACGAGGCAGAAAGATAGGGCAACGAAAGCCAGAGTTCCCTGGATGACAAACGAGATAAGATGAAGAGGAAGGTGAAGCAGAAAAAATGGTGAGCATGTCAGATGTCAGGTGGATAATACTAGTGAGAACCAGGCTGAAAATTGAATGTTCAGAGGGGGAATGAAGAAGGAAATAGGAGAGGCAAAGCGAGGGTAAGAGAAGAGACGGGCAGCTAATATAAAAGGAATCCAAAGTTTTCTATAGGCATATAAATAGTAAAAGGATGGTAAAAGTGGGGGAGTGGGGGGTGGGGGGCTGATCAGGGAACAATAAGGCGATTTACACATGGAGGTAGTGGGCATGGCTGAGGTACTAAATGAAGGTTTCAACCTGTCTTTACCAAGGAAGAAGATGCTGTCTGTAGAGTAAAGGGTTAATGGTTATGTTAATTAGACAATGATGTTAGTAATGATGTAAGTACGACATCAGGGTCAGATGACCAAGAGACTCCAAGGGAACAAGACACAGAACGTTCTGTGTCCAGAAAACATTGTACTTACCATGAGGCCTTGGATGTATATAGTGTATATAAACAGTTTTGAGAAAAACTAAATACCAACTATCTCCAAATCACTCATAGAGTAAGAGAAACTTCATTGAGCCAGAAGACAATACAAGTAAAGGGCTTCAAGCCAAACCACAGTGACAGCGCAAACACTGTGGCAGCCCGAAACATAGTGGCAGAGGCTGCAGGTTAAGGAAACTGAGACCCCAGATTGATAATCCATGAGTGAAGACCTAGGAACAGCTCAACTTCACAAAGAAGAAGAACAGAAATAAGGTGTATCCTGATAGGGATAGTGAATGAAGCACTCATGATGGTTACAGCCATTGAACAGACATTACCCCTTTCACAACCTTTCCAACACGTTGAGGGTCCACAGCAGGTACAGAGATGGGAGCACTATTGGCAACTGTCTGAAAGGTGCCAAACAGCTTCAGGCTTACCAGTGAGGGCACAAAAACACCAGGTCACTATTATTTTGAATGTGATTGGGACCTTAGCGGATAATGTCCTGGTGAGATAAGGAGTCGAGGAGATCTCCGCGTCCTACAGGAGGTTTTGAGGGCCTTCAATTATTACTTCAGCCTTAAGACGAATCTGGTTATTGAACGGGTGAGATTCAACGAGAGGAGCCAGAGGCCAGGTGAATCCATCGATTAATTTATTAACAACTTGTTTAGACTGGCCAGTAGTTTCAGCGACAGAGCTTTGAAATGTGATTTAATTTGTGACCACATTGTAATCAAATGTTCGATGAGGTGCTGGCGGTCCTCTTGCAAACCAAGGAGGATTTAACACTAGAGAAGGCCAAACAGTTTGCAAGGGAAGTGGAGCTGCGAAATCAGAATCAGGGTGTACTTCAGCCGGAAGGGCCGATCTAGTATGTAGGCCCAAAGTTGGGAACCCCATGCACTGAAAAGCCTGCAAAAAAAGCCCACCAAAGCTGCCGAAAGGCCGGGAAGAACCCTTCCAACTGTTTTAAAATGTTGCAGATGTGGCACTAAAATGCAGCATCACCATGATGAGTGCTCAGCAGGGAGAGCCGAATTCTTTCTCTGAGGCAAAACTGGACGTTTTAATCAATTCTGCAGCACTAAGGCACAATTTAAAGAAAGAAGGTCGGAACCAGCTTCCAACCAATGTTACGACTGGTGGAGACATGATGTCAGGACTTGGCATTTCTTCCCTACACCTTGACTGTAACTGAGTTTTTGTAATTTATAAGGATGAAGGTATGAGTTTTTGTAATTTATAAGGATGAAGGTATTAATTCAGTGTCTGCATTTAACCATTTATGAGCTGATTGCAAAGAATTCAGTCCAACGGGCTTCCTTGAATTTAAACACAAAGGGGTTAGTGTTTATTGTGCTAAAAACCCACTCAGGTAAATATGTAAAGATATTTAAAACTCATGTCTTGACCTTCACAACACACACAGACAGGCATGCAAACTTACAAATTAAGACTCAATGATAAAAGGGAAAAAAAGGAGAGTTCACTGTTTATGAGTCCTTCACTGTTATTCGTGTTTTTCCACAGTGGTCTTGAAATTCCAGTGGGGTTGAGGCTGAAGTAAATCACAACTTCTGGAGACAGTCTCTTTTAAACTGTAACCCACCTTTCCAAAAATCGACGTTATTGTACCTGAAGTTCTTATTGATTGAAAATCTCTATCTCTGTGATGGATTCTATAATGTAACCGAGATAGGGCTCCTAAGTTGAGAACAGAGGGGAGAGAGATGGTGGTAATGCTTCATTAGACGTCTTATTGTAGACTGCCCAATTACAACCGGGGTGTTGTAATAAAAGACATTTCAAAATAATTATTCTGGCCACATGACCTCTCTCCTCATAATGATTTGGGTATTTCACAGATGGTAATTGATTAGCTCATGTCTAGGCATACCTTGGCTATTGTGCTATGACCTAGGTGATTAATTTCTTTAATGTCCCAACCATCACTTCTGAATAGATCATGCTTCCCTATGATAACCCAGGAAGAACACCTATATATATAGCCGTTGTCCCAATAGACTTCCTACCTCAGCCAGAAAAGTAGCTTTAAAAAAATAAAATGGTGAGAGCCAATTTCAAGTTACAGTTCATCTTTGAAATAGTTCTTGGCATCAGCAGGTGTGAAATTCCATAGGAGGTTTGCCTTGGCATGTCTTAATTGTGATCCACATTGGAACCTTCCAGAAACTGTAATGCCAGGTATGTCAGGTGACCTATGGCAGCCATCTTAAGTCAGTGTCTTTCTTTATTTTAGAAAGTCCTGTTAAAGAGGTTAAATATATATTTGGCTGGCCAATGAAATTAAAGATTAATATTACACATGCACACATCACATCATCATGACACCATTTTGAAGTCCAGGAAATTGGAAATACAGCATTTCAACCCAACAATTTCCAAGGAGAAATAAAGGATTCCTGATAAGCACTTCTGCTCTGTAGAGCTGGAAGGCCAAGGATACAGAACAGAATTTAAATTGGACACCAAGGTTGGGGTCAGAGTCTTATTGGACAAATGGGGCTAGCTTCAGGACTGGCTCAAGGAAGTAGAAATCCAGTCATCTAAAATAAAGTTACGGGGGCCAGGGCACACGGACCTCAAAGTGAAGGGTCAGTTCACCACAACCCTTAGGTATGAAGGTAAAGAAACTAACAAAACTCTTTATATCTTACGGAACCAGCAAATTTCTCTGCTCAGCTGGACAGTGTGTTCGTGAGTTGACCTTCTACAAAAGGTCAACGAGGTAACACTAGATGACAGCGGAGCGATTCTCAGGGATGAATTTCCTAAGGTGTTCTGAGGACTGGGAAAGCTCAAACTGAAGCAGAAATTGAAGTTGACTCATTACGCAGTGAGCCGGTCTTTACTGAGTAAACACCATCCATTGGACCATAGGAGATTGCAGATCTCTGACTTCACTTTGGAGACAGGCTAAAAGGGGGTGGAAACAGGATGTACTAACAAAGATGGTGACCATCCACTAGAAGAGCTTCTAGACCTTGGTGGCTCTTTTGGGCCATAGCTCAAGAGAATGAAGCCACTGCAGAAGCAGCTGATCTGTTGGAAGAAGAAGTCCTAGATCTTACTTACACTGTTTGGATTCCACTGCCAATGCCTGTGAAGACTTTATTGCCTCTATTGAGGGGAATCATCCCTTCGTTGAAGAAGGTAACAAAGAGCTGAATTTGTCGACTTATTCCACTGAGTCCACCGATGACAGGCAATCAACAATTGCAAGCAGCCAGCAGGAATCTATCCAGGGAGAATGAGATGCTTAATTCCAAGTTGGATCAAACCAATTGTGAAAGTTCAGAGCTTATTCGTTTGTACAAATGTAAGCTGCAGCTCACACGTGGACCTAAACAGTATTACGCAGGAACTTCCTCTACATCCCGGTCTGGAGATTAATTCCATTGCTGAAAAAAGAGACATACCGAAGCTTTTTGTCTTGCACTCATCAGGATACTTTGCAAGAATAACCATATAGGGGAAAACAACAAACTTGCATGAACCCCGCAACTCATGTAGTTGAGTTCAACTTTAGTGACACCATGTATGCCCAAATAGATGGTGTTAGCATGGGAACCCTCTAACCCAGCTCTCGCAAACATCTTTGTTGGGTTCCATAAGAAATGGGTCTTCGATGGAATGACACCCAACATCCTAGCACTTGCACATTTCCAATATGTGGATGATACGTTTGCTATATTTAAATCTGTAGCAGCGTGTAATAATTTCCTTACATGTCTTAATGTGCTCCACTCTGTGCTCAAATTCACCTTTGAAATGGAGCAGTCAAATGAACTCCCTTTCCTTGACATACCAGTTGAGAAGTCTGCCAGGGGATTCTCTACCATGGTCTACCGCATGCCTACCTTCATTAGTCAATATACGCATTGGGATTCTTACAGTTCCAATCGCTATAACATTGCCTTTAATGTCAACCTTGTAAATAGGGCCCAAGCCATTTGCTCACCATGCAAGTTTGATGCTGAAATAGGACGTGTCAAAGACATCCTGTGAGATAATGATCATCCTGTTCAGATCATTTTGCGCTGTATATTGTGCAAACCCATGCACGGGCCTAAGGCCGTCACTTTCAACCCTGAGAAGTGCCCAGTCTACCTCACATTATCCTGGAAGGGCAAGGTATCTCAAAAATTTGGGCAACAGGTGAAGCTAGCTGTTTCACGCTGCTACTATGCAGTAGCAACACAAGTGGTATTTGCCACTAACAGGGTGCTGCCTTCAAGCTAAAAAGACATTCTGCCTATCACAGAAATGAGTAACGTGGTATCTGAATTTCAGTACTAGTGTGATGCTAGGTATGTCTCTCTTAGGCAGTCCCTCGGGGTCGAGGATGACTTGCTTCCACACTAAAAATGAGTTCTCGGGTGACTGAAGAGTCCAATGCGCAGCCTACAGTCTCTGTCGCAGATGGGGCAGACAGTGGTAGGGGGAATGGGTGGGTTGGGTACCCAAGTTGCCATGTGCTCCTTTTGCTGTCGACGCTTGGCTTCAGCTAGTCCTTGGCAATGAGATTCAAGGTGTTCAGCTCCTTCCCAGATGCTTTCCCTCCACTTCGGGTGGTCTTGGGCCAGGGATTCCCAGATGTTGGTGTGGATGTTGCACTTTTTCAAGGAGGCTTTGAGGGTGTCCTTGAAGCATTTCCTCTGCCCTCCTGGGGCTCACTTGCCTTGTCGAAGCTCCTTGTAGAGCACTTGTTTCGGCAGTCTCATGTCAGGCATGCGGACGATGTGGCCCACCCAGTGGAGCTGATCGAGCATGGTCAGTTCTTCAATGCTGGGGATGTTGGCCTGAATGAGGACACTGATGTTGGTGCACCTATCCTGCCCATGGATTTGCAGGATCTTGCGGAGACAGCGCTGGTGGTACTTCTCAGAGTTTTGAGATGTCTGCTGTACACAGTCCACATCTCTGAGCCATATAGGAGTAACTCACCTCCTGACTCCCCAAAGCCTGTCCACTATCTACAAGGCACAAGTCAGGAGAGTGATGGTATACTCCCCACTTGCCTGGATGAGTGCAGCTCCCACAACACTCAAGAAGCTCGACACCATCCAGGACAAAGCAGCCCACTTGATTGGCACTACGTCCACAAACATTCACTCCCTCCACCACCGATACACAGTAGCAGCAGTGTATAACATTTACAAGATGCACTGGGAACTCACCAAGGCTCCTTTGACAGCACCTTCCAAACCCACGATCGTTACCATCTAGAAGGACAAGGGCAGCAGATAGATGGGAACATCACCACCTGGAAATTCCCCTCCAAGTCACTCACCATCCTGACTTGGAAATATACCGCCATTCTTTCACTGTCGCTGGGTCAAAATCCTGGAACTCCCTTCCTAACAGCACTGTGGGTGTACCTACACCACAGGGACTGCAGCAGTTCAAGAAGGAAGCTCAACACCACCTTCTCAAGGGGAACTAGGGATGGGCAATAAATGCTGGCCAGCCAGCGAAGCCCACATCCCATGAATAAATAAAAAAAAAGGGCAGGTATCACTACTGCTCTGTGAGCTTGGTGCTGGTTTTGAGGTCCTGGTCTTAAAACACTCTCTTCCTCAGGTGGCCAAAGGCTGTGCTAGCACATCGAAGGCGGCGTTGAGCTCGTCGTTGATGTCTGCCCTTGTTGACAGTAGGCTCCCAAGGTATGGAACGTGGTCCACATTGTCCAATGCCTCGTAACTGATCTTCATAACCAGTTGGGGGGCAGTGGGGGGGGGGGGGGTTGGATGGGGGGAGTGGGGGTAGGTGGATGGCAGTACGGTGTGGATGGTGCGGGCTGGTAGAGGACCTTTGTCTTACGGATGTTTAATGTAAGGCCCATGCTCTCGTACGCCTCGGCGAAGGTGCTGATGATGGTTTGGAGCTCGGCCTCCAAGTGTGCGCAGGCGCGAGCATCATCTGCACACTGTAGTTCAATGACAGAGGATGGAATGACCATGGATCTGGCTTGCAGGGGGTGGAGGTTGAATGGGTTTCCATTGTTCTGTAGTTTAGCTCCACTCCAGTGGGAAGTTTGCTGAGGGTGAGATGAAGGTATGGAGGCCACACATTCCAAAGACTGGCAGATTGTATCAAACAGCATGCCCCAGCTGCTGTTCACAATGGGCAAGGTAGAGACCGTACCCAACCAGCCTGTGCTTGCAAAACTCAAAACACAGTGTCCAACACTAGATGTGATTCCGCGATTGGACAACATTTGCTAAATAATCCTCAGTGTGCCGAGAATTACATTGACAACCAGTTTAAGGTTGTCAGTTGGGCTCGCAGTGTTATGCATTTGTGTGTCCTGGAAGCTACATATATTAATACACGCGTCCCTGTTCTTTGCAGACAGAAAGAACACGTACACACATTCCATCTTTTTCAGCTAAACAAAGTAAGTGACAGTCATTCGCTGACTCATTCCTTAGGACAATTCCTTGACCAATCAGGGTCAAGCTACCTGGTTTAATTTTCAAACAATGCTTGGTAGTTAACTGTTAGTCACCATCACTGGTGCATTCTCCATAGCAATGCCTCTACCAATCAGAATCCACTTGCCAACCAATCAGCACTCTCTTCACATACAGTATAAATTGTTGTTTTCCCCTTATATTGGTATTATTGCAAAGTGTCCTGATGAGTGCAAGATGAAAAACTTTGACGTGTCTCTTTTTTCAGCAATACCAAAGTTCTGTACTACCAAACAACTATTAATTCCATTGTTGATGATGATGCAATCCTACTCTCTCCTGCTGACCCTGTGATCTCATTGTCCGCAGTGGAGCAGCCTCATGCTGAAGCAAGCATGGAAATGATCTCACTACTTACAGAAAGTGAAATCCCTACCCCAGGGGAGTAGGGAAGTCTTCCTCCCCTTGTATCCTGAAGTATCTTCAGGATGTTCTTCGTTCTTCTTCTTGTCTACCAGATTTATTCATGTCTCAGGCATTGAACACTTTTCTTGTCATCACAGCAGCAGTGAAAGATACATCTTCAAAGTTCTTTATAGGAGCTGAAAGTGCTTCACTTTCTCCAGCTGGTGCTTTAACTTTTCCCCAGAGGGCACTACCGAAGGAGATGAGAGAGAGAATATCAGTTCGTTGTCTCCTTTTTCAGGGGGTTTGTGATCGTTCCAGTCCTGGAGGATTGAAAAACTCTTCAATCAGTTCTTCCTTGATTGATTTTCACTGCCTTTACATTCAGGTGATTGTAAGAGTCTGAGCCCAGGAGCCAGCAGTCGTGAGAAGCAGCTGTCCCAAGCCACCAATGTGTTTGCCTTCCATGGAGAAGATAACAGAACACAAACGTCCTACATGTCCTCCGAGGGGGCTGAAAGCTAGGGATTGACGTCTTGGGTGACGATGACTTGGAGAGTGGGTGGGGGCGGGGGGTAGGATTTGGATGGAAACTATAAACAGTACATGAGGTTAACAGATGGTGAGAATGTAAATAGTCTAACAAAATAATGTAACAGTTTTGAGATCATACTTAAGTGGGAGATGTCGAGTAAGGGGTTAATGGTTATGTTAATTAGACAATGATGTTATTGATGATGCAGGCATGACATTAGGATCAGGTGATCAAGAGACTCCAAGGGAATAAGACACAGAGCAGTCTGTGTTAAGGTCTTGGATGTAAATAGTGTAAATTAACAGTTTTGAGAAAAATAAAAGACCGACTATTTCCAAGTCACCCATAAAGTAAAAGGAGCCTCATTCAGCCAGTAGACAATACAAATAAAGGGCATCAAGCCAAATCACGGTGACAGTGCAAAACATGGTGGCAGCCCGAAACATTGCCAGAGTCATGGTGAAAGAGGAAACAACTGAAACACTGATTGGCCAAAAATTGGCAAATAGGAAGGATGTACTTAAAGTTCACACGTCAAGTGACACAACATTTGAAAGTGTTATGAAACGTGAGGAGGATAGTGATAAACCTCAAGAGGATATATACAGGCTTGGGCAGACAAATGGCAGATGAAAGTGTGAAGAGATTCATTTTGGTATGAAGAACGAGGAGAGGCATTATAAACTAAAGGATAGAATTCTAAACGGGGTGCAGGAACAGAGAGACCTGGAGGTATATGTGCACAAATCATTGAATGTGGCAGGGCAGGTTTAGGAAGTGTTTAATAAAGCCCAGGCACACTGGGCTTTAAGGGCTTTATAAATAGGGGCATAAAGATGATCACATGAGGAGGGCTAGGTGGGAGTGGGTCCTCTGACACGTTGGGAGACTGCCTGATGAACTATGGCGGCCTCCTTGTGGAGTGGTTGGGGCGGGGGTCCCTCGTTTGCCCGTGGTAATCCCCCCCCCCCACCTCAGGTGGAAAGGACCGTCTCCATGGTAACACCGCCCAGCACTAACCAAACACACACCCCCTTCCCTCACCAAAGACACCCCCCTGCAGTTGCAATTCCTGAAGTGAGCACTGGCAGCGCTGCTGAGTCTGAAGGGCTGATTGGCTGACAGACTCTGGGGGCGGGGCCTCCGCCCTTAAAGTTGCAGGCCACCCTCCCGGGGCGGGTAATGAATTACCTGCTACAGGTAAAATCCGGCTCGGGGGCTTTGACTACACACCAGCCCCAACCCCCACCAGGACTTTACTATCCTTGAACAGGGACCAGGAGACAGTTGGTTAATAATAACCAGAATAGGTTAAACTGGTCAGTGGATCACTGAGAGTTAAAACAGATCAACTTTTGGAGAAGTTATTATACTGGGATCTTGAAGCTAGTGATGGTCACTCGAGTGGATTGTCAGTAAGTGGAGAGGCTTCGGCCACTGACCATCTACAATGCAGTCCTGTCTGAGACCACTTCGTAACTACAGGGATCCTTTGCTGCTCGTTCTCCCTGTGATACTCTTCATGCCTTTACCCATTGTTGTTCGGACCCCAGTAAGTTCCATTTCCACCTTGAAATACAGTTCAGAATATCTAACAATAGTTAGAAACAACTGTAAACTGTGCTTTATATTAAAACAACTTGCAATTTAAGACGGAAATCCAGAATGGCAGTGTGTGTGTGTGTGTGTGTGTGTGAGTGAAATCTCAGATTTTAGGAGCAGTTTGGAAAATGTGAAGGGATGTTTTTCTTGGAATATTTTTTGGGAATTGTAAAGTGCTGAAGGAGCTGAGTTTGGACTGGCTCGTTAACAGGAGGGACTCAATCTGTAAAACACTCTCTGCACTTTCAGCCGGAGAGTTCACAGGATCTCTCCCCCCACGGTCTCTCTCTGTGATCACTCTCCCCTGTGATCTCTTCCCCACTCTAACCCCCGACTGCCCCTGTCATCTTTGCCTCAATCTCCCATTGCCCCCTCCCCACCCCCGATGGGAAATCCTACTCCAGTGAAGATTGGGGTCAGTATTTCAGGGAGCGTGTGGTCACTCAGAAACAGATTCCCATGCGAGAAGGTGGAAACAATTAATATTGATCTCTTCACGTGTGAATTATTGAAATTTCTTTCAGAAAATAATATTTTGGGGTGCAGTATATGAGTTATTAGAGACCTGACATGTGCTCGGTGAACCTTGAGAGGAACAGGTGAGTTTGGATCTATATTTCCCGAATCTCTCCCCCACTATGGGTGGTTTCCTCGCCTCATGTCCGGCTCTGCTGTAGACTCATTGATAGAGATTGGTCACTCTGATTGGTCAATTACTCTATTATCTTTGTACCAGCAGACTAGAGGCAGGTTTAGATGGTCTGTGCTCCCATTGTCCAGTCATTTCTATGCTCTTGTTGATCTGCACAGATTATCCTCAATAACCTGGTATCTCTGCTGTCTATATACAGAGAGAGTGTCATTCTCTTCTGTGTTCTCGGATGTGGGTGGCCCTATCAAGGCAGCATTTACTGTCCATCACTAGTTGTCCCTGAGGGCATCAAGAGTCAAGGCAGTGTGAGATTGGGGTCACACGTAGGGTGACACCAGGGGCTCATTACTCTCCTTCCTTACAGGACGCTAGTAACCCCTTTGGGTCTGTTCAACAATCTGTCAGTTTCTATGATCAGATTTTTATTCTTGGGATTAAAACTCCCTCCCATTTAATGCATCACTTAGCCAATGGGATTTCAATTTGCAGCCTCTGAACTGCTCGCCCAGTGTCACAACCACCAAGTCACTGGGCACTGCCAATGACCCAATTGGCTGCCTGGCACTGATTGGCCTGTTCCACTTCTAGGAGAGGAGGGGTGGGGGCAACGGGCAATTTATTTTTGTGGGGTGGAGGGACTTGTCTACAACAAAGGTTGGTTCTTGCAGTGAGTGTACTCATTGCAACTTGACTTCTGTTTCCTCAACTTTCCCATCAGTCTCCTGTCCGGACTCCCACATTCCACCCTCCATACACTTGAACTCACTGAAAACTCTGCTGTCCCTGTCTTAACTCCCAGCAAGTCCTGTTACCCTGTCACCCCTGTGCCTACTGACCTTTATTGGCTCCTTGTTTGGCAATGCCTTGATTTTAAAATTTTCATCCTTGTTTTCAAGTCCCTCCCTCTCTCTGTAATCACCTCCGCCCTACAGCCCACTGAGATCTCTGTGCTCCACTAATCCCGGCCTCTTGAGCATCTCCAATTTCTATTGCCCCCATTGGTGGCCGTGCCTTCAGCTGCCTGGTCCCTAAGCTCTGGAATTCCCTCCCTAAATCTCTCCTCCCTCTACCTGTCTCTCCTCCCTTGAGAAGTTCCTTAAAGTTCTTTGACAAAGCTTCTGCCCACCTCTCCTAACATCTCATGTGATTTGGTGTCAACTTCTGTTTGGGAATGTTCCTGTGAAGCACCTTGGACAGTTCATTACATTAAAAGTGCTATATAAATATAAGTTGTTGTCACTACTAAGGGTTTCCTGCTGATCTAATTTTTGTTTCCCTCTCCAACAGGAAGCCTATTGCGGATATATTGTCCTTCTGATGGCTGTGTATTGGTGCACTGAAGTCATCCCCCTGGCTATCACATCCTTCCTGCCCATTTTACTTTTCCCAACGTTTGGAATCATGCCGTCCAAAACAGTAAGTTTCAGAAACAACACTGTTGTCCCCGAAATCACTTCTGTGAACTTGATAATGAAACTTTAAAGAGAAACAAGATTGTAACATTGAGTCTCGATATAATCATCATCCTTCCCTTGAACATTTGATGATAAAGTGTCTGTTCTGGCTGGCAATTGGTTAGTTAATCCTCAGTAACCTATCATAAAACATGGGATTGACCAGGTTATCTCGATGAATCAACCAGTAACCTTTAATAAAACATGGGATTGACCATGTTATCTCAATGAGCTGATACCTTTCCCAAACTGCCAAAAAAAGGTTTACAACCAATCAGCAGGGTTTCTCTAGGGCACTGTTCGATGCCAACCTTCTAATACCATTCACTAGCTAGAGGCACAGAGCCCACTGTTCCCAGTGTGATTGGAGATCACTAACCATAACCACTGTTCCCAGTGTGAATGGGGATCACTGACCACAACCCACTGTTCCCAGTGTGAATGGGATCACTGACCGTAGCCCACTGTTCCCAGTGTGAATGGAGATCACTGACCATAACCTATGGGCCCCAGTGTGAATGGGGATCACTGACCATAGCCCACTGGCCCCAGTGTGAATGGAGCTCAATGATCATAACCCATCCCAGTCTAGTTTTTGGCAATGCAGACTGGTCCTTGCCTCAGGATGCTTGACACACCCACATGACCTCACTGTGATGTTGTGCATCTGAGTGCTTTCTGTTTCAGGTGTGTATGGAGTACCTGAAAGACACCAGTGCCTTCTTCCTTGGTGGGTTAATGGTTGCTATAGCCATTGAGGACTGGAATCTTCACAAACGCATCGCACTGACAACGCTCTTCTTTGTGGGTGTCAAGCCAGCTCTGTAAGACTTCTCCTATCCTTTGTCCAGTTGTGTTACAGATGGCATCAAGCACACAGTGAACGTTAATGCATAGAATTAGAGAGCAGGATAAAAGGACAGGAAGTAGTTCCCTATGCAATTTATTTCAGGACAATGTCAGGTCCTGTAAATGTAGAATATTCAATGTCCATTGGCGGGGGGGTGGGGGGGGGGGGATGGTGCGTGGATAGTAAGAGAAGGAGAGATAAGCTTCAGCATCAGGAAAGCTTGAAGCAATATTGCCTCCAGTCTGCTTGTGGTCCCCACTTAGAGCCCAGAGCGCAAGATATTCCATCACCCACATGTGGTCAAGGCTGTTCCCCACATCTGCATTAGAGATGAACTTCATCGCAGAGTTAATGTCCCGAGGGAGGGGCTTCGATGGGTTAATGTCCTGAGGGAGGGCTTCGATGGGTTAATGTCCCGAGGGAGGGGCTTCGATGGGTTAATGTCCAGAGGGAGGGTCTTCGATGGGTTAACGTCCTGAGGGAGGGACTTCAATGGGATATTAGCGAGAGGTGGGGGCTTTGATGGGCTGGAAGCTATTTTCACGTCGCTAACTGGCTTGTTTCTATCCTTTCCAGGTTAATGTTGGGGTTCATGGGCGTGACAGCATTCCTCTCAATGTGGATCAGTAACACAGCCACCACTGCAATGATGGTCCCCATCGCAAAGGCCGTGCTCGACCAGCTCAGCAGCACTGAAGAGGATGCATCAAGGGTGGAATTGGAAAATTCCCATTCTTCTGCTCATGAAATGGAAGTGGAGTCAAAGATCACCATTCCTGACATGGAGTTGACAGGTCTCTAACACATTAACCCTCTCAATGAGGTGTCTTTCATACGATTTCTCACTTTACTCCCACTCCCCAGGCCATGCGTGTTTCAGAGTCATTATAACACAGAAGGAGGCCATTCACAGTGGAAGTCTAAGCAGCCCCAGGGGATTCAAACCCCTGTGAGGGGGTTGGGAGGGAGGGAGGGTGGTGTGGACAGCTGGTCAGTGTCCAGGGTGTTACTGAGCCAGAGAGATGTGGTTCTAACTCTTGTGATATTGCAGATTGTGGCAGGGGTTCCATGGTCGACAGTTGCCCCTGGGCTATTCTTCCCCCTGTCCAGCTGAACTTACTTCTTTTCACTGTCTACCCCAATCATTCTTTACATGTGTAGCAATAATCAGCACCGTCAGGGCACAGAGTCTGGATGGAGAAAGCGTGCTGTGTAATAATCTCATGAATCAAATATTCATCACCCCCATTATTTTCCCTATTTAACCTTGAACATCCACTTCTGCCTCACAGAGTGAGCACTGGACGCACTAACCACTGGTTCAGTATTAGTTGTGCATCAGCATCACACACATGAGAAAAGCAGAATATTATTTAAGTGGAGAGAGACTGCAGAGGCACCTGGGTGTCCCTGATCATGAATCACAAGAAGGTAACATGCAGGTACAGCAGGAAATTAGGGAAGCAAATGGAATGTTGGCCTTTTACAGCCAGGGGGATGGAGAATAAATGTGAGGAAGTCTTGCTACATCTGTTCAGGACCTTGGTTCAGCTTTCGTCTCCTTCCTTAAGGAGAAACTTGAATTGGAAGCAGTTGAGAGAAAGTTCACCAGGCTGATTATGGGATGAAGGGGTTTGTCAAGGACACTTTGGACAGGTTGGGCCTATACCCATTGGAGTTTAGAAGAATGAGAGGTGATTTTATTGAAACAGATAAGATTCTGAGGGGACTTGACAGGACAGCTGCTGAGAGGATGATTCCTCTCGTTGGGGAATCTTGAACTGGGGGCACAGTTATAAGAGGTCTCCCATTTAAGACAGAGATGAAGAATTTCTTCTCTCAGGGGGTTGTGAATCTTTGAAATTCTCTACCGCAGAGAGCAGTGGAGGCTTTGTCAGTATACTCAAAGCTAAGTTAGACAGGTTTACCTTGTTTGACCTCCCCTTCTGGGGATGTCACCTCATACTTCTGGGTTGATCTTTCTTATGATTTTTTAAAAATTCGTTCATGGGATGTGGGCTTCGCTGGCTGGTTCAGCATTTATTGCCCATCCCTAATTGCCCTTGAGAAGGTGGTGGTGAGCTGGCTTCTTGAACCGCTTCAGTCCATGTGGCGTAAGTGCACCCATAGTGCTGTTAGGGATCTTATGAGCCCCGGCTATAAAAATGTCTCCCACTTGCCATTAGTGCTATTGCACCATTGGCCCCAAAGCATGCTTAATACAAGAGTCTGCCCCACTGGGGGTGAGGTAGTGATTGTGACATTTTTTGTTCTGTGTACCCTGCAGGTTTGGCTTCTCCAGGTGAAGAGACAAATGTTCAGGTGAAGAGCGTGAATGTTTCCACAATGATGATAGAACACAAGGACGAACATGAGCAGATGAACATGTATAAAGGTCTGACTCTGTGCATCTGCTACGCAGCCAGTATCGGTGGCACTGCAACTCTGACTGGCACCCCCGCCAACCTGGTTCTGCAGGGGCAAATCAACCAGTGAGTGCATCATTTTACACTATCAAAACAATTCCTCTCAAAAGCTGTGTGGAATGTGCTGTTATTTACTAAACTGTTCCCTCGATTGTATCAGTCCCAACCTCATCTTATTCCTTTTAAAATGAAATTCCTGAATAAATGTTGTGGCTCAGTGAGGAGTTCCCAATCTCTGAGCCAAAATCAGTTCAAGCACAACTCTAGAAACTTGAACGTACAATTCAGGCTCACACAACCAGTGCAGTAGTGAGGGAGCGCCGCATTGTCAGAGGGTCGATACTGAGGCAGTGCTGCACTGTCGAAGGGTCAGTACTGAAGGAGTGCCGAACTGTCGGAGGGTCAGTACTGAAGGAGTGCCGCACTGTCGGAGGGTCAGTACTGAGGGAGTGCCGCACTGCTGGAGGGTCAGCACTGAGGGAGTGCTGCACTGTTGGAGGGTCAGTACTGAGGGACTGCCGCACTGTCAGAGGGTCGGTACTGAGGCAGTGCTGCACTGTTGGAGAGCCGGTACAGAGGGAGCACTGCACTGTCAGAAGGTGCGTACTGAGCAAGTGCCTCACTGTGGGAAGGTCAGTAACTGAGGGAGTGCTGCACTGTCGGAGGGTCAGTACTGAGGGACTGCTGCCCTGTCAGAGGGTCAGTACTGAGGGAGTGCTGCACTGTTGGAGGGTCAGTACTGAGGGACTGCCGCACTGTCAGAGGGTCAGTACTGAGGCAGTGCTGCACTGTCGGAGGGTCAACACCAAGGGAGCGCCGCACTGTCGGAGGGTCAGTACTGAGGGAGCGCTACACTGTCGGAGGGTCTGTACTGAGGGAGTACTGCACTGTCGGAGGGTCTGTACTGAGGGAGTGCTGCACTGTTGCAGGGTCAGTACTGAAGGAGTGCTGCACTGTCGGAGGGTCTGTACTGAGGGAGTGCTGCACTGTTGCAGGGTTAGTACTGAAGGAGTGCCGCACTGTTGGTGGGTCTGTACTGAGGGAGCGCTGCACTGTTGGAGGGTCAGTACTGAGGGAGCGCTGCACTGTTGGAGGGTCAGTACTGAGGTGTTGCCTTTTAGATGTGGCTTTAAACCGAAGCCCTGTCTTTCTGCTCTGGTGAATGTTAACGATTCTTCCTGTGTCTGACCAATGTTTCTGCTGCAACAAAAATTAGGGAAGTAAGGATTTAGCTGGTTCCGGCTTCTGAGACCTCATCCTAAGAAAGGCTGGGGTGGGTGCTGCCTACAGAACAACACTCGCTTCACTTTGTTGTAAGATGTTATGTGTAGTTCAGTAGGTCTCATAGAGGTTCTGAGTCTTGAATAGTTTAACAATAAGCTTTTATTAACTACTATTAACTATATACCTACATACAGTCTAAGTTCTCAGCTAGGAGCTATTTCCCTGCATGCATCTATATATGTCTCTGTTCATACAGAATTGCCTCTGGACCGGGTCAAATGCTCCTTTACATCACTATGTGGGTGGCACTATACTCAGTCCCATGTTAACCCTATCTATGCCAGACCCTTATACGCCTCCTCCAAGCCTTTATTCAAAGTATTTACCATACATTCCTGTTTACCCAGCACATTTACATTACTTCTATGACACCCTTCTCCCCACCCCCACCACCAAGTCTCTGTGTTTACAGGTTCAGGTGGCCTGGAGGCTTTATAATTCTTCCAGATATCGTCTTTATAACAGTTGGAGGAGTGGTAGACTCTGTTGTACTGGGTAAACCTGGATGATTAGGAGGTTGTTTTGGATGTGCTGTTCTGGCATTTGGTTGGTTTTTCTTCCCACATGCGGTTTACATGGGAATTGATGTTTCCAGAATGGAATCTTCATTCCCACTTGATTCACAATAGCCAAAAATGTGATAACTCTTTAATTTTCCAGTTGTTTTTCAAGCTTATGAATCTTTTCATCCAGCTGAGCAACTACTCTTCTGGTGTTCTGAATTGTCTGCAGGACCCTAATACAAGCTTAACAACTTCACCTGGGCTTTCAGTTCCTTTCAGAGTCTCTCTTCTCTGGTCACTGGCTGCTCCTTCGAATGACAATTCTGACTGCTGCTGACTTCAAAGCTTGTTAAAACTCATTCTGGCCACGAAATTAAGTTGTTCTTTTTTAGCTCACTCCTGCTGGGTGTTCTGACTCTGCACTCTCTCTGGGTATTGAAGCTCGACTTCCACTAGATTCAATGGAGTCTCCTGCTGCAGTGTGGAGCTTTATTTCTGTCTCTGCTTCCTGCCCCGCTTTAAAGCTTTTGTCTGACAAGCTCCTTCTGCAGCTTTGCTTCTGGTGCATTTCGTTGGGTCAGAATGCTGCTTTTCAATCTTCCAGCTTTGAAATTTCTTCTGCAGCTTCGGTGAAGATCTGGGTTGTTCTGATAGCTGTCACCATGTTGTAAGATATTTTGTGTAGTTCAGGAGGTCTCATGAAGAGGTTCTGAGTCTTGTATAGTTTGACAGTAATTGTTTATTAACTAATAGTAACTGTATACATATATACAGTGTCAGGTCTAAGCTAGGACCTGTCTCCATGCTTGCCTCTACATACATCTCTGTCTAGTACAAGACTCTCTCTAGACTTGGGTCATGTGTTCCTTTACATCACAGGACTTTACTATACCCAGTCCCACCTTAACCCTTTCAATGCCAGACCCTTATACCACACAGTCTACAATAATTCATTGCAGTGGCAACACTTTGAGATGATTTTGGATTGAGAAGGTGCTGTAAATTTATAAATAGTGCACTTGTTAATGGCCATTGCTGTTGATAGCGAAATGGGATGTTCCAATAACCTTGAGGTGGACTGTGTTCACAAGGAGTGTAATTTGGAAACAGGACTGTAATCCTGATTCTCTCACCCACATACTGAGAGCATAAGACCACAGGACAGCCCTTAAAATCTCACATAACGTAAATCATATCCTAGAAGACTAGGGGAGAGGCAATTTACCTGTCAGCTCTTCTTTCTTTGACTCCACGTAAATAGAATGAATTTATAACATCACTTAGGCTGTCAGTATCTCTGTGTTTCTTCCTCTTTTTCTCTCTCTCTCTCCCTCACTCTTTCTTGATTCTCTCTTTCTCTCTCTCTCTCTTACTTTTGCTCTTTTCCATCTCTCTCTCTTCCTCTCTCTACTTTCTCCTCAGGTGTATTCATGCTTTCCTTGTGTAATATTATTTGGGGTTTAGACTGAGTTGACAAAATCTGTTTTTTAATTTCAAAATTCATATCTGGTCTCCCCAAGATGCTGGGATACAATTCCACCATCACTAGCTACCCGCAGAACCTCAGCCAAACCTTTCAGCCTAGAAAGTGATTCTGTTTTATTTTATATAATTAAATGGCTTGTCAGACTTGCCAGGGTGCTTCTGGGGTGGGGTGGGGGGAGGGTGGAGGAGTGGTAGAGGGGGGGCATTAAGAATAAAAAACACGAGTCGCAGAATTTGTAATGTGTAACAATCCTCCAGTGATTGCATTTTTGGTGGAGAATTCACCCTGCTTTTATTGGGAAATGCAGCTGCAGATTTCATCATGTGTCTGATTTTCTATGGTCTTCTTGAGTCAACTTTGTTGGCTGGAAAGTTGACTGTTTGCTGTGAGTCCTGATGCAAATCCCACCCTAGCTCCAACTGATTGTCTGGGACAGTGGTGTAAATGGACACTCTGTAAATTTAACTCCAATTAACCCACTTTGATCCCATAATCCTTAATATCCTTACCGACAAAAATTTATCAACCCTAGCTTTGAAATTTTTTGTTGACTTTTGGGGAGTCAGGCTGACTCTGGACACCTTTAAAAATAGCGGGTGGGACCAGGCCCTGTTTTTGATAGATCCCATTTTTTCGGCAGCAGGGGGGGGGGGATGGGAAACCTAAACTCAGCAGGCGCATTTGAAATTAGTGCTCAGTTCAAACAGACCCCATTTTTCTTCTTCCAAGGGCCTTAACCTGCAGTGTAGGAGTCATAAATTTATATACCAGCTATAAATGCTTGTGAAGGTAAACAGTAAATGGTAGGGCACTGAGGAGTGCGGAGGAACAAAGGGAACTGGGAGTTCAGATACATAATTCCCTGAAAGTGGCGTCACAGGTAGACAGGGTTGTAAAGAGAGCTTTTGGCATACTGGCCTTCATAAATCAAAGTATTGAGTATAGGAGCTGGGATGTTATGGTGAGGTTGTATAAGACATTGGTAAGGCCAACTTTGGAGTATTGTGTGCAGTTCTGGTCGCCTAACTACAGGAAGGATATCAGTAAGATTGAGAAAGTGCAGAGAAGATTTACTAGGATGTTGCCGGGTCTTAAGGAGTTGAGTTACAGGGAAAGATTAGACAGGTTAGGACTTTATTCCTTGGAGCGTAGAAGAATGATGGGAGATTTGATAGAAGTTTACAAAATTATGAGGGGTATAGACAGAGTAAATGCGAGTAGGCTCTTTCCACTTAGATTAGGAGAGATAAACACGAGAGGACATGGCTTTAGGGTGAAAGGGGAAAGGTTTAGGGGGAACATTAGGGGGAACTTCTTCACTCAGAGAGTGGTGAGAGTGTGGAACGAGCTACCATCTGACGTGGTAAATGCGGGCTCACTCTTAAGTTTTAAGAATAAATTGGATAGATACATGGATGGGAGAGGTCTGGAGGGTTATGGACTAGGTGCAGGTCAATGGGACTAGCGGAATAATATTTTGGCACAGACTAGAAGGGCCGAATGGCCTGTTTTCTGTGCTGTAGTGTTCTATGGTTCTATGGTTCTAAGACCTCTTTTAGTGTAATAATTTGAAAAATTTAAATCCCCAGCGCTTTAAACAGGAAACAGGCTGAAGCTGTCAGAATTTAAAAATCACCCTCTGTTTTGATTGACAGGACATCTGGTGTAGATTAGAGAAAACCTTTACTAGCTGTTCCTGGACTTTCAATAGAGTTCTTGGTTGACATTTCCCATGAGCTTTAATTAAAACTGAGGTCATTATAAATGCTTGGCTGAGTTTCAAAAGCCACATAAGCACTTATCTCAGTGGGAGGGTTGAGTTTGCAATTTGATTGAGAGTTTAAAGAGGCTAATAAAGAATTAACTGTCTTTGATAAAAGCAAAATACTGAGGATGCTGGAAATCTGAAATAAAAACAGAAAATACTGGGAAAAGTCAGCAGTTCTGGCAGCATCTGTGGAAAGAGAAACAGAGTTAATGTTTCAAGTCCATATGACTCTTCTTCAGAGGTCCACATGGCTCCTGAGGTCTACCCATAGTGGGCACTGGGTGAGTGGCTATGGAGATATCATTTGGGTATGAGGTGGCATGGGGTGAGTGGGCACATGAGTTGGCATGGAGGTGGCATGGGGCTATGATGGGGCATGGTCTGGGTGGAGGACATGAATTGGTGCGGAGAGGCATGAGGAGTGGGTGGGGGTGAGATGGTGCGAAGGGTAAGGGCTCGAGGGATTAACAGTGTCTAAATAACAAGGTCACAGAGAACTGAGGTGGGCCTTCTAACCAGCCCACCTCAGCACTTGCCAGCATCCCCCCCCTCCACCCCATGGTCACCTATGCTCTGCCTCCGGTGGGCCGGAGTCTACGCTGTCCTCGCCTCCCCAGAGCAAAAATTTGATCTAATGGGACCCTTAAAACCAAGCCAAGTCGGAGAATTTCCTGACTTGAGTTACTCAACTCGGTAGCGAAAATCCAGCCCCCAGCCTCAACAGTGTTTTGGGAGAAAGAGTTCCAGATTTCCATTCCTCCTTTGTGAAGAAATTCTTCCGTGGGGAAACTGTGAGGTGATCCACATTGAGCTGAGGCAGGATACAACAGAGTATTTTTTAAATGAGGGGAAGTTAAAAACTGAAGGAGCAGAGAGAGAGATTTAAGGATCCAAGTACAGAAATCACTGGTGGACAATAATTCCAAAAGCTAATGGGATATTGGTCTTTATCTCAATGGAGCTGGAATACAAAGGAGAGGAACTGATGTTACAGTTTATATAAAGCTCCAGTCAGACCCCATCTGGAGTAACTGTGTTCAGTTCCGGGCACCGCACCTCAGCATTGCCCCTGGAGGGAGTGTGTTGCAGATTCATCGGAATGATACTGGGGCTAAAAGGGTTGAATTATGGCTTAAATCAAGAGTTTCACAGGTTAGTCTTGTAGTTCTTTGAGTATAGAAGGTTAAGGTGTGATCATATTGAGGTGTTAAAAATGATTAAAGGATTTGATGGAGTAGATAGAGATAATTCCTGTGAGGAGTGCAAGTCCAGGACAACAGGACAGAACCTTAAAATTCGAGCCAGGCCGTTCAGGGGCGATGTTAGGAAGCACTTGTTCACACAAAGGGGAGTGGAAATCTGGAACTCTCTCCCTCCAAAAGCCCATTGAGACTAGGGATCAATGGGAAATTTCAAAACTGGGGTTGATTGATTTTGTTGGGTAAGGGGATTAAGGAAACCAAAGAAGGGTACATGGAGTGAAGATACATATCAACCATGATCTAACTGAATGGTGGGACAGACTAAATGGCATCCTCCTGTTCTGATCATCATAGCAATCTCTCTCGTTCTCAGTGTCAGTTTAGGGGTATATAGCATAGTGGTTATGTGACTGGACTAGTCATTTAGAGCTCTGAACATGGGTTCAAATCCCACCTTGGCAGTTGGGGGAATTTAAATTCAATTCATTCAATAAAATCTGTATTAAAAAGCTAGTCTCAGTAATGGTGGCCACGAAACTACTGAAATATCGTAAAAACCCATCTGGTTCACCAATATTCTTTAGGGAAGGAAATCTGCCGTCCCTTACCTGGACTGGCCTCCATGTGACTCCAGACCCACAGCAATGTGGTTGATTCCAAACCACCCTCTAAAATGGTCTAGCAAGGCACTCAGTTGTATTCAAGAAGGCGGCTCACCACCCCTTCCCATGGGCAGTTAGGGATGGACAATACGTGCTGGTCTTGCTAGCAATGCTCACGTCCCAAGAATGAGTAAAAACAGGTCACTGAAAAGGTGTTTTATGAAAGAACGTGAGTGTATTTTAATGATTTCTTTTTGATCTTGTGTTTGTGAAGGATATTTCCGGACAATGGAGATGTGATTAATTTTGCCTCGTGGTTTGGCTTCGCGTTTCCCAACATGCTGATCATGTTTTTTCTCTGCTGGCTATGGCTACAGGCTTTATTCCTGGGACTGAAGTAAGTGGCTGTTTTTTTAAGGACAGTGAATTGTTTAATGCTGCTGTGTGTCTGTACCTGTGGCCCTGAGGGACAGTCAACACAATATAATCGGTTGTTTAAAATCAGAGTTATGGAACTGTATGAGTAAATGAAAATATACCTCAGTTGCAACAACATCTTGCATTTATATAGCGCCTTCAATATTGGAAAACATCCCAAGATACTTCACAGGAGCGATTATCAAACATAATCTGGTACAGTCATATCAGGCAAGAAATTAGAACAAAGGCTTGGTCAAAGACACAGGCTTTAAGGGTCATCTTAAAGGAGGAGAGAGAGAGAGGCAGAGAGGTTTAGTACAGAAATTCCTGAGCTTAGGGCTGAATGCATGGCGGAGTGGAAGCCATGGTGCACTGATTATAATTGGGGGATGTGCAAGAGGCCAGAATTAGAGGAGTGCTGAAATCTCTGTGGGTTGTAGGGAAGAAGAAGGTTACATGTAGAGTTAGGTATACAATGGTATGAAGGTGGCCCATGCCAGCGGCACCAATCGCTGGTGCCTCCAGAGTCAAGAATAATGTTCCTTCATACATGATCCACATTCATTCCCACCATTTTCAGAACAAGAAGACCATCAAAGGCCAGCCTGATGTTGATCTCCCATCTCTGGTGCAAAGATGCTGGGATGATGTTCTATTGGGCTTCCCCAAATCCCCCAATGTACCATGGCTAGAAATCCTGTAGAAACAGTCTTAACAAGCAGTATTTACCATTTCCCTGGGATTTCAATAAAGACCATCCAATGGGAGGCCATGAAACTGTTGCTGAAATTAACAATGCCGACTGTTGATTATGGGGGTGGGGTTTGAGGCCCTGTTGTTATGGGAACAGACTGGCCACAAAGTTCAGTCTTCAGGCTCCTTTAATGAGATAAAGTCAGAACAAGATTATTCCGATTCCTGGTAATTTATAGCAATAAACTCAGGTAGTGATTTACCGTCTAATGTCAGCTAAATACTCCCCATATAAAGACTGGGTGGGATATGGACAATGACCTTCGCTTCTTGCACTTTTTTGATCTTTGAGCTCTTCTCTGTTTTTCTTTTTCTCTCTCCCTTCTTGTCTCTTGTTTTCTGGTTTCTAGTTTTCTCCACCATGTGGCCTTATTTGGGAGGGTCTCTTCTAGTCGAACTCTTACCCAATTAACCCATCCCTGTGTCCAGTCATAGTTAAGTGAGCAATGTGCATCACGTAATGTTCTGCTTGTTCATGGCTGTTCTATTTCCTCTTATTTTAGGGCTGTCTCATCCTGTTGCTCCTTATCGTAAACAAACGCCTCCCTCTCTGTTTGAGCTGACGCAAGCAGCTTCAAGAGTTTCTTTTAGCTGCAGTAAGCTTTTAAAACTTGACATAAACTCCCAGAACCCCTTTACCTTGCCATCATTCTGCACTGTGCCCTGTTTCTAACTTTTTGCACTCTTAATGCTACAGAGAAACTGTTGGATAAAGTTAAACATTAAAAATGTTTAATAATCTAATTACAAACTGCCCTGGTTGATGGGAAGGTATCATTATCAAGCCCCTGATTTCTGGCTAATGCAGCTATTCCCAACAGATTGTATAGAGTAGATTGTATAGATGTATAGATTGGCAATGCCAACTTGCAGATCACTTCACCCAATGATATGCTTTATCTCTGAAGGACTGCTGCTGATTCCAAGTTATTAACACATAACTCATCGACACGTAATTCAGGCATTGGATTATAAAAGAGGAACAGCATATGGATAAAGAAAGCCATATTACAGTGTATAGAAAGCCAGAGTTTAACAATATATATCAGCAATAAATCATGAATTTTAAAAAATTCCCTTTTCTCTGTATTCAATCTTTGCCTGGTTCTTACAAAGAATTATTAGGTCCCATAACAGTGAGGGGGGTGAAAAACTCTAAAATATACAAAACACACAAATAAGTTCAGGAGATCAGAGTCCAGATTCCCAGTGTGGGCACAATCCAGAAGTAAACATTACATCTAACCCCGTGTCCTGGGAGTGTTTGATGGGAACAGTGTAGAGGGAGCTTTACTCTGTATCTAACTCCGTGCTGTACCTGTCCTGGGAGTGTTTCATGGGGACAGTGTAGAGGGAGCTTTACTCTGTATCTAACCCCGTGCTGTACCTGTCCTGGGAGTGTTTGATGGGGACAGTGTAGTGGGAGCTTTACATTGTATCTAACCCTGTGCTGTATCTGTTCTGGGGGTGTTTGATGGGGACGGTGTAGAGGGAGCTTTACTCTGTATCTAACTCCGTGTTGTACCTGTCCTGGGAGTGTTTGATGGGGACAGTGTAGAGGGAGTTTTACTCTGTATCTAACTCCGTGTTGTACCTGTCCTGGGGGTGTTTGATGGGGACATTGTAGAGGGACCTTTACTCTGTATCTAATCCCGAGCTGTACCTGTCCTGGGAGTGTTTGATGGGGGCAGTTTGGAGGGGGCTTTACTCTGTATCTAATCCTGTGCTGTACCTGTCCTTGGAGTGTATGATGGGGGCAGTATAGAGGGAGCTTTACTCTGTCTCTAACCCCGTGCTGTACCTGTCCTCGGAGTGTTTGATGGGGACATTGTAGAGGGAGCTTTATTTTGTTTCTAATCCTGTGCTGTACCTGTCCTGGGAGTGTGTGATGGGGGCAGTATAGAGGGAGCTTTACTCTGTATCTAACCCCTGTGCTGTACCTGTCCTGGGAGTGTTTGATGGGGACAGTGTAGAGGGAGTTTTACTCTGTATCTAACCCCGTGCTGTACCTGTCCTGGGAGTGTTTGATGGGGACAGTGTAGAGGGAGTTTTACTCTCTATCTAACCCCATGCTGTACCTGCCCTGGGAGAGTTTGATGGTGACAGTGTAGAGGGACCTTTACTCTCTATCTAATCCCGAGCTGTACCAGTCCTGGGCGTGTTTGATGGGGACAGTGTAGAGGGAGCTTTACTCTGTGTCTAACCCTGTGCTGGGAGTTAAAGGAAGGCAGGAGCAGGTGGCTCCACAAGTTGACTCTATTTCAGCCTCCATAAGAACTGTGGGAAACTTCTCTGAGAATCCTCAAGGAAACCTTTGGCCTCTTCAGCTCTGATTTTCTCCTCCACACAGAGTCCTCTGATTGCAAGTCTCTCCGAGTCCCTGCAGAGATCGGGATTGGGGAATTGCGAATAGACGGGGATCTAGTACTGCAGAGAGCTGTATAAGAGAGAAGAGATCAGTTCCACCAGATTGCTGTCCAAATGTTGAAGGTGATAATTCTCCATGTAGTATACTTAGGGTCTGGGGCTGAGGTCCGTTGCTGTCCAACACTGTGCCCCATGCAGAGGCCTCAATCCTTCCCCATCCACATTTAGATGCTAATGATATCTCAATGGGATAGAGCTGATAAAATGCTTCTAAAGTGACCTTGTCTTGCTAACAGTTTTCGGAGGTTGTGGGGATTCGGAATTCCGGTCTCGTCGAAGGAGAAGAAAGCTTATGGTGTCATCCAAGAGGAGTACAAGAAGCTCGGCCGCATGAGCTTTGCAGAGAAAGCTGTCCTCGTCCTCTTCATCTTGTTAGTGGTGCTGTGGTTCACCCGGGATCCCGGGTTTGTCCCAGGCTGGGGAAATGTCCTCTTCGACAAAAATGGCCAGGAGTGAGTACTGAAGACAGGGTAACACAACCCGAGGCTGGATTGTAAAGTGAGCCAGGGCAGCCACACATCCACTCTGCTTTTAGCAAAGACTTGCATTTACATAGCGCCTTTCACCCGCTTAGGAAGTGTAATCACAATTTTAATGTAGGAAACAGGGCAGCCTATTTCTGTACGGCAAGATCCCACAATCAGAAACATGATAAGGACCCAGACAATGTGGTTTAATGTGGGCTGTTCAGGAATAAATATTGGCCCAAGACAACGGGGGGAACTCCCCCTGCTCTCCTTCCGATAGTGGCCATGGGATCTTTTACTTCCGGTTAAGAACGTAGACAGGAGATTTGGTTTAACTTATTATTCAAAAGATGGCAGCACTCCCTCAGTACTGACCCTCTGACTGTGCAGCACTCCCTCAGTACTGACCCTCCGACAGTGCAGCACTCCCTCAGTCCTGACCCTCTGACAGTGCAGCACTCCCTCAGTCCTGACCCTCTGACAGTGCGGCACTCCCTCAGTACTGACCCTCTGACAGGGCAGCACTCCCTCAGTCCTGACCCTCTGACAGGGCAGCACTCCCTCAGTCCTGACCCTCTGACAGGGCAGCATTCCCTCAGTCCTGACCCTCTGACAGGGCAGCACTCCCTCAGTCCTGACCCTCTGACAGGGCAGCATTCCCTCAGTACTGACCCTCTGACAGTGCAGCACTCCCTCAGTACTGACTGTGCAGCACTCCCTCAGTACTGACCCTCTGACAGTGCAGCACTCCCTCAGTCCTGACCCTCTGACTGTGCAGCACTCCCTCAGTACTGACCCTCCGACAGTGCAGCACTCCCTCAGTACTGACCCTCCGACAGTGCAGCACTCCCTCAGTACTGACCCTCCGACAGTGCAGCACTCCCTCAGTACTGGCCCTCCGACAGTGCAGCACTCCCTCAGTACTGGCCCTCCGACAGTGCAGCACTCCCTTAGTACTTACCCTGCAACAGTGCAGCACTCCCTCAATACTGACAGTGCGGCACTCCCTCAGTACTAACCCTGCAACAGTGCAGCACTCCCTCAGTACTGACAGTGCGGCATGCTCTCATTGCTGACCCGCCGACAATGCGGCATTCCCTCAGTACTGAATAACATCGATGACACCAACATAGATAGGAAAGTAAGTTGTACAAAGGAGGTAAAGAATTTACAAAGGGACTTAGGCAGGTTAAGTAGCGGGCACAAATTTACAGTTGGAGTATAAACTGGGAAAATGTGAACTTGTGCGGTTTGGCAGGAAGAATTGAAAAGCTCTATACTATTTAAATGGAGAGAGATTACAGAACTCTGAGGTACAGAGGGATCTGGGTGTCCTAGTACACAAATCACAAAAAGTTAGTATGCAGGTACATGTGATTAGGAAGGCAAATGGAACGTTGGCATTTATTGCAAGACGAATGGAATATACAAGTAGGAAAGTTTTACTGCAGCTGTACAGGGCCTTGGTGAGACCATGGCCGGGAATTTCCAGCCCGTTGTGGCAGAACCTGCTGTGGGAGATTCAGCGGCCCAAAGTCCATTGACTTTCGGTGCGTCTGGACCATCCCGGCAGCAGGCAGGGCCGGAAAACCGCACCCCACATCTGGAGTACTGTGCACAGCTTTGGTTTCCTTTTTTGAAAAAGGATATAATTGCATTAAACATCGTAAAACATCTCAAGGGGCTTCACAGGAATGCTATCCAACAAATTTGACAGAATCACAGAACTGTTAGGGTGCAGGAGGCCACTCGGCCCATTGTGTCTGCACCGGATAGCAAGGTCACATAGGAGATATTAAAATAGATGAGCAGTTAATAATACTATCTCGTTGGTCAATACCAGGTCTAGTATAGCCTACTCACTGGCTGGTGCCAAAACATACTGTTCTAAAAAACTATCTGAAAAACATTCTATTGGAGGAGGGCACCCAAGAGGTAGGTTTTGAGACACATTTCTAAGTGGGTGAGAGAGATGAAGAGGTTTAGAGAGGGAATTCCAGAGCTTAGGGCCCAGGCAGCTGAAGGGACGGCCGGCAATGGTAGACTGATTAAAATCGGCAGAACAAGATGCCGAATAGTTAGCCTGGATTCTAGAAATGGAGTTGGACAGCAACAGGAATGTATGGCAGTTTGTGGTTGCATTGGGAGGAGGGAGGTTGGGGACAGGAAGATGTTAAATCTTGATCCAAGTAGTCTTAGGTTGTAACCCTCACCAGCCTGTGAACACGGCCTAGATGGGGGAGGGGGGCAGTCTCCAAATTGAGCAGACTGTACAGAACCCATAATCAGAGAGGAGCCTTTAAAGGGCAATAATTCAGCTCCTGCACAAACCAGGAGATTTGGAAACCTGGAAATGTACAGAGCCCATTGGAGAGACTCGAGAACTCAGAGTTGTAGCAGCTTCAGAGGAGTTTCTGGGGAACACACAGCTCATTGTTCAATTGGAAATTCAGCCAAGAACATATTTAGAGAATAAAGCTGGAACAAATCCGTTGCCTAAGGTTACCATCAGTTCTCTGCATTTGTTCTCGGAGTGGGTTGAGAGGGCCCATCGAATGCCAAGATAGAGTGCCAACATCGAGCATCCTGCAGTCAGGTGTAACATGGATACAATGCAGGATAAACTACCTGGTCCTATGCTGGGGGAACTCATAAACACATGAGCAAAACTTAGAAACATGCCACTGTTCCTTCACTGTCGCTGGGTCAAAATCCTGGAGCTCCCTCCCGAACAGCACTGTGGGTGTACCTACACCAAAGGGACTGCAGTGGTTCAAGAAGGCAGCTCACCACCACCTTCTCAAGGCCAATTAGGGATGGGCAATAAATGCTGGCCCAACCAGCGAAGCCCACATCCCGTGAATTAATAAAAAATTCTGAATCTCTCCCCATCTTGGGCTTGGGGTTCTTGTTGGTATAAATTCTTTTTTGGAGGAGGACAATGTCAGAGTAGATCTTTCTCTTGCAGGTGGGGTTTAATATTCCCCTTCTCTTGATCCTCCTTCATCCTCCCTACAACCTCCACCCTCCCTCTATCCACCTCTACCCTCCACCCTCCCTGCACCCATCTCCATACTCCACCACCCTCCATCCCCTCCTCCCTCTACTCCACACCCTCCCTCCATCCGCCACATTCCCTCCACATCCCATCCTCCACCTTCCCTTCATCCTCCTCTTCCCTCCCTCCATCCTCCACCCTCCCTCCATCCTCCACACATGATCCAACCTCCCTCGACCCTCTCTCCACTCTACCCTCCCTCCGTTCTCCATCCTCCCTCCAAACACCTTCCCTCCACCCTCCCTCCAACCTGCACCCACCCTCCGTCCTGCCTCCATCCTCCACCCTTCCTCCATCCACCACCCTCTCTCCACCCTCCCACCATACGCCCTCCACTATCGCTCCACCTTTCACTCTCCCTCCATCCTCACCATGGAAAACTCTTTCGAGAATGGCAATTGATCTAATTAATCTAAAGTTAAATCCAAGATTAATAGATGTTTGTAAACCAGAGATAGTAAGGAATATGGGGTTAGATCACAGATTAGCCATGATCTTAGTGAATGTTAGAACAAGCTCAAGGGACTGAACGGCCTCCTCCTGTTCCCATGTTCTTTTTAAATCTAGTGCAGTATGACAGTGCTGGGGTTGGGGAGAGTGTCTGTTCTAGGCTAACACTTGACCCTAACCAATTCTTCCTCATTTCAGATATGTCTCTGATGCCACTGTCGCACTCTTCATCGCCTTCCTCATGTTCATAATTCCATCGCAGAAGCCAAACTTTAAACCCTGGAATCGGGTCCTGGAGAGCTCGAAAGAGAACAGGACAGGTACAGCACGAGGTTAGATACAGAGTAAAGCTCACTCTACGCTGTCCCCATCAAACACTCCCAGGGCAGGTACAGCACGGGGTTAGATACAGAGTAAAGCTCCCTCTACACTGTCCCCATCAAACACTCCCAGGGCAGGTACAGCACGGGGTTAGATACAGAGTAAAGCTCACTCTACGCTGTCCCCATCAAACACTCCCAGGGCAGGTACAGCACGGGGTTAGATACAGAGTAAAGCTCACTCTACGCTGTCCCCATCAAACACTCCCAGGACAGGTACAGCACGGGGTTAGATACAGAGTAAAGCTCACTCTACGCTGTCCCCATCAAACACTCCCAGGACAGGTACAGCACGGGGTTAGATACAGAGTAAATCTCCCTCTACACTGTGCCCATCAAACACTCCCAGGGCAGGTACAGCACGGGGTTAGATACAGAGTAAAGCTCCCTCTACACTGTCCCCATCAAACACTCCCAGGACAGGTACAGCACAGGGTTAGATACAGAGTAAGGCTCCCTCTACGCTGTCCCCATCAAACACTCCCAGGACAGGTACAGCATGGGGTTAGATACAGAGTAAAGCTCCCTCTACTCTGTTCCTATCAAACACTCCCAGGACAGGTACAGCACAGTGATAGATACAGAGTAAAGCTCCCTCTACACTGTCCCCATCAAACACTCCCAGGACAGGTACAGCACGGGGTCAGATACAGAGTAAAGCTCCTTCTACACTGTCCCCAACAAGGCATCTCTATCACAATCTTAGAGTACCAGCTGCTACAATGCCAGTGTGGGTGGCCATTCTGAGTTGGAATTACAGGCAGTTCTGTGCCATGGCCCTTTAGGGGCTCGACTATAACTGCACAAATTAACTTCACACTTCCACAGCCAATAGGTTCTGGTTGACATCCCTGGGCTGCATTTGAACCCACATTGTTGAGGTGAAAGGACTCTATCTGGTCCACACATTTCCCGATCCTATGTCAATGCATTCTAGCCAATTGCTGTGCAGAAATGATTGGGTAGGAAGAAAATGACATTGAGATTGTTTCTTTCTAAAATGCTGGCCAGGCAAGAAGCAGATGAAGAAACTCCTCGACTGGAATACCGTCCAACATAAGATGCCCTGGAATGTGGTGTTATTGGTGGGAGGAGGTTTTGCATTGGCTAAGGGCTGTGAGGTAAGCACCTTTTATAACTTTCCTCTGTCAGGAATCTAGAAACCCAGGGGTAAACAGAGAAGTCGATAGTGTGGCTGAACTGACCACGTTCATGACCAGTTCAATCGAGTGCAATCTGGACTATTTTGGGACTTTGCCCTTACAGATAAAACTAAGCAACCTCAGATTGATGATGTGTCTGATTTCATAGAATCACATAACACAGGAGGCCATTCAGCCCAGTATGCCTGTGCTGGTTCATTGAAAGAGCTATCCAATTAGTTCCAATTCCTGCCTGCTCTTACCCGATAAGCCTGCAAATGTTTTCTTTTCCAGTATTTATCCAATTCCCTTTTGAAAGTTATTATTGAATCTGCTTCCACCATCCTTTCAGGCAGCACATTCCAGAACACAACAACTCGCTGCGTAAAATGGTTCTGTCACCATCCGCCATCATGTGGAAATTCCACTGATCACCCCAATTTCAACAGCTTTTTTGGGAGGACAGTGTTCCAGATTTCCACCCCCCTCTGCATGAAGAAGTGCTTCCTGACATCACTCCTGAATGGCCTGGCTTGAATTTTAACATTCTGCTCCCTTGTTTTGCACTATCCCCACCAGGGGAAATATTTTCTCTTCATCTATTGATTCTCTTTGATTTTAAACCCCTCGCTCAGACCATCCTTCAATCTCCTAAACTCAAGAAAGTACAAGTCATAATTCAACCTCCAATTTCTGACAGTCGAGTTGGGGAGCTGTGTGTATACCCTGCAATAGTGACTGGTCAGTGCAAAGTGAAGGCTTTGTACTTTGAGCTTGGGGGTGGGATGGAGAATTGGACTGGCAAGTGACCAGAAGCCCAAGATCACACTTATGGACTGGACATTTAACAAAAACACTGTCAGAGATAAAACCTTCACCCTTTTTTTTCCAGGTGTCTGGTCTATCCAAATGGCTGGGGAATCAGTTACTTCCACTACAGAAAATCCCACATTGGGCCATCGCTATTATCTTGTGTGTGGTGATGGCAATCGTCACAGAGTGCACCAGCAACGTAGCTACAGCCACACTCTTCCTCCCTATCCTGGCTTCAATGGTACGCCTTGCCTTCTTCATGTTACTGTGTGTTATTGAGGATGAAATGGGGAGGGGGTGGGGTGAGAGTTTCCTCTCCTCCTAATTACCCTTGAGAAGGTGGTGATGAGCTGCTTTCTTGAGCCGCTGGAGTCCATGTGGTGTAGGTACATCCACAGTGCTGTTTGGAAAGGAGTTCATTTTTGTCAAAATCCTGGAACTAGGAACTAGGTAATTAGGGATGGGCAATAAACGCTGGCCCAGCCAGTGACGCCCACATCCCATGAACGAATGTTTTGTAAAAAGAAATCCTCAATTTAAAGCCATGAATAAAACCTTAAATATCTCCCTTTGGATGAAGCTGAGGTGCAGACTAGCAGATACCTAAAAATACAACTGGCTCCCTTTAAAGGGAGATATGAAGCTTTTGGTTTGTCACCCAGCCACAATTCCTCCCTGAATTTGAAACTCCACAAATCAGATAAACTGGAGCATTCATCTCATCGGCATTTGTGGGAACTTGTACATAAAATAGCAGCTGTGGTTACTTCCATAAGAACAGTCACTGCATCTCCAAGTAGCTCACTGTTCCTGAGACCCTTTGATTAGGTGCTACATAAATACAAGATTAAAAGATTGGCATTTCTATAGTTCCTCACAGCCTCAGGACGTCCCAAAGCAAATCAGAGCCAATGAAATACTTTTGAAATGTGGTTGCGGTGTATAATGTGGGAAACACAGCAGCCAATTTGTACACAGCAAGTTCCCAGAAACAGCAACAGAATAAATGACCAGATCATCGTTTTTTCCTGACATTGGTGGAGGGATCAATATTGGCCAGGACACTGAGATTAACTGCTCTGTTCCTCTTCAAAATAGTGCACTTGTGGGATCTCTTACATCTACCTGACAGAGCAAATGAAGACTCAGGTTAATGTCTCAGCTGTTATAGTGAGGCTCTGTGCATTAAGAACACATGTGCACTGAATCACACTCCCAAATTCTGCTGCTCACTTTGCTTTTCATTTGTTGGGTTCAATGTTTTGGACCAGGCTTCACCCAATACATTGAAGATTGCACAAGTTAAGCATTAACTCCCAGGATTCAATAATTACCCCGATGTAACTAGGTTAGATTATGTTACATTAAGCAACATTGCTGCAGCTGCTAATCCCAACCAACCAATACCGATCTGAGATGTCACCCCCCTCTTGCTAACTCATTTCTCTTCTTTCCAACCCAGGCTACCATGATCCATATGAATCCGCTGTACGTGATGATTCCAACCACTTTAAGCACCTCTTTTGCCTTCATGCTGCCTGTTGCCACTCCCCCCAATGCCATTGTGTTCTCCTATGGCCACCTCAGGGTCATTGATATGGTAAGTGATTTTGATTGACAAGGGAGTCAAGGGTTATGGGGGCGGGGTCAGGCAGGAAATCGGAGTTGAGGCCACAATCTGATAAACCACGATCGAATTGAATGGGAAACAGGTTGGAGAGGCCAAATGGCCTACTCCTGCTACTATTTCTTATGTCCTGTTAAGTACGTAGAGAAGAAACTTGAGGTTTCACTGTTCAGCCTGATGGCCACTGGGAACATTTGCTCCTTTCGTACTGTAAAGCTGCTACCTTACATTGTACGGTTTACTCCAAACCCCTGAATGTTTATGTGAACAGAGACAATCTTTCAACTGTGTTCAGCCACACTGGCTGATTGGGCTGCTCAATGGGCAACCAGAGACATTTATAGGGCAGGAGGAAGCCATTTGGCACATCCTTTCTGTACTGGCCCTTTACCAAAACAATTCAAAATGAATCCCATAGTCTTTCTTTTTGTACTTCAGATATATTTAACCATTTTTTATAAGATGTAATGGTCTCTGACGTACCCAAACATCCCATGCTCCAAAAATGCAAAGAAATTCAAGTTAATCCCTCATCTTACTCTTTGAGTGAGTATTTTTATTTGATGGCCCCTTGTTACTGACTCCCCAGTGATGGGAAATAACCCTTCCTAACTCACATGATCAAAGAATGTCCATTGGGTGAGGTAGTGGAAAGGTTGCTGATGCCCATGGAGTCAGTACCTTTGGGAATGGCTGGATGAATTTGTCATTTCAAAGCCCTGGCCCAGGTTTCTGGTGAACCATTCCTTCTGAAAGTTGCCCAATGCCGGATTGGATTTGCCAAACTTGTCCAAAAGTGTAAGAAAGATCACCATCAGAGCCCATGGGCAGGATGGGGAATGAAATTCTTAAAATGATAAAGGGAGGGGAGATGCAGAGAAACCATTTCTTCAGGTGACGGGCCAGGGGTGCTGGGCGGTGGGGGATGTCCAGAACATGGGGACAGAATCTTAAAATTAAAGCCAAGCTGTTCAGGAGTGAAATCAGCAAGCACTTTGTCACATAAGGGTAATGGAAATGTGGAATATAGATACTGAGGATTGACTGAAATTTTCAGTGCTGTGGTTGATAGGTTTCTGTTGGGTTAAGAGTCTTTAGGGACATGGAGATAAGGCAGGTAAATGCGGTTGAGGTACAGATTGACCAATAATCTTGGACAAAATTAATAGGCCCTAGGATAGTATGAGTTCATTAATGAAAGTCAGCATGCATTTGTTAAAGGCAAATTGTATTTGAATAAATTGAGTTCTTTGCTGAACTGAAAGGGATGTTTCGGTAGTGTGGCTGATGCTGTGTATATAGGCTTTCAAAAGATGTTTGAGAAAGTTCCATATAATAGGCTTGTTTCAAAGTTAAAGCCCGTGGTGTTAAAGGGGCAGTGGTTGTGTGGATAAATGGCTAAAATTGGGCTAAACAGAAAGCAGAGGGTAATGTTGAACGCCAGACTGGAGGGAAGTGTACACCAGTGTTCCGCAGGAGTCAGTATTAGAACCACTGCATATTTTGATAGATATTATCTTAAACTTAAACTGGCCTAAACTTGAGTAAGCATTAACACCTGCAAATTCTTCCTCCAAGCCACTCACTATCCTGACTTGGGACTATATTGTTGTTCCTTCACTGTTGCTGGGTCAAAATCCTGGAACTCCCTCCCTAACAGCACTGTGGGTGTACCTACGCCACATGGACTGCAGCAGTTCAAGAAGGCAGCTCACCACCACCTTTCTCAAGGGAAATTAGGGGATGGGGATTAAATGCTGGCCTAGCCAGCGACGCCAACATCCTGTGAAAGAATAAAAAATATATGACGAGACAAACTGAAATTGGGAAAATTTATTTGAAACAAAGATGAGTTTTCAATATTTGAGAATATGGGAGTGACACCAGGATAAAAATTATGCATTGGAATAAAAGTGAATTAAGTGTATAATGCCTTTTCTAGCTTTCATGGCTGCACACGAATCAGTAATATCATTATAATTAATATTTCTTAACAATTCACTGTCATGCTTGAAATTGTTATATTAACCAATCAACTGTCAGCAAGCCAAGAAGATCTGTGCAGAAATCTGTCAACCTTATAGACCCTTCCCCAGAACAGGGAATGTTTGAGTGTCTGAACATAGTTTGTCAACTTCTGTCTTTTCCACAGATGTTGCCTGTCCTGGTGAGATTTCTCTGCATTGTTTGTTTCTGTATCAGGAGTAGTTAATAATTCTCAAATATTTCAGTTGGAGCAAATAAAAGTGACAAATAGTCAAAAGTGATTTTGACAAACATTAAAATTGATTTAAATGACCAGCAATAGCAAATAGCTGTGGATAGGACCAAAGATAGCTGCACACACTGACTCCAATGCTGAGTACAAGTACATTGAATATCATAGCCTGACAGAGAATAAGTGGTTGCCTTTCTATTTTAGTTTAAAATGAGGAGCTGTAAAATAGATTTTTGATAGACAAGGGAGTCAAGGGTTGTGGGGGGCCGAGAGGAAAGTGGAGTTGAGACCACAGCCACATCAGCCATGACTTTATGGAATGGTGGAGCTGGCGTAAAGGGCCGAATAGCCTACTCTACTCCTGTTCCTATGTTCCCATGTCCTAATTCTTCCTGTTATATATATTTTTTAAATTAAATAATTCAAAATGTGGAATGAATTCAAAGATAATGAATGAAAATCAATTTTTGTTGCTGATTATAATTTTAACTAGCAGAAAATACCCAGTTACTACCCTCTGGTTGAATTGTCCCCATGGTAGTTAAGAGCTGATTGAGATAGGATAAGTGCATCTTAACCATTAGTTGATCATCATTAAATAGCAACACCAACCTTGTCCCTTGTTTTCCTAATTTAGTTTAATTGGTTTTATTCAAAAGAAAAGCAACACCAACAACCTTAAGCAGCTTTTAGCAAAATATAGACCTGAAGCTGAATAAAAAGTTGAATTCTGGACAGCACTGAAACTCCAGTTTCACCCTGTGGAAATTTCAATGCATTAATGGTTACAGGATTTTGATGTTTGTATACTGTTTTTACATTACACTCATAGTTTCCCACGTTATCCACACCGCCTAAAGGTCACTGCCTTGCCTTCACTTCATTCTAGCAATTAATTTCCATGTCTTTCCCCAAGAACACATTTGTCCTTGTTTCGAATGAATTCTCCCACATTAAGACACTGCAGACAGTTGGCTAATTTTCAATGCTCCCTCTCTCTCTGTTTATGCAGCGACAGCATCCATCGAGTGCCTTCACGGTGCACTTTGGATCCTGCAGTCCTTGAGTGGACCAGCGCCTGAGCAGGAGGGCGAGAGCGCAGCCAAGGGCGGAATACACCACCCCGGATGCACCTTGTCGAAACAGATGGCCGCACGGACCTGGGCTCTCGCTTCAGGACAATCGGATCTCGAGTGCTGGAACTTTGTCCTGGAGCAGCTCGCTCTGTGGCCATTTCAGATTCGGAGGAGTCAATGTAACAAAGGGCGTGAGGCTGCCACTTTAGATGGAGGGGGGGGCGGTGGAGTTGGTAAAGGCAAATGCTGCCAGTTGAACGTGGGACCCCTAGGCCCCCAGTGTTTTACACCTTGTGCACCCCCCCTTCTCCCAGGCACTGCTGAATGGGCCTCCTCCTGCTCTTGTGGAACAGGCTTGAGGGGCCTAATGGGCCTCCTCCTGTTCCTATGTAATATTGTGAGGGGCTGCATGACCTCCTGTTTTGTTTCTATGTATATGCAATGTTATCTTCTGTTGGGCTCCAGGGCTTGTATTGATACCAATCACCTCAATGCTTCACAACATCAGGAATGTATCTGCTAAACATTCAGCTTCTGAGAGGGCAGATTTTAATCTGATTTGACTGAATCTACGTTCTATCATTCTGCAGGTCAGGTCTGGATGGGTGCTCAATATACTCGGAGTGGCCAGCGTTACTCTCGCCATCAACACCTGGGGTTATGCAATGTTCAAACTCAACACCTTCCCCGAGTGGGCTAATGTCACCCGGACAGGCTGAGGCCATGCACTGTCATGTCATGTGGAAGTTAGAGGTTATTGAAGTGACAAAGAGGAAAGTTGAGGATTTGAGGCTGTGACTGAATCAGCTAATGATGCATGTTCAAATTCCAAAGGAATGTGATTGAACCAAGTATGACTTGTGAGGAAAACACCAATTTAATGTGCAGAAATAGGGGTGTGCTGATTAAAAGATTAGCTTATCCATGATTGCAGTATCCTGTAGTTGTGTTCCTCGTTTTCTATTCCTCCATGGCTTTGTCCCTCCCTATCACTGTAACCTCCTTCAACCCTACAACACTCTGAGATCTCTGTGCTCCTCCGCTTTTGGTCTCTTGAGCATCCTTGATTTCCATCGCTCCACCATTGGTGGCTGTGCCTTTAGCTCCTGGGCCCTGAAATTCCCTCTCTAAATTTCCCTATCTCTCTCTCTCTCTCTCCTACTTTAAGACACTAGTTAAAACCTCCCTCTTTGACCAAGCCAAGAGTCTCCTGGCCTATTATTCCCTACGTGACTTGGTGTCAGGTTTTGTTTGATAACACTCCTGTGAACTGTGTTGGAATGTTTTACTATGTTAAAGGACAGGTCAAGGCCCGCGTCTGGCTTCAGGGATTTGCATTTGCTAAATAATAAATATGTTAAAGGCGCTATATAAATGCAAGTTATTATTGCCCAGTGCTGAATGAAGTTTAACGAAGTGACTTGGTTGGACTGATCACCATCCAATATCCCAATTCTGTTACCCCCCCCAATGTGTAGTTATTGTCAGATTGGAACCGAGTCTAGAATTGGCCCCCACTGTTTAAGCAGCTCAACTTCACAAAACAAAAAACAATTATCAAATACAGGAAAAATAAAAGTGGCCTTAATGTTGCCAATCAATTTACTGTTTTGTTTGTGTCCAATCAGTACATCCTCTAAGACATGTATCCTTCTCTATTTCTCCTGTGGTAGATTTAAATCATTTTCAACTTTGAAAAGTGGCTGATCTTATTCACGAATTGTGGTTTGAAAGTTGATTTCTCTTCTCTGCTGAAGAATCCTTGGCTTATTCCACAGTTGCATATCAACAGTTTCAGATGGGACAGGTTCTTCAGCCCATCTAGCCCACCAAAGTACTGCCTTAGGGTAGGGTCGGCAACTGTGACTGGACGTATTCCTGGAGGTTTCATCACATGACCTCTCACCCCCAACTGATACTTCTTCCCACCTTCAATATTTGAAAACACAAGAAATAGAAGCATGAGGAGGCCATTCATTCATCCATTGGGAATGGGGTAGCTTCATATCGTGCACTTTTGCTGATGGCTGAAGAGACCAAACCGTGAGAGGCAGGTTTTGCCACAAGCGCCACACATGAAGTGGTTTTCAGACTTGTTGTGGGTTGTTGTTTTTGGTGTTGGCACCTGTTCTCAAGCCGCTATGGGCACTGATCATCATGGCGGCACACACCGGCCCACAGGTGCTGTCATCATTTCCCTCTGTCATTGGCTAGTGTCATCCGGCTACGAGAATCGATGTTAAGGACCTTCATATCCACACTTGCAAACATCCTTGAAGGGGAGCTTTGGCATCTTACTGCTGTTCTGGCTCCGTCTACCTCCTCACACCAAAAATCCTTGGGAAAATTGCCTCATAGGTCAGCCCTCTCTCCCAGGAATCAATTTTTATAACTAATAATTGAGTGTGTCGTTACCTGATGATACTTATTCCCACAACAGTCTCCGGGAGATTTATGCCCAATTCCTGGAAACTCTAGGGCAATGCTGGAGGGTTATCAAGCCCCATATTGGTGCATCTCAAATAATCTGAAATCCCAGTTGTTAACAAATAGCCTGCTCAGTTCCTTCTTGAAACCCTTTAAGGTTTCTCGTTCTCTGTTAATCTTTTAAACATGCACTGGGTTCCAGATGTGTAGTTATATCAAGTGCTAAAAAGTGTGAAAGAGGTGTTGATATCTCTGGGTTTACCTGCCCTATGCTTCCATAGAGTTTCTGCTTATTGATATAAAACTGATGTGATTAATAGTCATTCTAATTCTTCTTTATGTCCTGACCAACATGCCCCACTTAACCGAAAATCCACATTCAGCTCAGTGTTGCTCGTGGGGTTTTGCTTGATTCAAAATGGCTGCCACATAGCAACAACTACTGGATTCAAATTAATTCATTGGATGTGAAGGAATTTGAAAGGTGAGGAGAGAGGAATGATTTTTTAAAAATTCATTCACAGAATTTGAGTTTTGCTGATACAAGCTTATCAATTCCAGATTTGTTTAATTGAATCTCAAATTCTACAGCTGCAATGGTAGGATTTGAACTCTCAAAGTCATTAGTTCAGGCCTCTGGCTTAGTAGTCCAATAACATTATCACTATCATACTCCTGTGCTGGTGCCATACCTATTACCGGTATTAAACTCTCAGTTCCAGGACATCCCTGCAGGAGTTCTTCAGGGTAGTGTCCTAGGACCAACCATCTTCAGTTGTTTCATCAATGACCTTCCTTCCATCATAAGGTCAGGAGTGGGGATGTTCACTGACAATTGCACAATGTTCAACACCATTCATGACTCCTCAGATACTGAAGTAGTCCATGTCCAAATGCAGCACGACCTGGACAACATACAGGCTTGGGCTGACTGGTGGCAAGTAACTTTCTCACCAAAGTGCCAGGCAATGACCATCTCCAACAAGAGAGAATCTAACCATCGCCTCTTGATGTTCAATGGCTTTACCATCACTGAATCCCCCACTATCAACATCCTGGAGGTTATCATTGACCAGAAACTGAACTGGACCACACGTATAAATACTGTGGCTACAAGAGCAGGTCAGAGGCTAGGAATCCTGTGATGAGTAACTCACCTCCTGACTCCCCAAAGCCTGTCCACTATTTACAAGGCACAAGTCAGGAGTGTGATGGAATACTCCCCACTTGCCTGGATGAGTGCAGCTCCAACAATACTCAAGAAGCTTGACACCATCCAGGACAAAGCAGCCCACTTGATGGGCACCCCATCCACAAACATTCACTCCCTCCTCCACTGAACAGTGGCAGCAGTTTGTACCATCTACAAGATGCACTGCAGGAACTCACCAAAGCTCTTTAGACAGCACCTTCTAAACTCACGACCAGCACCATCTAGAAGGACAAGGGCAGCAGACACATGGGAACACCACCACCTGGAAGTTCCCTTCCAAGTCACTCACCATCCTGACTTGGAAATATATCGCCGTTCCTTCACTGTCGCTGGGTCAAAATCCTGGGACTCCCTCCCTAACAGCACTGTGGGTGTACCTACACCACAGGGACTGCAGCAGTTCAAGAAGGCAGCTCACCACCACCTTCTCAAGGGCAACTAGGGATGGGCAATAAATGCTGACTCAGCCAGTGAAGCCCACATCCCATGAATGGTTAAAAATAAAGATGAGGGTCAGCACAAGTTCGACACCCAGGGAGCCCAATGACCGGGAGATTTGATCCAGAATTGGGCTCCTCAATCATCTGAAGTTTCACCAAGCCTGACGGGTGTCTCCTCAATTGTGAGGGACTGCCGACGAGGGCTCTAAATACTGCACGATGTGAGTGAAGTGGTAATTGCAAGCCCATCCCACACTCCCCCGCCAAATCCACAATCCCACCCCTGTCTCAGAGGCGTTTCCCAATTTCATTACCAAAGGCTCTAATGTTTAAGCTACATCCTTTCGTCTTAGACTTCCCAACCAGTAGAAATGGTTTCTCTCTATTAACCCTATTAGTTGCTCTTAGCATCTTGATAACCTTGATAAAACCACCCTTTAAACTTCTAAATTTCAAGGAATACAACCACATCTCTCCTCATAATTTAACTCATGGATTCCAGGTATCATTCTGATAAATATACACTGCACTTCAAGGCTAATATATCCTTCCCGAGAACTGTTCACAGTAACTCCAGGTGTGGTCTTTGACTAGTTGAAGTCCCAACACAGATCCTTGTGGGACACCACTGGTCACATTCTGCCCATTAGGGGATCTGTCCAGCATCCCTACTCTGTCTCCTGTGGCTCAGCCAATTTCCGAGCCAGGTTAATAGTTTGCTTTCAATCCTGTGAGCTTCAACTTTAGCTAGCAGTCTCTTCTTGGGAACTCTGTCCATATAAACAACATCCATAGACATTCCTCTGTCCACTACTTTAAACATTTGTTCAAAAATCCAATCAGGTTTGACAGGCATGACCTACAAATCCATACTGATTCTCTCCAATCAGCTGAAAATTTTCAAGTTATTCCTTCCTTATTTAGACTGTAATAATGACCTGACACCAGTTGTTAGGCCAACTGCTCTATAATTACCTGGTCTTCCTCTCTCATTTCCTTAAATAGTGGAGGGACTTTCGCAACTTTCCAATTAAAAGGATAAGAGAACTTGAGAAGATTATAGCTAGGCCATCTACAATGTTCTCAGCTACTTCCTTTAAATCCCTAGGATATAAACCAACTAGTCCTGGGGATCTCTCACTCTTTACTGCCATTATTTTCTTTATTACTGATATTATATGTTAAGTGCAGAGGGCCACTGTCACTGATGCAATATTAGTTTCCTGGGGATGTCTGGCACACTGACCTCTTCCTCTACTGTAAATACTGATGCAAAATAGTCATTCAGTACACCCGTCATTTCCTTTCTTTCACCAATATCAAGTCAGTTTTTAAAGGGCACGGTTTTTTTTTTCTTCCTCATAGTTCCATAAAAGTCTCTCTCGAGTTCACAGTTGTGAGTCAAACTTGAGTCCTGTGATGATGTCACCCATTGGCTCAGCTACACTTTCACCGAATGAAACAATAACTTTTCTTCCTTGAGATTTTATCCCAAACAACAACCTTTTGCTGTTGAACATTTACTGACAGTGAGGTGAGATATTTATGACTCAGAAAGTAACAGAAAATGAATGAAAGATCTTAACGGAACTATGTGGAGTTCATGACATTCTTGAAATAAAGTAAAACACAGAAGGTTAAACCTGACTCCATAGCGGAGAAAACAGATTCCCTCTCCTCTCAACTGAGCTAAAGATTAATCTGCAATAGTGACTACTATTGAAAAGTAATGAATTGTCTGCAAAGAGCTTTGGGATGGCTCTTGTCACATGAGCTTCAATTGCACCCCCTCCACCACCCCCCCCAAAGCCCCCACCATTGATTGCCTGATATCCTAACCCTTGGGTTAGGGATAGGGTCCATCCTCACGATGCCCTGCCCTTCCCACAGCCAATCAAAAAGGGAACAGAGTTTTCATGATGTGACTGGTTGAGTCTCGACTCTTGGTTAAACAGCCTTTCCCCCACACAACACCAATATTTTTTTTATCAATAATAGGCAAAAGTAATCAAAGAAAAAAACATACTGTTTTTTAAATTCCCCTGTGATTGTTCTCTTGGTAGTAAAAACTAAAATTTCCCCTACACAACAGTGGCTACAGATCGATGATGACAGGGGCCATGGATACAAACCTCCCTTTGATTCAAACATCTGAAAAATGACTTTGGAAATACTGTGGATAAGTCAATGTATGAAAATCAGCAGAGAAGTGAGTTGCTTGAGCAAATCCCACAGCCCTGAATTTTCCCATCTCCTGGTGGACACTGGGTGGGTGAACCAGAGTAAAGCTCTAAACAGCCTTCATTAAACTGTTTCTCTCAGAGTTCACCAATTCCCCACCAAAGTCACACAAGAGATTCGGGACAGCATCTACTGATAACCAACAACCCCTCAGCAACACGAGGCACACTGTACTGTTCATCATATTGTGAGTAAAGTTACTCAGCGACAGACCTGTCCCCACCAGTACTGTACCCCAGTGTTATAGTGACAGACCTGTCCCCACCAGTACTGTACCCCAGTGTTATACAGTGACAGACCTATCTCCACCAGTACTGTACCCCAGTGTTATACAGTGACAGACCTGTCCCCACCAGTACTGTGCCCCAGTGTTATACAGTGACAGACCTGTCCCCACCAGTACTGTACCCCAGTGTTATACAGTGACAGACCTGTACCTAATTCTGTCTCTCTCTTCACAGATGCTGCCAGACCTGCTGTGTATTTGCGGCATTTTTTGTTTTTATTTCAGATTTCTAGGCATCCACAGTATCTTACTTCTGTATTAATCCAGCTGAATTTGGTTTCTTCTGTCCAAGAGGTGACTACTCCATTGCTGCACTGACAACATCCTGGCCAGGCCTGAACAGGAGGTCTGAAGACTGACAATTCCATCTTGTTTGTCATGAAACAGAAATGCCGGGGGAAGGATTGTCCTTTCCCACCCAGAACCTCCTCAACGACACTGGAGGAAACTTCCATGTATTATCTTCTCGGGTTGGGGACCCCATGCTCTGCTGGGGGGAATCTTCCCCTCCCCCACCATCCCCCTTCCCGAAGACCCGTCCCCTCATTTGCTGGACGTGTTGTTCTGCTGTTGCTGTTCAGCCAATGCTTGCTGCAGCCTCACCCGTTTCCTTGAATAATGTTGCCAGTGCAGTAGCTGCTGCTCATCGATGAACTTGGCGCACTGTGCGTTGACCAACTCCTTGCGGAAATGCTCGTACTGCAGCAGCTCCAACATGTGGAGGCACTGGGGGTACCTGTGGCAGAGAGAGAGTGAGAGACAGAGGACACAGAGAGGTATCCTGGAAGAGTGCAGGGTGTGGGCACAGGTGAGGGGGAAGAGTGGGGCACAGAGCAGGGAAGGGGGAGGGAACTTGTGGATGGTTTGGGGAAACTTGCAGGAGAGTGGGAGAGGGACAGAGTGCTTATGAAAGCATTAGGGATACCTGTAAACAGGGAGAGACAGAGAGATGGGAGGGAGCAGAGGAGCATTAAGAAATGGGAGCAAATTTTGTAGGTGAAAAGGAGCTTTACTCTGTATTTAACCCTGTGCTGTACCTGTCCTGGAAGTGTTTGATGAGGACGGTGTAGAGGGAGCTTTACTCTGTATCTAACCCCGTGCTGTACCTGTCCTGGGAGTGTTTGATGAAGACTATATAGAGGGAGCTTTACTCTGTATCTAACCCCGTGCTGTACCTGTCCTGGGAGTGTTTGATGGGGACAGTGTAGAGGGAGCTTTACTCTGTATCTAACCCTGTGCTGTACCTGTCCTGGGAGTGTTTGATGGGGACAGTGTAGAGGGAGCTTTCCTCCGTATCTAACCCCGTGCTGTACCTGTCCTGGGAGTGTTTGATGGGGACAGTGTAGAGGGAGCTTTACTCCATATCTAGCTCTGCTGAAGGGCAGCCATGATTTAACTGAAAAGTGGAATAGACACAAGGCGCTGAATAGCTTCCTTTTTCTCCTATCCCTTCTGAACCTCACAGTGACAAGTGGAGATGAATAACTGAGCAAGGCAATGAGTGCTTCTTGCCCCAACAAAGGACGAATGACATCAAGAGGAATGGAGAATATGGGGGTTAGGCAGTAGGGGGTATCCTAGATAATGATCCTGTGACAGTGGAAAACCACACCGATCCTCCCACCCAGATGAGCACGCCCTGCTCGGAGTACAGGCACTTACTTCAGGTACTTGGCATACTCCGGCTCCTTCCAGTACAGCAGATATTTGAAGTAATTGACAAATGTTCGGTCTCTGAAGTACCCTCGCTGTGCTAGGACTGCCGTATTGCAAAAAGAAAATGAAGAATTGGGTTATCACCCCTGCCAATTCTTTCCAGGTAGCAATCGTTAGAGTGAGGACTCTTAACCAGAGAGCAGCACACCTAACCGAGAGGGGCGGTTTCACTGTCAGTGATGTTACTTCACCTGAGGGAGTTGGGAATGTTACTCTCCTCGTGTGCGTCTACTAGTAAAGCTGAGCCTCAATCTTCTAACCAAAATCAAGCGCTTGCAGTAGGTAACATCATATTGCTCAGTTCCTTCTGCAAATCCCCTCCTCACCCAAGGCCCGATATCTGATTGTTTGATCATGGACACTCTCCGTGTGACAGTATTACTGGTCTAAGCTCTGAAGAAGAGTCATACGGACTCGAAACGTTAACTCTGTTTCTTTCTCCACAGATGCTGTTAGACCTGCTGAGTTTTTCCAGCATTTTCTGTTTGTTTCAGATTTCCAGCATCTGCAGTATTTTACTGGTTTGTCTGGTTATTTGATTATGGGCACTCTCTGTGTGACAGTATTACCGATCGGCACAAAGGAGATCAATTCCTGTCTGTAATTGGATGGCGCCCGGTAATTGCACTATTATTGTGTCAAACAGCAGCTTGTCAATTTCCCAGAATGCTCCTGCACACACTTACAGTTCAGGTAGTTTGGGTTCGCCAGACACTGAACAAACTCCAGCTCCATCTGAAATCGCAGCTTCGACTGTTCCTCTTGAGTCCAGAGAAGGGGAGAAAAGAAAAGGAAAGTTTATTTTCTCATTATTTAAACAGGAATGCAGGGGGATACTTGTTAGTGGAGCCGTAACTCGTGCCAGTGAATAAAGGGAATCGCAGCTGTCAAACCCTACCCAGTTGCAGCCGCTTGCCCACAGGCTGGCATCAGGCTCGATGTCAAACCAGCTGCAAGTTGTGGAGAGTGGGGTGGAGGTTTGGAACAGCCCATCCCATTTAACTTCAAACCAATTCAGTTATTTGAATGTATAAAGAAAAATCTTGCATTTCTGTAGCACTTTCACAGCCTGAAGCATTTTGCAGCCAATGAAATACATTGGAAGTGTAGCCAGTGGTGTAGCAGTCAATTTGCACTCAGGAAGCTCAGCAGGGCAGTGTATTATGGGTAAGCAATTTAATTGTGGCACGAGACTTCAAAGCAAAGTCCAACATTAAAGAGATGATCACACCTCCTCCACGAACGCATTCGGAAAGTTCCACTTTGTCGCCTTGCTTTGTGACCAATGTAGCCCAACATGGGGTTCCAGCAGATGGAGAACGATGATTCCTACCCTTGGACTGGGGTGGGGGGGGGCGGGTGGTGGACAACCCAAATCACTCCAGTGCTCAAACTGAGCAGGAATGTCCAGCCTCAGCCTGAGCTCTAGACCTCAAATTAGTCTGAAAGTGCCTGGTTAGAGGAGAGGAAATCAGCCAGGAGGTCCCCTCTCCTGTAACTTCTGGTGGTGTTGAGGGTCTGACAGCCAGTGTGAGTGCATGTGTATCAGCTGAAGATCAGGTCAGTCTCAGTTCTGATGCCTTCCAGGATCAAATATGTTAGTGGCAGGGCTCACACATAAAGAACTGCCACTGGATGGGGGACAGGGGGACGGGAGGTGATGTTTAATCAGTGAGCATGGCAGGGCAATGGAACCAGTGAATAAGGATTAGATTATATAATTTGTATTTCCTGGAATATAAAATGTTAAAGGGGCAATTTTGATTGAAGATTTTAAAAGGAATTGATAGGGTAGATAGATAGAAACATTTTTCATCTGGGATGTGAGGGAGTCTAGAGCAAGGGGCAGGGCATAACCTTAAAATCTGAGTCCAGCTATTCAGGAGGGAAGTTAGGAAACACTTCTTAATACAAGGGCTGGTAGTGCTGAAACTCTCTCCCACAAAAGGCAATACAGTAGATTCTGGGGTCCAATTAATCATTTTATATTCAAGGTGACTAAACCTTTACTAGTCAAGAGCATTAATGGATATGGCAGGGTGAGCAAATGTCACAGGTTTTACAGGTTCATCCCATAATCAACATTATTGTCCCATGTTGTACCATACGTGGATGCTGTCTTTCACATATTTAAATTTCATTCACGCACAGCTCACAAATGCGGGTTTGCACTGATCAGGAGGAGTAGGCCATTCAGCCCCTTGAGCATGGACAGGTATGCCAGCCTTCCGCCCCCCCCCCCTCACCCTCCAGTTGGTCACCCCGGGATATGGAGCCAAGGTAATGGAATTATGAAACAAAAAAAATAGCTGGAAAAACTCAGCAGGCCTGACAGCATCTGCAGAGAGGAATACAGTTGACGTTTCGAGTCCGTATGACTCTTCATCTGAACTAAGGAAATAGAGAAATGAGGTGAAATATAAGCTGGTTGAGGGGGGTGGGGGCCAGTGATAGGTGAAGGCAAAGAAGAGATTGCGAAAGATGTCATAGACAAATGGACAAAGGGGTGTTGTTGATGGTGGTGATATTATCTAAGGAATGTGCTAATGGGGAAATTAAGGGTAGCAAGCAGGACAAGTTAGTGGCAGATGGCTCTAGTGGGGATGGGGTGGGGGGAAGGGATCGAAATGGGCTAAAAGGTGGCAATAAAACAATAGATCAAAATAAATTTAAAAACAGGTGGGAAAAGAAAAATATATTTTGAAAAAATTATAAATTACTGGAAAAAGGGGGATTGGAAAGGGGGTGGGGATGGAGGAGAGAGTTCATGATCTGAAGTTGTTGAACTCAATATTCAGTCCGGAAGGCTGTAAAGTGCCTAGTCGGAAGATGAGGTGCTGTTCCTCCAGTTTGCGTTGAGCTTCACTGGAACAATGCGACAGGCCAAGAACGGACATGTGGGCATGAGAGCAGGGTGGAGTGTTGAAATGGCAAGCGACAGGGAGGTCTGGGTCATGCTTGCGGACAGACCGAAGGTGTTCCGCAAAGCGGTCACCCAGTCTGCGTTTTGGTCCTTTGGTCATGTCAGGCCTGCTGAGTTTTTCCAGCTATTTTTGTTTCAGATTTCCAGCATCTGCAGTATTTTGCTTTTATCTTAATGGAATTATGATACTGACCAACCATGGTCTCACTGAATGGCCTCCTCCTATTTCTAATTATTCCAGTCAGAGTCAGCGACTTCACTATTAAATAGCAGCAACCCCTTTCCCACCCCTAGTACCAAGCCGGAACAGTTGGACCTTCACTTCCGCCCCGCTGTTGCCCCTTGATCCCCACCTCCGCCCCACATTTGGTCACATGAGTATTTACATCCGCTTCCCCTCACCTGTCTCCATAGCGGCTGGAGCTGCGGCCATTATTGTTTTTCTCTCCTCCTCTCTCAGCCGAACAGATAGGATGGAGCCGCTTCGGATAATCAGTGTTACCGCTTCTACTGATCGGTAACAGTTCTAATGTCTTCTGACCAGTATAACTATCCAAATTAATATAACTAACCGGCGCTCCGATCCGCAGTGACTCCGCCTGGCGTCAGCAGCCGAAACAAATAACTGCTCCCAGAGCAACAGTGAGATCGGTGCTGCCCCCTAGGCTGGAGGAGCGGGAGATGGCGGAGCAGGAAGCAGTGCTGCCCCCTAGGCTGGAGGAGCATGAGGAGGTGCTGCCCCCTGGGCTTGAGGAGGAGGCGGTGCTGCCCCCTAGGCTGGAGGAGCGGGAGATCATCTTCTTATCGTGTCCACAGACAGTCTATACATGGCCCAGCCAGAACTGGACATATTTTTGCGCCTTGTTGTTGAATTCGGCAAGATCTGCAACAGTGCAGGGTTCCTCTAGCGATAGGCATTGCAGGAGATGTTGCATAGTCTGTGGCTCAGTTCCACATTCACAAATTGTCGGGCAGGTTGTATATCACCATTTGCTTAGTGGCACCTTTGAACGACCTACACCAGTCCTAAGTCTGTTAAGGCACTTCCAGGTTGCCCAATTGCAATTAGCTCATGGGGGAAGGCTTTCATCAGGTAGAATTTCCATCGCTGGGGGTTGTTCGAGACTGGCGAGCCAGTCTTTCCACAAGGCGATGTGGGCTTCAGATGGGGTTGATTGTAATGGAACAACACTGTTCATGAAGATAAAAGCAAAAGAACTGCAGATGCTGGAAATCCAAAATAAAAATACCTGGAAAAACTCAGCAGGTCTGACACCATCTGCGGAGAGGAACACAGTTAATGTTTCCAAGTCCGTATGACTCTTCAACAGAACTAAGTGAAAATAGAAGAGAGGTGAAATATAAGCTGGTTTAAGGGGGGGTGGGACAAGTAGAGCTGGATAGAGGGCCAGTGATAGGTGGAGATAGCCAAAAGATGTCATAGTCAAAAGGACAAAGAGGTGTTGAAGGTGGTGATATTATCTAAGGAATGTGCTAATTAAGGATAGAAAGCAGGACAAGCAAGGTACAGATAGCCCTAGTGGGGTGGGGTGAAGGAATCGAAATAGGCTAAAAAGTAGAAATAAAACAATGGATGGAAATACATTTAAAAATAATGGAAATAGGTGGGAAAAGAAAAATCTATATAAATTATTGGAAAAAAAAGGGGGGGATCGGAAAGGGGGTGGGGATGGAGGAGAGAGTTCATGATCTAAAATTGTTGAACTCAATATTCAGTCCAGAAGGCTGTAAAGTGCCTAGTCGGAAGATGAAGTGCTGTTCCTCCAGTTTGCATTGAGCTTCACTGGAGCAATGTTCATGAAGCTCTTCCTTGACTTTAGGCAGCTGGGTGTAGGTGTATGACCATGTAGAGAGTGCCTCTCATCTGATGTTTGACGGAGTTGTTCTTTCTTGCTGGCTACCGTTCTTCATATATCAGGGGGAGCAGGAGATGGCGGAGCAGGAAGCGGTGCTGCCATAGACTGGAGGAGGAGGAGGCGGTGCTGCCCCCTAGGCTGGAGGAGCGGGAGGTGGAGGCTGTGCTGCCCTCTGGGCTGGAGGAGCAGGAGGCAGTGCTGCCCCCTGGGCTGGAAGAGTGGGAGGAGGCGGTGCTACCCCTTGGGCTGGAGGGAGCGGTGCTGCCCCCTGGGCTGGAGGAGCGGGAGGAGGCGTTGCTGCCCCCTGGGCTGGAGGAGTGGGAGCAGGAGGTGTTACTACTCACTGGTCTGGAGGAGGCATTGCTGCCCCCCCGGGCTGGAAGAGTGGGAGGAGGTGGTGCTGCCCCCTGGGCTGGAGGAGTGGGAGGAGGCGGTGCTACCCCTTGGGCTGGAGGAGGTGGTGCTGCCCCCTGGTCTGGAGGAGGGGGAGGAGGCAGTACTGTTCCCTGGGCTGGAGGAGGCGGTACTGCCCCCTGGGCTGGAGGAGGCGGTACTGCCCCCTGGGTGGGAGGAGGCGGTACTGACCCCTGGGCTGGAGGAGCGAGAGGAGGTAGTGCTGCCGTCTGGTCTGGAGGAGGGGGCGGTACTAATTATTATGTCGCGGAAGGAGGCCATTTGGCCCTTTGTGTCTTGTACAAGCCTTTTCTCCTCAGGCGAAATACAGGAGTTGCACGGCGGAGTATGGAGGGCCACTGGTAAGAGGGTTGATGGAAAAGTGAACGAGGGTGTCCTGGGCAGGGGCGGGATGGTATTTTCTGGAACAGTCCTGCTGTCGAGGGAGGATCTAGGGTTTGAGAAGGCTATGTCACTGTCGTGACCCTGGGGAGAAGTTTAGAGAATGAGAGACATATTTGAGGTATTTCAAATTCTGAAGCAGGACCTAGATTTCAAACATTCACCTCTCTCTCTCTCTCTCTCTCCACAGATGCTCTCAGGCTGGCTGAGCGCTTCCAGCATTTTCAGTTTCGAATCAAGAATTCCTGCCCCATTCCATCTTAAAGCCGCCCCTTTGGCCAAGGATTTGTTAACACCTCCTCATAATCTCCTGCTCTGGCTTGGTGTTTACCTAGGCCGCTGTCAAGCGCATTAGGACGTTATCCTACATTAAAGGTGCTGTGTAATGCTATAAAATGCTGGCTCTTGTTTCAGCCTTGTAACAAATGTTGTATTTGGCTTTTTACATGTTTAGTTTTAACCATGTTAACATTTTTGTGTAGTTTGGGCACCTCGGGTGCTCATGCCCAGGCCTCGGCTGTAATCACTGACAGCCCTCACTCTGAACTCCCTCAGGCATTTTCTAATTCTAAAACCCATAGGGCTCAGCACAGGACGAATCTTTTTCAAACCAAGCACACAAAGTGTGAAAGCAATGTTTAACTTTATACTTCCCGACGCACTGAACAACTAAGGTCAATGTTCACTCTTTCAGAGGGGATGCTGAACTGATAAAGGGACAGGCCAAGTGTTCGTGGACGAAGCTCTCCACAGGCAGATCGCTTGTTTCGCCCTCCTGACTTCCCTGTAGTCCTTGTAGGATGATAGTGTCTGTGGTACTTGCCCAGTTTAACTTTCATCTGCACTGCTCTGTAACTCACAAAGTTTATTCTGGGGATATTTAGATCCTTGCTGCTACTCCGACTCAGCTGCAGCTACTCACAGTGTAACGTTTAATGTATATTTATGCTTTAAGCCAGCAATTTGGAGAGAAACTACCCTGTGTTTTAATTTAATGTGCAGTTACTGCACACATACATCACCGCCCTATTTGACACTGAGCTGAACTTCCAACCCCATACCAGCACTAACGCTGCCTATCTCCATCTCCCTAACATTTTTATTGATTCATCCATGAGATGTGGGTTCACTCACTGGGTCAGAACTTGTTGCCCATCCCTAACTGCCCTTGAGAAGATGGTGGTGAGCTGCCTTCTTGAACCGCTGCAGTCCATGTGGTGTAGGTACACCCATACTGCTGTTAGGGAGGGAGTTCCAGGATTTTGACCCAGCGACAGTGAAGGAACAGCGATATATTTCCAAGGCAGGGTGGTGAGTGACTTGGAGGGGAACTTCCAGGTGGTGGTGTTCCCATCTATCAACTGCCCTTGTCCTTCAATCACCCGACTTTACCCTGTCTCAACTCATCTGCTGTTGTAACCCCCAACTGTGCCATTCTTGCCTTTAGACTTGATTATTCCAGTGTTCTCCTTGTTGGCCTCTCACTTCCACCCTCCATATCTGCAGTTCATCCAAAACTCTGCTGCACGTGTCCTAACTCTGACCAAGTCCTGTTCCTCTATCGCCCCTGTGCTCACTGACCTACATTGCCTCCCAGTTTAGCAACGTCTCCATTTTAAAATGCTTATCCTTGTTTGCAAATCCCTCCTTAGCCTCCCCCTATTTCTGTGATCTCCTGCCCCAAGCCCTGTGCATTCCTGCAAGGCTGACCTTTGAGCATCCCCGATTTTAATCACTCCACCATTGGCAGCCATGCCTTTAGCTCCCTGGGCCCTAAGCTCTGGAATTCCTTCCCTAAACCTCTTCACCTCTCTCTCTCTTCCTTTAAGACACTCCTTTTAAACCGACCTCTTTTTAATTAAACTTTTGCTGAGCTCAGTGTCAAATTGTTTGTTAACACTCCTGTTAAATGCCTAGGGATGTTTTACTATGTTGAAGAGCTGTTTAAATATTGTTAAATATTTGTTCACCATGCGTCTGACTTTGTTTTGTTTCTGGGTGTTTGTTGACATGCCTTCGTCCTTGTCCTCCGTCCAGTTGGTGAATTCCTGACGGATAAGCGACATTCCTGATGTGTCTTTCTGCAATCTGGCCTTTCCCTGTAAACTTGCCCAGCGTGCAATAACACGTTTGTCCTCACCAACGCCTTCAATACATCTTTAAAACCCTACTCTCCCCATCCCCCCCTCCCACCCCCTTACAGGTGAAAGCTGTTGCCCACAGGGAGGATGGAGCCTGCCATCTGGTGGATTCGGAAGAGCTTTAATTCAGTGCAAGACCTGAGTTCAGAAGCTGCGGAACAGCTGATTGTGAAGAATCAGAATCGGATTTTGTTGCTGGTAATGAGCACTGTGCAACTATTTAATATAATGTGTGTGTGTGTGTTAGTGTATATATGTGTTTCTGTACCTATAGGGAGAGTGGTGAAAATGTGGAACTCGCTACCACAAGGAGTGGTTGAGGTGAATAGTGTAGATACATTTAAAGGGAAGCTGGATAAACACACGAGAAAGAATACAAGGGTAGGCTGACAGGGTGAGATGAAGAGGGGTAGGAGGAGGCTCATATGGCGCATAAACATCAGCACAGAGTAGACGGGCTGAATGGCCTGTTTCTGTAGAGTTGTACAGCACAGAAACAGATCCTTGGGCCCATCGTGTCCATGCCGGCCATCAAGTACCTATCTATTCTAATCCCATTTTCCATTACTTGGCCCGTAGCCCTGTATGCTTTGGCATTTCAAGTGCTCATCTAAACACTTCTTAAATGTTTTGAGGGATCCTGCCTCTACCACCCCCCTCAGGCAGCGAGTTCCAGATTCCAACCACCCTCTGGGTGAAAAATTATTTCCTCAAATTCCCTCTAAACCTCCTGCCCCTTACCTTAAATCTATGCTCCCTGGTTATTGACACCTCCACTAAGAGGAAAAGTTTCTTCTTATCTACCGTGTCAATGCCCCTCATAATTTTGTATACCTCTATCAGGTCCCCCCTCAGCCTTCTTTGCTCTAAGGAAAACAACCCTAGCCTATCCAGTCTCTCTTCATAACTGAAACGCTCCAGCCCAGGCAACCTCCTGGTGAATCTCCTCTGCATCCTCTCCAGTGCAATCGCATCCTTCCTATACTCACATTGTGTATATAAAAAAAATCTTACAAGGTGTATGTATAAATGTCTATGTATATATATATGTATACGTATGATTTGTATTGGAACTCACCACCATCTTGAGAGTTCTCTGCCAAAAGCAGGTCTGACCCACAGCATCTTGATCTGCACCGTGGGTAGCGCAAGGGTGAAGGTGCCAAATCCACCCCAGCCGGAATGGGGATCGAATGCGTTGCCACCAATCTGATCCACACCAGCTAACTGAACCAACCGGCCCCCCCCAAAGGGGTCCGAGTTGCTGTGACAACATGAGTTTTACCATGCATGTTGTAGCCTGGAGCTATGGATAGTGATGGTGGAGGCTCCATCTTTCCATCACATGGCGGAGCAGGAATCTCTCCTGCTCTTACCGCCTGCCATTGGCGTGTGTTGGAAGGATTTACAAGTTGATAATCAGCCTGTTGACTGCAGAGTATGAACGCACCTTCCTTGGTCGTCAAGTCCTGGAGTGGGATTTGAACTGAGAGACTCTGGCTCAGAGGCTGGGATGCTACCCACTGCACCACAAGACCTCCTGAAACTCCCCGTAGACCTTCAGAATTTTACTTGCCCCCTCCTCCCATAAACTCCTCCCCTCCAGTCCCTCACCATAACTGTGATGACCCTGCCCCTCACTGCTTATCTTCCGTGGTGGCTTCATGCTGCAGACCATTTCATTTTCTTTATTCTTTCATGGGATGATCACTGGCAAGGCCAGCATTTGTTGCCCATCCCCAATTACCCTCGAACTGAGTGGCTTGCTAGGCCATGTCGAGGGCAGTTGATAGTCAACCACGTTGCTGTGGGTCTGGAGTCACACATAGGCCAGACCAGGTAAGGACAGCACATTTCCTTCCCTAAAGGGCATTAGTGAACCAGGTGGGTTTTTATATTAATCGACAATGATTTCATAGTCGCCATTACTGAGGCTAGCTTTTCAATTCCAGATTTATTCACTGAATTTATATTGCACCAGCTGCTGTGGTGGGATTCGAACCTGTGTTCCCAGAGTATTAGCCTGGGCCTCTGGATTACTAGTCCAGTGACATTTACGACCACACCACCTTCTACCTGTTCATTGATCACCCCTACACTGTAGCCAGCCCAGTGACACACACCCAGGTTTGTGATGGAAGCAGCCAGCAAGGGAAAGGGTCAGAGGGTGTGGGTGAGTGGGGCAGTGTGTTGAAGAATATGCGCCAATATACCCAGGCTGGTTTAGGAAGGATTTCATCCCTCGTTCAACATGAGGAGCTCCTTATTAAACACGCATCAGGCTGGTGCTGACTGGGCTGCGATTGCTCGCAAACTTAGACATTTTTTAATGAATTAAATATTCCAGACACGTCAAAATTATCTTGGCCTCGCCAGGTTAGATACAGAGTAAAGCTCCCTCCACCGTCCCCACCAAACACTCCCAGGACAGGTAAAGCACGGGGTTAGATACAGAGTAAAGCTCCCTCCTCACTGTCCCCATCAAACACTCCCAGGACAGGTACAGCACGGGGTTAGATAGAGAGTAAAGCTCCCTCTACACTGCCTGCATCAAACATTCCCAGGACAGGTACAGCACGGGGTTAGATACAAAGTAAATCTCCCTCCTCACTGTCCCCATCAAACACTCCCAGGACAGGTACAGCACGGGGTTAGATACAGAGTAAAGCTCCCTCCTCACTATCCCCATCAAACACTCCCAGGACAGGTACAGCACGGGGTTAGATACAGAGTAAAGCTCCCTCCTCACTATCCCCATCACACACTCCCAAGACAGGTACAGCACGGGGTTAGATACAAAGTAAAGCTCCCTCTACACTGTCCACATCAAACACTCCCAGGACAGGTACAGCATGAGGCTAGATACATAGTAAAGCTCCCTCTACTGTGTACCCATCAAACACTCCCAGGACAGGTATAGCAGGGTATTAGATACAAAGTAAATCTCCCTCGACACTGCCCCCATCAAACACTCCCAGGACAGGTATAGCAGGGGATTAGATACAGAGTAAATCTCCCTCTACACTGCCCGCATCAAACACTCCCAGGACAGGTACAGCATGGGGTTAGATACAGAGGAAAGCTCCCTCTACACTGTCCCCATCAAACACTCCCAGGTCAGGTACAGCAGGGGGTTAGATACAGAGTAAAGCTCCCTCTACACTGTCCCCATCAAACACTCCCACGACAGGTACAGCATGGGGTTAGATACAGAGTAAAGCTCCCTCTAAACTATCCCCATCAAACACTCCCAGGGCAGGTACAGCACGGAGTTAGATACAGAGTAAAGCTCCCTCTACACTGTCCCCATCAAACACTCCCAGGACAGCTACAGCACAGGGTTAGATACAGAGTGAAGCTCCCTCTACACTGTCCCCATCAAACACTCCCAGGACAGGCACATCACGGGGTTAGATACAGAGTAAAGCTCCCTCTACACTGTCCCCATCAAACACTCCCAGCGTGGGTATACACAGATGAACTGGCCTTGAAACTCCCTATCATTGCCCTATGAATGTCTTCATGTTCTTCCAGGATGTTCGGAGTCCGCCTGAATACGAGATCAGTCACTTACAAGGAGCCGTTTGCATTGACCCAGAAACCGCCAACATGGATCATTTGGTCAAGGATCTGGGCCTGGCAGGTAGGGACAGTCTAACTCTCATCTATGGGTTATTCACTGCTGTCTGGACACGATGGCAACATCCAGCCTCTGGCCTGTGAGACAGTTAAAGTGCAGACTGTGTCTGCAACAAACAACAAACCAAATGGGGTCACAGAAAACCCGGACTCTGAAGAGGAAGTGCTGAATTCCAAATGACATTGTATAGGGCAGCCTGTACCCCTGTTCTACAGTACCTGCTGTTTCAGACTTACTGCTTAAAACAGGATCTCGGGATTTCACAGTCTTTGACTATTCTATCATGATTTAACCTCAGCCCTAGTAGCTCCAGCCTCCCTCTCCTTTCTGTCTCTGTCGCTGTCTTTAATTTGCTTCTCAGTTGAATAATTTTCTGACCTCAGGTTTTGATTGGGACAGACAGCTCTTGTTGGTTCATTTGAGGTAAAATCTTCTTTTTGTTTCCCTGATAATGTCCCACCAAGAGACACAATGACAGCCTGAACTACATTAAATCATTCCCACTGATTTAACTGGTTGATTCTTGACTGCTTAACTGCCCTAGCAAGCCACGCAGTTCAAGGGCAATTAGAGATGGGCAATAAATACTGGCCTTGCCTGCGATGCCCACATCACATGAGAGAATATTTTTAAAATCTGTTCCGTTGTTGCTGAAAGGAATCAATAAACCAAATATTTTTCTACTGAACCTCTCAGGTCTTTTAAAATGTTCATGGCTTCTCTCTCCCCCTTCCTCTGCTCTCTGCCCTTCCACTCCCTCTTCCTCCCCACTCCTTCTCCTTCTCTCTTTCCCTACCCTGCCCCGACCCCCCCCACCTACTTTGTGACTCCCCCAGCATGCTCCCTCCCCCTTTCCTCCAACTCCTCACAGCCCCTTCTCCCATTCCCCACCTCCCTCCCTCTCTTTCTTTTCCCAGGGTAGGAGATTAAAGCAAAGACTAAATGGAATCAAGCAGCAATTGGATGTGTTTCTGGAGAGAAGGTGGGTGCGATTGGGAATATGAGGAGACAACGACGCTGAGTGTTATGGGGAGGCGGTGGGATCCAGAGAGGCGGTGGGATTGGTGGGATTCAGAGGGGCGTGGGATTGGTGGAATCCAGAGAGGCGGTGGGATTGGTGGGATTCAGAGGGGCGTGGGATTGGTGGAATCCAGAGAGGCGGTGGGATTGGTGGAATTCAGAGGGGCGGTGGGATTAAAGGATATGGTGGGTCGATCTACCAGAAATGGACAGGGTTGCTTTCCAAATGGCTCTTTGCACTTGCTCCAGGTGCTTGTGTTTGGATGGAGCTGCAGGCTGTAAGTTCACCATGTCACCCCAAGAGGGTTTCTGCTTGCCATCCTACGTGACTGTTCCGTTGCTATTTTGTTTTTGCAGATAGTACAGAGATCACAGAGGTGGTGTGTTACTGTACAGTGGGATATCGCTCCTCCAGAGTGGCACAGAAACTCCTGGAGTTTCTGGCCAGTGATGCCGGGCAGCACCTGCGCAGGCGACTGAAGGTTTACAACCTGGAGGGGGGGCTGGTGAAATGGGCCAATGAGAGGAAAGCCATTGTGGACAGTGAGAATCAGCCCACGAGCCTCGTCCACCCCTACAACATGATGTGGGGTCAGCTCCTTGAGCCTGCGTTCAGGGCCCAGATCTGAGCAAATTGTGCTTAGCATCAGTAAATTAGAATGGAGAAACCACAGCATCAAATGGGTATCATTAAATGGGAATTCTGCAAAAGAAGGACGGGGTTAATCGGATGTATTGACTGCTAATCTTATTCTGCTATCGATGTTTCTTTAATATTAACATTAACTTGTACTTGTTAACTGACTCTTAGAAGAATAAAAGTGTAATCTTGAGAGAGGCTGGATATTTTATATATCTACGTGTGTTTAAGGTGAACTGCTGAATGAAGACTGACCTTACAGCAATGGTCAGTTTAGGCCACAAGCCTAATCTAAGGGTATTTCCATGCCATTTTACAGAGAACTGGAATTAGCAATGACAAGTTCTGCAGGGGGAGGAATCTGCAAATACATCATTATTTTGAGTGGTAGGAGACCAGTATGGAACCGTTCAGAATAACAAATTGTGAGCGGCCTGTCACAAAAGAACTTGTTAATGTGGAAGATTCAGACAGGAAAAGTAAGAATTATTCACCCTCGTCCACTCAAAGCTGGGGCGGGGTGAGTCAAAAAGATTTACAGAGCTGTGTCACAGCAAACACGACGACAATCAAATCACCATTGATTTGGACAATACAACATGCAAATTGTCACGTGGAAGCTGGGGTCAGGGGGGAAGGGATAGCAAGTGCACATTGGAACCGATTCCATGGAATCCAATTAAGGACTGACCATTCGGCCCAGCACTCTGGCTAAAGACTCGCAAGGCGTTACTGTGAAGTGATTAATTATTGTTGTTGATTTAATAAATTTATGACCACATTTAATGCTGCGAATCTGATTATTTTGAGGAATGAATGGTAATTGTAAATTGTAACTAAATAATAGAATGATGGATGAAACCAAATGCTTCAAACCAACGCCCACATCCATGAAGACACTCAGTTCCTGAAGGTGCTGACTCTCACTGGGGGACAGTTCCCGAAGGTGCTGACTCTCTCTGGGGGACAGTTCCTGAAGGTGCTGACTCTCACTGGGGGACAGTTCCTGAAGGTACTGACTCTCAGTGGGGGACAGTTCCTGAAGGTGCTGACTGTCAATGGGGGGTTCCTGAAGTCGCTGAGTCTTTTTGGGGGTTCAGTTCCTGAAGGTACTGACTCTCACATGGGGGACAGTTCCTGAAGGTGCTGACTCTCACTGGGGGACAGTTCCTGAAGGTGCTGACTCTCAGTGTGGGACAGTTCCTGAAGGTGCTGACTCTCACTGGGGAACAGTTCCTGAAGGTGCTGACTCTCACTGGGGGGCAGTTCCTGAAGGTGCTGACTCTCACTGGGGGGCAGTTCCTGAAGGTGCTGACTCTCACTGGGGGACAGTTCCTGAAGATGCTGACTCTCACTGGGGGACAGTTCCTGAAGGTGCTGACTCACTGGGGGATAGTCCCTGAAGGTTCTGACTCTCACTGGGGGACAGTTCCTGAAGGTGCTGACTCTCACGGGGGGACAGTTGCTGAAGGTGCTGACTCTCACTGGGGGACAGTTGCTGAAGGTGCTGACTCTCACTGGGGCACAGTTCCCGAAGGTGCTGACTCTCACTGGGGGACAGTTCCTGAAGGTGCTGACTCTCACTGGGGTACAGTTCCTGATGTTGCTGACTCACACTGCGGGACAGCTCTTGAAGGTGCTGACTCTCACTGGGGACAATTCCTGAAGGTGCTGACTCTCACTGGGGGAGAGTTCCTGAAGGTGCTGACTCTCACGGGGGACAGTTCCTGAAGGTGCTGACTCTCACTGGGGGACAGTTCCTGAAGGTGCTGACTCTCACTGGGTGACAGTCCCTGAAGGTGCTGACCCTCATTGGGGAACAGTCCCTAAAGGTGCTGATTCTTACTGGGGGACAGTTCCTGAAGGTGCTGACACTCACTGGGGGTTCAGTTCCTGAAGGTGCTGACTCTCAATGGGGGGTTCCTGAAGGCGCTGAGTCTCTTTGGGGGTTCAGTTCCTGAAGGTGCTGACTCTCACTGGGGGACAGTCCCTGAAGGTGCTGACTCTCACTGGTGGACAGTCCCTGAAGGTGCTGACCCTCACTGGGGGATAGTTCCTGAAGGTGCTGACTCTCACTGTGGGACAGTCCCTGAAGGTGCTGACTCTCACTGGGGGACAGTTCCTGAAGGTGCTGACTCTCACTGGGGGACAGTTCCTGAAGGTGCTGACTCTCACTGGGGGACAGTTCCTGAAGGTGCTGATTCTCACTGGGGGTCAGTTCCTGAAGGTGCTGACTCTCACTGGGGGACAGTTCCTGAAGGTGCTGACTCTCACTGGGGGACAGTTCCTGAAGGTGCTGACTCTCACTGGGGGACAGTTCCTGAAGGTGCTGACTCTCACTGGGGGACAGTTCCTGAAGGTGCTGACTCTCACTGGGGGACAGTTCCTGAAGGTGCTGACTCTTACTGGGGGACAGTTCCTGAAGGTGCTGACTCTCACTGGGGGACAGTTCCTGAAGGTGCTGACTCTCACTGGGGGACAGTTCCTGAATGTGCTGACTCTCGCTGGGGGACAGTTCAGGAAGGTGCTGACTCTCACTGGGGGGACAGTTCCTGAAGGTGCTGACTCTCACTGGGGGACAGTTCCTGAATGTGCTGACTCTCACTGGGGGACAGTTCCTGAATGTGCTGACTCTCGCTGGGGGACAGTTCGGGAAGGTGCTGACTCTCACTGGGGGGACAGTTCCTGAAGGTGCTGACTCTCAGTGGGGGACAGTTCCTGAAGGTGCTGACTCTCAGTGGGGGACAGTTCCTGAAGGTGCTGACTCTCACTGGGGGACAGTTGGTGAAGGTGCTGACTCTCACTGGGGTACAGTTCCTGAAGGTGCTGACTCTCGCTGGGGGACAGTTTGGGAAGGTGCTGACTCTCGCTGGGGGACAGTTCGGGAAGGTGCTGACTCTCACTGGGGGACAGTTCCTGAAGGTGCTGACTCTCACTGGGGGACAGTTCCTGAAGGTGCTGACTCTCACTGGGGGACAGTTCCTGAAGGTGCTGACACTCACTGGGGGACAGTTCCTGAAGGTGCTGACACTCACTGGGGGACAGTTCCTGAAGGTGCTGACTCTCACTGGGGGACAGTCCCTAAAGGTGCTGATTCTCACTGGGGGACAGTTCCTGAAGATGCTGACTCTCACTGGGGGACAGTTCCTGAATGTGCTGACTCTCACTGGGGGATAGTCCCTGAAGGTGCTGATTCTCACTGGGGGACAGTTCCTGAAGGTGCTGATTCTCACTGGGGGACAGTTCCTGAAGGTGCTGATTCTCACTGGGGGACAGTTCCTGAAGGTGCTGACTCTCACTGGGGGACAGTTCCTGAAGGTGCTGACTCTCACTGGGGGACAGTTCCTGAAGGTGCTGACTCTCACTTGGGGACAGTTCCTGAAGGTGCTGACTCTCACTGGGGGACAGTTCCTGAAGGTGTTGACTCTCACTGGGGTACAGTTCCTGATGTTGCTGACTCTCACTGCGGGACAGTTCCTGAAGGTGCTGACTCTCACTGGGGGACAGTCCCTGAAGGTGCTGACTCTCACTGGGGGACAATTCCTGAAGGTGCTGACTCTCACTGGGGACAATTCCTGAAGGTGCTGACTCTCACTGGGGGACAGTTCCTGAAGGTGCTGACTCTCACTGGGGGACAGTTCCTGAAGGTGCTGACTCTCACTGGGGGACAGTTCCTGAAGGTGCTGACTCTCATTGGGGGACAGTCCCTAAAGGTGCTGATTCTCACTGGGGTACAGTTCCTGAAGGTACTGACACTCACTGGGGGTTCAGTTCCTGAAGGTGCTGACTCTCAATGGGGGGTTCCTGAAGGCGCTGAGTCTCTTTGGGGGTTCAGTTCCTGAAGATGCTGACTCTCACTGGGGGACAGTCCCTGAAGGTGCTGACTCTCACTGGGGGATAGTTCCTGAAGGTGCTGACTCTCATTGGGGGACAGTCCCTAAAGGTGCTGATTCTCACTGGGGGACAGTTCCTGAAGGTGCTGACAATCACTGGGGATCAGTTCCTGAAGGTGCTGATTCTCAATGGGGGGTTCCTGAAGGCGCTGAGTCTCGTTGGGGGTTCAGTTCCTGAAGGTGCTGACTCTCACTGGGGTACAGTTCCTGAAGGTGCTGACTCTCACTGGGGGACAGTTCCTGAAGGGGCTGACTCTCACTGGGAGACAGTTCCTGAAGGTGCTGACTCTCACTGGGAGACAGTTCCTGAAGGTGCTGACTCTCACTGGGGGCTAGTTCCTGAAGGTGCTGACTCTTACTGGGGGACAGTCCCTGAAGTTGCTGACTCTCACTGGGGGCTAGTTCCTGAAGGTGCTGACTCTCACTGGGGGCTAGTTCCTGAAGGTGCTGACTCTCATTGAGGGACAGTCCCTGAAGGTGCTGACTCTCACTGGGGGCTAGTTCCTGAAGGTGCTGACTCTCACTGGGGGACAGTTCCTGAAGGTGCTGACTCTCACTGGGGGACAGTTCCTGAAGGTGCTGACTCTCACTGGGGGACAGTTCCTGAAGGTGCAGATTCTCACTGGGGGTCAGTTCCTGAAGGTGCTGACTCTCACTGGGGGACAGTTCCTGAAGGTGCTGACTCTCACTGGGGGACAGTTCCTGAAGGTGCTGACTCTCACTGGGGGACAGTTCCTGAAGGTGCTGACTCTCACTGGGGGTCAGTTCCTGAAGGTGCTGACTCTCACTGGGGGACAGTTCCTGAATGTGCTGACTCTCACTGGGGGACAGTTCCTGAATGTGCTGACTCTTGCTGGGGGACAGTTCGGGAAGATGCTGACTCTCACTGGGGGGACAGTTCCTGAAGGTGCTGACTCTCAGTGGGGGACAGTTCCTGAAGGTGCTGACTCTCAGTGGGGGACAGTTCCTGAAGGTGCTGACTCTCACTGGGGGACAGTTCGTGAAGGTGCTGACTCTCACTGGAGTACAGTTCCTGAAGGTGCTGACTCTCGCTGGGGGACAGTTCGGGAAGGTGCTGACTTTCGCTGGGGGACAGTTCGGGAAGGTGCTGATTCTCACTGGGGGACAGTTCCTGAAGGTGCTGACTCTCACTGGGGGACAGTTCCTGAAGGTGCTGACTCTCACTGGGGGACAGTTCCTGAAGGTGCTGATTCTCACTGGGGGACAGTTCCTGAAGGTGCTGACACTCACTGGGGGACAGTTCCTGAAGGTGCTGACTCTCACTGGGGGACAGTCCCTAAAGGTGCTGATTCTCACTGGGGGACAGTTCCAGAAGATGCTGACTCTCACTGGGGGACAGTTCCTGAACGTGCTGACTCTCACTGGGGGATAGTCCCTGAAGGTGCTGACTCTCACTGGGGGAGAGTTCCTGAAGTTGCTGATTCTCACTGGGGGACAGTTCCTGAAGGTGCTGATTCTCACTGGGGGACAGTTCCTGAAGGTGCTGACTCTCACTGGGGGGACAGTTCCTGAAGGTGCTGACTCTCACTGGGGGACAGTTCCTGAAGGTGCTGACTCTCACTTGGGGACAGTTCCTGAAGGTGCTGACTCTCACTGGGGAACAGTTCCTGAAGGTGCTGACTCTCACTGGGGTACAGTTCCTGATGTTGCTGACTCTCACTGCGGGACAGTTCCTGAAGGTGCTGACTCTCACTGGGGGACAGTCCCTGAAGGTGCTGACTCTCACTGGGGGACAGTTCCTGAAGGTGCTGACTCTCACTGGGGGACAGTTCCTGAAGGTGCTGACTCTCACTGGGTGACAGTCCCTGAAGGTGTTGACTCTCATTGGGGGACAGTCCCTAAAGGTGCTGATTCTCACTGGGGGACAGTTCCTGAAGGTGCTGACACTCACTGGGGGTTCAGTTCCTGAAAGTGCTGACTCTCAATGGGGGGTTCCTGAAGGCGCTGAGTCTCTTTGGGGGTTCAGTTCCTGAAGGTGCTGACTCTCACTGAGGGACAGTCCCTGAAGGTGCTGACTCTCACTGGGGGACAGTCCCTGAAGGTGCTGACTCTCACTGGGGGATAGTTCCTGAAGGTGCTGATTCTCACTGGGGGACAGTTCCTGAAGGTGCTGACACCCACTGGGGGACAGTTCCTGAAGGTGCTGACTCTCACTGGGGGCTAGTTCCTGAAGGTGCTGACTCTCACTGGGGGACAGTCCCTGACGTTGCTGACTCTCACTGGGGGCTAGTTCCCGAAGGTGCTGACTCTCACTGGGGGCTAGTTCCTGAAGGTGCTGACTCTCATTGAGGGACAGTCCCTGAAGGTGCTGACTCTCACTGGGGGCTAGTTCCTGAAGGTGCTGACTCTCACTGGGGGACAGTTCCTGAAGGTGCTGACTCTCACTGGGGGACAGTTCCTGAAGGTGCTGACTCTCACTGCGGTATAATTTCCTTCCAATGCTTGGACCCTCTTGCTCATTGTAATGCATTGCCCTGTCCATCTGGAATTTCGATCAACCGTAATCTTCTCTGTACACTAACGATTGAAATAAACCTGTGATGAACCATTTACCTCAGGGATATTAGTGTGTCACTCAAACACAGCATGGAACTTAAGGTCTTAGTTTGGCTGTTTCTGTTTCTGGGATATGAATCAATGCAGATTTATTTTGCGATCATTCAGCATCAAGATTTATGCAAGGCAGACTCTGAAATAAACTCCAGTATTTATTAATATCAAGACGTCAATGTATAGATTGTGATTCAGTGCTATTGTGTTAACGGAGTATGTGTGCTGGAGCATGTTTATCATCTGTCCCAAGGTTTTACTTATATTCATGTCAATAGAGAGCCTTTAGACAGGTTATCACATGTGTCATACTATTGCACTAAGTCAAGGTCTAGGAACAGGAGGAGGCCATTTAACTCTCTTGAGCCCATTCCACCATTCAATGAGATCATGTCTGATTGGCCATCTAAGTCCATATCCCTGCCTTTGCCCTGAATACCTTTAGCTAACAAAAATCTACCAATGTCGGATTAAAAATTACCATTTGATCTAACCACAATTGCCATTTGTGGAAGAGAGTTCCTAACTCCTCCCATCCTTTGTGTGAAGAACTGTTTCCTAATTTCCCTCCTGAAAGGTCTGCCCCTCATTTTTAGACTCTGCCCCCTAGTCCTAGACTGTCCAACCAGCGGAAATAGTTTCTCTCTATTGACCTCTTGAAGACTTCAATCAAATCACCATTTAACCATCTAATTCCCAGGGAATACAGCCCTAGTTTATGTAATCTCACCTTGTCACTTAACCCTTTAAATCCAGGTAAATCCTAGTAACCCTAGGATGTACTCCCTTCAAGACCAATAGATCCCTCCAAAGTTAAGTTGCCTAGAAAAGCTCAGTTACTCCAGGTGTGGTTGAGTCAGGGCTTTGTACGGTGTACCCTCTTGTTGCTAGTCCTCTAGATATAGAGGCCAGCATTTCATTAGCCTTTTTGATTATTTTGTCCACTCCCAGGAGTGCAGACCACTCCCGGTGGAATGATATCTTTACTTCTCTCATGCTTTTCCTTTTAAATGTCTAAATTTAAACTCCCGAGTGAAACACTTAGCAAAGTGAATGCAGCCAGACATCAAGCTGAAGAGCATGGTCCCTTTGGTGATATTTCTGCGAGTGTGACAGCCTAGTCATTCACTTTTAAGTGATTTAAATAACATACAATATCCATGCATTGGCGAAATAATATGTTATTATTTATTTTTAGGCATGCCGTAGGCTTGATGTCATGCTGGTTACTGAGAGCGGCCCATCCCTGAACCCGACAGCTGAAAGGTCATTGTGAAGTCCTTGGGAAAATACGGTAAGGTTCAGTAAGCAGCATTCAGAATCAGAACTGCACATGCTGTTAAAACAAGGATTCTTTCATTCTTCTAGACTCCCTCTGCAGGTATATGGGTATGGTAGCTTTAAGTGAGCAAAATGCATAATTATTTTTAATTTATTCTTTCTTTCATGGGATGTGGGCATCGCTGGCTAGGCCATCATTTATTACCCATCCCTAATTGCCCTTGAGAAGGTGGTGGTGAGCTGCTTTCATGAACCGCTGCGGTCCATGTGGTGTAGGTACACCCACAGTTAGGGAGGGAGTTCCAGGATTTTGACCCAGCGATAGTGAAGGAACAGCCGATATATTTCCAAGTCAGGATGGTGAGTGTCTTTGAGGGGAACTTCCAGGTGATGGTGTTCCCATGTGTCTGCTGCCCTTGTCCTTCTAGATGGTAGAGGTCGTGGGTTTGAAAGGTACTGTCGAAGGAGCCCTGGTGAGTTCCTGCAGTGCATCTTGTAGATGGTACTTTTTTGTGAATCTTTGGAATTCTGTACCCCAGAGGACTGTGGAAGCTCAGTCATTAAGTATGTTTAAAGCAGAGATTGACAGATGTCTAAATACCAACGACATAAAGGAATAAGGGGATTGTGTGTGGAAAAAGGCATTGAAGTGGATGACCAGCCATGATTATATTGAATGGCAGAGCAGGTTCAACAGGCTGAATGGCCTATTCCTGATCCTATTTCCCTGTGTTCCTATGTACGCACTGCTGCCACTGTGCACTGATGGTGGAGGGAGTGAATGTTTAAGGTGGTGGATGGGATGTCGATCAAGCAGGCTGCTCTGTCTTGGATAGTGTCAAGCTTCTTGAGTGTTGTGGGAGCTGCACTCATCCAGGCAAGTGGCGAGTATTCCAACACATTCTTGACTTGCGCCTGTAGATGGTGGACAGGCTTTGGGGAGCCAGGAGGTGAGTTACTCGCCGCGGAATTCTCAGCCTCTGACCTGCTCTTATAGCCACAGTATTGATATGGCTATTCCAGTTCAGTTTTTGGTCAATGGTAACCCCCAGGATGTTGGTAGCGGGGGATTCAGCCATGGTAATGCCATTGAATGTCAAGGAGAGATGGTTAGATTCTCTCTTGTGGAGATGGTCATTACCTGGTGCTTGTGTGGCTCAAATGTTACTTGCCATCTGTCATCCCAAGCCTGAAACTTGTCCAGGTCTTGCTGCATTTGGACATGGACTGCTTCAGTATCTGAGGAGCCACAAATGGTGCTGAACATTTTGCAAACATCAGCAGACAGCCCCACCTCTGACCTTATGATGGAGGGAAGGTCATTGATGAAGCAACTGAAGACAGTTGGGCCTAGGACACTAACCTGAAGAACACCTGCAGTGATGTCTGGAACTGAGATCACTGAGCTCCAACAACCACAGCCATCTTCCTTTTGTGCTAGGTGTGACTCCAACCAGTGGAGAGCTTTCCCCCTGATTCCCATTGATTCCAGTTTCTCTAGGACCCCACGCTTGCTTAAATGCTGCCTTGATGACAAGGGGAGTCATCATCAGTTCTTAAGTTCAGGTGTTTTAGGAACAGAGGACCAGTAGTAGGTTATATGGCCATTCCAACCTGCTCTGCCATTCTGTAAGATCGTGGTTGACCTGGTTGTAATCTCAACTCCCCTTTCCTGTCTACCCACCATAACCCTTTATTCCCTTGTTGCAGAATCACATAATTGTTACAGCGCAGAAGGAGGCCATTCAGCCCATCGTGTTTGCTCCGGCTGTCCAAATGGACATTATGACTTAGTGCCATTCTCCTGCCTTTTCCCCGTATCCTTGCACATTGTTCCTATTCAAACAATCATCCAATGCCCTCTTGAATGCCTTGATTGAACCTGCCTCCGCCACACTTCCAGGCAATGCATTCCAGACTCAAACCACTCAGACTCAAACCACTCACTGTGTGACGACGTTTTTTCTCACATCACATTTGCTTCTTTTGTAAATCACTTTAAATCTGTGCCATTTCATTTTCGATCCTTTTATGAGCAAGAGCAGTTTCTCCCTATCTACTCTATCCAGCTGCCTCATGTTTGGGAACGCCTCTATTAAACCTCTCCTCTCCAAGGAAAACAGTCCCAACCTCTTCAATCCATCTTCATAACTGAAGTTTCTCATCGCTGGAACCATTCTTACAAACCTCTTCTGTACACTCACCAATGCGTTCACATCCTTCTTATAATATGGTGCCCAAAACTGTACACAATACTCCAGCTGAGGTCTAACTATTGTCTTATACAAGCTCAACATAACCTCCCTGCCCTTGTACTCCATGCCCCTATTAATAAAGCCCAGGATACTGTATGCTTTATTAACCGCGCTCTCCACTTGTCCTGCCATCTTTAATGACTTATGCACATATACACCCAGGTCTCTCTGCTTCTTCACCCCCTTAAGAATTGTACCCTTTATTTTATATTGTCTCTCCGTGTTCATCCTACCAAAATGCATCACCTCACAGTTTTCTGCATTGAACTTTATCTGCACCTATCTGTCAACTCCACCAACTCGTATATGTCCTTTTGAAGTTCGACACTGTCCTCACAGTTTACAATGCATCCAAGTTTCATATCATCTGCAAACTTTGAAATTGTCCCCTGCACACCAAGATCTAGATCACTAATATATATCAGGAAAAGCGAGGGTCCCAATACCGACCCCTGGGGAAATGCACTACAAACCTTCCACCAGCCTAAAAAACATCCATTGACCATTACCCACTGTTTCCTATTACTCAGCCAATTTTGTATCCATGTTGCTACTGTCCCTTTTATTCTCACAAGTCTGTTGTGTGGCACTGTATTGAATGACTTTTAAAAGCCCATGTACATCACATCAACTGTAATACTCTCATCAACCGTCTCTGTTACCTCGTCAAAAGTTAGTTAAACACGATTTCCCCTTTCGAAATGCATGCAAGCACTTCTGAATCAACCCATATTTTTCCATGTGATTACCAGTTCTATCCCAAGTAATTGTTTCTAGAAGCTTTCCCACCACTCAAGTTAAACTGACTGGTCTGTAATTGCTGGGCCTTACAATCTTTCTTGAACAAGGGCGTAATGTTTGTAATTCTCCAGTCCTCTGTTATCTCCCCTGAGTCTAGGGAAGACTGAAAGATTATGGCCAGTGCCCCTGCAATTTCTGCTCAAGGAACAGCTTGGCTCAGGGCGTGGCAAGTTCTGGGACACAAGTCTTCTGGAGCATCTGTGAGAACTCAATACCGGTAATAGGTATGGCACTAGCACAGGAGTATGGTAGCATCATGGTAATGTTACTGGACATAATCCAGAGGCCTTAACTAATGATTCTGAGAGTTCAAATCCCACCATGGCAGCTGTAGAATTTGAAATTTAATTAAATCTGGAATAAAAAGCTTGTACCAGCAAAACCCAAATTCTGTGAATGAATTAAAAAATATCATTACTCCCCCCCTCACATTTCAAATTCCTTCACATCCACTGAATTAATTTGAATCCAGTAGTAGTTGCTATGTGGCAGCCATTTTGAGTAGAGCAAAACCCCACGAGTAACACTGAGCTGAATGTGGGTTTTCGGTTAAGTGGGGCATGTTGGCCTGGACATAAAGAAGAATTAGAATGACTATTAATCACATCAATATCAATATGCAGAAACTCTATGGAAGGACAGAACAAGTAAACCCAGAGATATCAACACCTCTAAAAGATTAACGGAGAACAAGAAATCTTAAAGGGTTTCAAGAAGTAACTGAGCAGGCTATTTGTTAACAACTGGGATTTTGGATTATTCGAGATGCACCGACATGGGACTTAATAACCCTCCAGAAATTGGACATTGGAACATAGGAGCATGAGTAGGCCATTTGGCCCTTTGAGCCTGCTCTGCTATTCAATTAGGTCATGATTGATCATCTACCTCAACGCCACTTTCCCGCACCATCCCATATCCCTCGATGTCATGAGTATCCAGAAATCTATTGATTTCTGTCTTGAACATGCTCAAAGATTGAGCTTCCGCAGCCCTCGCAGGTAGAGAATTCCAAAGATTCACTATTGTCTGAGTGAAGAAATTCCTCATCTCTGTCTCAGTTGGACTGCGTCTTATTCTGAGTCTCCTGGTTCTAGACTCACCAGCCAGGGGAAACATCGTATCTACATCTACTCTGTCATGCCCTGTAGGAATTTTGTAAGTTTCAATGAGATCTTCGAAACTGTAGAGAATACATGTCCAGTTTCCTCAGTCTCTCCTCACAGGACAATCCTGTTACCCCAGGGATTAGTCTGGTGAACTTCCGTTCCACTCCCTCCATGGCAAGTATATCCTTCCTTAGATAAGGGGACCAAAACTATACACAGTACCCCAGGTGTGATCTCACCAAGGCTCAATACAATAGCAGCAAGACATCTTTACTCCTGTACTCAAATCCTCTTGTGATAAAGGTCAACAAACCATTTACCTTCCTAATACCTTGCTGCACCTGCGTGCTAGCTTTTAGTGACTCATGAACAAGAACACTTCCCAACCTCTCACCATTTAAGAAATACTCTGCCTTTCTGTTTTTTTCTATCAAAGTGCCAACACCAAAAACAACAACCCACAGCAACACCTGAAAACCACTTCATGTGCAATACTTGTGGCAAAACCTGCCTCTCATGGTTTCTTCAGCCATCAACAAAAGTGCACAATATAAAGCTACCCCATTCCCAGTGGATTTGCTGCATGTCCATCATCTTACGTAAATGGAAAGATACTGATTATCGTATGAGGAGATTGAATACATTGGGTCAATACTCTCTGGAGTTTAGAGAATAATCTTTTTTTTCATTCATGGGATGTGGGCTTCGCTGGCTGGGTCAGCATTTATTGCCCATCCTTAATTGCCCTTGAGAAGGTGGTGGAGAGTTGCCTTCTTGAACTGCTGCAGTCCATGTGGTGTAGGTACACCCACAGTGCTGTTAGGGAGGGAGTTATAGGATTTTGATCCAGTGACAGTGAAGGAAAGGTGATATATTTCCAAGTCAGGATGGTGAGTGGTTTGGAGGGGAACTTCCAGGTGGTGGTGTTCCCATCTATCTGCTGTCCTTGTCTTTCTAGATGGTAATGGTTGTGGGTTTGGAAGGTGCTGTCTGAGGAGCCTTGGTGAATTCCTACAGTGCATCTTGTAGATGGTACACACTGCTGCTACTGTGCGTAGGTGGTGGAGGGAGTGAATGTTTGTGGATGTGGCGCCAATCAAGCGGGCTGCTTTGTCCTGGATGGTGTCAAGCTTTTTGAGTGTTGAGGGAGCTGCACTCATCTAGGCAAGTGGAGAGTATTCCATCACACTCCTGACTTGTGCCTTGTAGATGGTGGACAGGCTTTGGGGAGTCAGGAGGAGAGTTACCCGTCACACGATTCCCAGCCTCTGACCTGCTCTTTTAGCCACAGTATTTATATGGCTAGTCCAGTTCAGTTTCTGGTCAATGGTAATCCCCAGGATGTTGATAATGGGGGATTCAGGGATGGTAATGCCATTGAACGTCAAGGAGAGATGGCTGGATTCTCAATTGTTGGAGATGGTCATTGCCTGGCACTTGTGTGGCACGAATGTTGCTTGCCACTTGACAGCCCAAGTCTGGATATCGTCCAGGTCTTGCTGCATTTGGACATGGACTGCTTCAGTATCTGAGGAGTCGTGAATGGTGCTGGACATTGTGCAATCATCAGCGAACATCCCCACTTCTGCTCTTATTATGGAAGGAAGGTCATTGATGAAACAGCTGAAAGCAGTTGGTTCTAAGACACTACCCTGAGAAACTCCTGCAGTGATGTCCTGGAGCTGAGGTGACTGACTTCCAACAACCACAACCATCTTGCTTTGTGCTAGGTATGACTCCAACCAGTGGAGAGTTTTCCCCGATTCCCATTGACTCCAGTTGATGTCAAGGGCAGTCACTCTCACTTCACCTCGGGAGTTCAGCTCTTTTGTTCATGTTTGAGCCAAGGCTGTAATGAGGTCAGAAGCTGAGTGGCCCTGGCAGAACCCAAATTGGGCGTCAGGTTACTAAGCAAGTGCCGCTTGATAGCATTATTGATGACCACTTCTATTACTTTACTGATGATCGCGAATAGACTGATGGGGCGGTAATTGTCCGGGTTGGATTTAAACTTTTTATGTAACTGGGCAATTTTCCACATAGCCGGGATGCCAGTGTTGTAGCTGTACTGGAATAGCTTGGCTAGGGGCGCAGCAAGTTCTGGAGCACGAGCCTTCAGTACTATTCCCAGAATATTGTCAGGGCCCATAGCCTTTGCACTATCGAGTGCCTTCAGTCATTTCTTGATGATATGTGGAGTGAATCGAATTGGCTGAAGACTGGCATCTGTGATGCTGGGGACTTCTGGAGGAGGCCAAGATGGATCATCTACTCAGCACTTCTGGCTGAAGATTGTAGCAAATGCTTTAGCCTTATCTTTTGCACTGTTGTGCTGGACTCCTCCACCATTGAGGATGGGGATATTTGTGGAGTCTCCTCCTCCAGTGAGTTGTTTATTTGCCCACCACCATTCACGACTGGATGTGGCAGGACTGCAGAGCTTAGATCTGATCCGTTGGTTGTGGGATCGCTTAGCTCTGTCTATCACTTGCTGCTTATGCTGTTTGTCACGCAAATAATCCTGTGTTACAGTTTCACCAGGTTAACCCCTCATTTTTAGGTGTGCCTGCTACTGCTCCTGGCATATCCTCCTGCACTCTTCATTGAACCAGGGTAGATCCCCTGGCTTGATGGTGATGTTAGAGTGGGGGATATGCCGGGCCATGAGGTTACAGATTGTGTTTGAGTACAATTCTGCTGCTGCTTATGGCCTACTGCGCCTCATGGATGCCCAGTCTTGAGTTGCTAGATCTGTTTGAAATCTATCCCATTCAGCAAGGTGGTAGTGCCACACAACACGATGGAGAGTATCCTCAATGTGAAGGTGAGACGAGTGTGCGGTGGTCACTCCTACCGATACTGTCATAGACAGATACATCTGTGGCAGGCAGGTTGGCGAAGATGAGGTCAAGTATGTTTTTCCCTTTTGTCCGTTCCCTCACCACCTGCCACAGACTGAGCCACTCGTGCTACCGGGCCACCCTTGGTGATGGACATTGAAGTCCCCCACCCAGGGTACATTCTGTGCTTTTGCCACCTCAGTGCTTCCTCCAAGTGATATTCAACATGGAGGAGCACTGATTCATCAGCTGAGGGAGGGTGGTACCTGGTAATCAGCAGGAGGTTTCCTTGCCCATGTTTTACCTGATGCCATGAGACTTCAGGGGGTTTGGAGTCGATGTTGAGGATTCCCAGGACAACTCCCTCCCGACTGTATACGACTGTGCCGTCACCACCGCCGGGTCTGTCCTGCCGGTGGATCAGGACATATCCAGGGATGATGGTGGTGATGTCAGACATTATCTGTAAGATATAATTCCGTGAGGATGACTCTGTCAGCTTGTTGCTTGATTAGTCTGTGAGACAGCTCTCCCAATTTTGGCACTAATATGTTAGTAAGGCTGAGTTTGCCATTGTTGTTTCCCGTGCCTAGGTCGACGCCGGGTGGTCCATCTGGTTTCATTCCTTTTTTGAGACTTTGTAGCGGTTTGATACAACTGAGTGGCTTGCTAGGCCATTTCAGAGGGCATTTAAGAGTCAACCAAATTGCTATGGATCTGGAGTCACATGTAGGTGGCTCTCAGTAAGGATGCCAGATTTCCTTCCCTAAAGGATATTACTGAACCAGATGGGTTTTTACAACAATCGACAATGGTTTCATGGTCATCATTAGACTTTTAATTTCAGTTTTTTATTGAATTCAAATTCAATAAAAAACTGACAGGATTTGAACTTGGGTCCCCAGAACATTACCCTGGGTCTCTTGATTACTAGTCCAGCAACAGTAATATCACTAAGACATCACCTCCCTTTAGCACTGAGATGAGGAGAATCTTAGTCACAGTTTTGGAATTCTTTATCCCAGAGGGCCATGTCAATGAGTATATCCCAGACAGAGGTCGATAGATTTTTGGACACTAAGCTATGAAGGGATATGGGGATAGTGCGGGAAGGTGGAGTTGAGGTAAAGCCATGATCCTTTTGAATGGCAGAGCAGGTTAGATGGGCTGAATGGCCTCCTCATGCTTCTATTTCTTATGTTTTCAAATATTGAAGGTGGGAAGAAGTATCAGTTGGGGGTGAGAGGTCATGTGATGAAACCTCCAGGAATACGTCCAGTTACAGTTGCCGACCCTACCCTAAGGCAGTACTTTGGTGGGCTAGATGGGCTGAAGAACCTGTCCCATCTGAAACTGTAGATATGCACCTGTGGAATAAGCCAAGGATTCTTCAGCAGAGAAGAGAAATCAACTTTCAAACCACAATTCGTAAATAAGATCAGCCACTTTTCAAAGTCAGTTTTATTGAAAATGATTTAAATCTACCACAGGAGAAATAGAGAAGGATACATGTCTTAGAGAATGTACTGATTGGACACAAACAAAACAGTAAATTGATTGGCAACATTAAGGCCACTTTTATTTTTCCTGTATTTGATAATTGTTTTTTGTTTTGTGAAGTTGAGCTGCTTAAACAGTGGGGGCCAATTCTAGACTCGGTTCCAATCTAACAATAACTACACATGGGGGGGAAACAGAATTGGGATATTGGATGATGATCAGTCCAACCAAGTCACTTCGTTAAACTTCATTCAGCACTGGGCAATAATAACTTGCATTTATATAGCGCCTTTAACATATTTATTATTTAGCAAATGCAAATCCCTGAAGCCAGACACGATAGCCTCCTCATTTGCTGAGTTTAAGGTGATTACCCCACCATTTAGGCTGTAGAGGGAACACTCTTCGGTAATGTGCAACATTGCTTGGTCTCTCCACAAGTACAGAAGGAGTTTGCACTGAGGCCCCAGAGGTGGAGGTTGCCTGCACAGGGGCCTTGACCTGTCCTTTGACATAGTAAAACATTCCAACACAGTTCACAGGAGTGTTATCAAACAAAACCTGACACCAAGTCACATAGGGAGTAATAGGCCAGGAGACTCTTAGCTTGGTCAAAGAGGGAGGTTTTAACTAGTGTCTTAAAGTAGGAGAGAGAGAGAGAGATGGGGAAGTTTAGGGAGGGAATTTCAGGGCTCAGGGCCCAGGAACTAAAGGCACGGCCACCAATGGTGGAGCGATGGAAATCAAGGATGCTCAAGAGACCAAAAGTGGAGGAGCACAGAGATCTCACAGTGTTGTAGGGTTGAAGGAGGTTACAGTGATAGGGAGGGACAAAGCCATGGAGGAATAGAAAACAAGGAACACAACTACAGGATACTGCAATCATGAATAAGCTAATCTTTTAATCAGCACACCCCTATTTCTGCACATTAAATTGGTGTTTTCCTCACAAGTCATACTTGGTTCAATCACATTCCTTTGGAATTCGAACATGCATCATTAGCTGATTCAATCACAGCCTCAAATCCTCAACTTTCCCCATTGTCACTTCAATAACCTCTAACTTCCACATGACATGACAGTGCATGGCCTCAGCCTGTCACACTCCCTGGGTGTCATTAGCCCACTTGGGGAAGGTGTTGAGATTGAAAATTACATAACCCCAGGTGTTGATGGCAAGAGTAACGCTGGCCACTCCGAGTATATTGACGAAGCATCCAGCCCTGATCTGCAGAATGATAGAACATAGATTCAGTCAAATCGGATTAGAATCTGCCCTCTCAGAAGCTGAACGTTTAGCAGATACATTCCTGATGTTGTGAAGCATTGAGGTGACTGGTATCAGTACAAGCCCTGGAGTCCTATAGAAGATAACATTGCATATACATAGAAACTGGAAGTGGCCATTCAGCCCCTTAATATATTACATAGGAACAGGAGGAGACCTTTCAGCCCCTCAATAACTATTAAATAGGAATAGGAGGAGGCCGTTCAGCCCCTCAATAACTGTTATCTAAGAACAGGAGGAGGCTGTTCAGCCCTTCAAATGTGTCCCACAGGTACAGGGGAATTCCCTCTGCCCCTCGAGCCTGTTTCACAGGAACAGGAGGCAACCATTCAGCCCTCGAGCCTGTTACTCATGAAAGGAGCAGGCCTTTCAGCACTCGAGCCTGTTACACAGGAACAGGAGGAAGCCATTCGGCCCCCTCCAGTCTGTTAGAATCATACAGCACAGAAGGAATTTATTCAGCCCAATCATGTCTTTGCCAGCTCTTTGGTAGATTACTTCCATTTCTCCACCCTTTTCCCTGCAAATTATTTTTCTTTAAGTATATAAACTTAATATAAATAAATAATATTTCCAATGGCTGAAGCATCAGTAATGAGAAGGCACAGATTGAACCAGAACTGAAGGAGAAAACATTGCAGTGAAATGGTTAAGAGTGGGGAAGTGGCATTGACTGGATTGCTCATCAAAAGAGCCAGCACTGAATCAATGGGCCAAATGGCCTCCTTCTCTGCTGTACTTATCTATAATTCTATTCTATGATTTATCCAGTTTTCTTTCGAAAGTTATTGTTAAATCTGCTTCCACCGTTCTTTCAGGCAGCGTGTTCCAGATTGCAACAATTCGCTGCACAAAAAGATGTTTCCTCACCTTGCCTTTGGGTTTTTTGCAAAATACGTCAAATCTGTGTCCTTCTGGTTACTGACCCTCCTGCCAAGGGAAACAGTTTCTTCCCATTTAATCTGTCAATATTGTTCAAGATTTTGAACACTTCTACCAAGTCTCCTCTTAAGCTTCTCTGCTCTAGGGAGAACAGACCCAGCTTCTCCTTCATCCCTGGAATCATTCTAGTAAACTCTGCACCCTCTGCAAAGACTTCATACCTTTCTTAAGGTGCGATGCCCAGAATTGAACACAATACTCTGACCTGTATTTAATAAATGTTTAGCTTGAGTCTGCTCTGCCATTCAATTTGATCGTGGTTCATCAGATTGTGGCCTCAACTCCAATTTCCTGCCTGACCACCCCCCCATAACCCTTGACTCCCTTGTCAATCAAAATCACTTACCATATCAATGACCCTGAGGTGGCCATAGGAGAACACAATGGCATTGGGGGGAGTGGCAACAGGCAGCATGAAGGCAAAGGAGGCACTTAAAGTGGTTGGAATCATCGCGTACAGCGGATTCATACGGATCGTGGTAGCCTGGATTGGAAAGAAGAAGAGAAATGAGTTAGCAAGAGGGGGGTGACATCTCAGATCAGTATTGGTTGGTTGGGATTAGCAGCTGCAGCAATGTTGCTTAATGTAACACAATCTAACCTAGTTACATCGGGGTAATTATTGAATCCTGGGAGTTAATGCTTAACTTGTGCAATCTTCAATGTATTGGGTGAAGCCTGGTCCAAAACATTGAACCCAACAAATGAAAAGCAAAGTGAGCAGCAGAATTTGGGAGTGTGATTCAGTGCACATGTGTTCTTAATGCACAGCGCCTCACTATAACATGAGACATTAACCTGAGTCTTCATTTGCTCTGTCAGGTAGATGTAAGAGATCCCACAAGTGCACTATTTTGAAGAGGAACAGAGCAGTTAATCTCAGTGTCCTGGCCAATATTGATCCCTCCACCAATGTCAGGAAAAAACAGATGATCTGGTCATTTATTCTGTTGCTGTTTCTGGGAGCTTGCTGTGTACAAATTGGCTGCTGTGTTTCCCACATTATACACTGCGACCACATTTCAAAAGTATTTCATTGGCTCTGATTTGCTTTGGGACGTCCTGAGGCTGTGAGGAACTATAGAAATGCCAATCTTTTAATCTTGTATTTATGTAGCACCTAATCAAAGGGTCTCAGGAACAGTGAGCTACTTGGAGATGCAGTGACTGTTCTTATGGAAGTAACCACAGCTGCTATTTTATGTACAAGTTCCCACAAATTCCGATGAGATGAATGCTCCAGTTTATCTGATTTGTGGAGTTTCAAATTCAGGGAGGAATTGTGGCTGGGTGACAAACCAAAAGCTTCATATCTCCCTTTAAAGGGAGCCAGTTGTATTTTTAGGTATCTGCTAGTCTGCACCTCAGCTTCATCCAAAGGGAGATATTTAAGGTTTTATTCATGGCTTTAAATTGAGGATTTCTTTTTACAAAACATTCGTTCATGGGATGTGGGCGTCACTGGCTGGGCCAGCATTTATTGCCCATCCCTAGTTGCCCTTGAGAAGGTGGCGGTGAGCTGCCGCCTTGAACCGCTGCAGTCCCTGTGGTGTAGGTACACCCACAGTGCTGTTAGGGAGGGAGCTCCAGGATTTTGACCCAGCGACAGTGATGGAATGGCAATATATTTCCAAATCAGGAAGGTGAGTGGCTTGGAGGGGAACCTGCAGGTGGTGTTGTTTCCATGTATCAGCTGCCCTTGTCCTTCTAGATGATAGAAGTCACGAGTTTAGAACGTGCTCAGTTTGCTGCCCAGTGTGAACTAATAAGCATGGGAGAAGGAGAGGTTGTTGAGTGTAATAGGTCTGCCCTTAGCAATTGGATTTTTTAAAAAGCTCACGTTCACTTAATTATTACCTAATGACCGTAACTACTTGGAGAGGGCTTTTGGTTGTGGTTAAAAGGTTAATCCCTCATTACCTAGTAGAGATATGGCTTGTTGGTTTAATTAGTTCCACATTCTGGGTTGGGTGAAAATTGGCTGATGGTTTATTTTAGCTTCTCTTTAATGACATGGCTCCTCACACGCAGGCCTAAATTATATCGCCCCTGACTCCCTTGCTGGTCAAAAATCTGTCTATATCAGCCTTGAATATATTCAATGACTCAGCCTCCAAGGCTTGCTGGGGAAGAGAATGCCACAGACTAATGACCTCTGAGAGAAGAAATCCCTCCTCATCTCCACCTTAAATGGGAGAACCCCTTACTTTGAAACTGTGCCCCTTGGTTTTGGATTCCCCCACGAGGGCAGACATGCACAGATGATGGAGAAGTCCATCTAGTCCATGAGTTCTACCATGTCTCAGGTGGGTGAGCACTTGGCCTCCTCCATGGAGAGGTTGGCAGCCTTCATGAAGAGCTAGGTTCAGCAGAGTAGTCACTGGATGCCAGATGTGGGCTCTGGTAAGCATGCTGTCACTCTAGGCCATGGGCTCTGTGCAGTGATGGCCAGCTGAGAGGGGAACGAACAGTGCGGACCTGCCTCCAGGTGTCCCTCCTCCTCGAGTTGTCAGGGAGGCGGCATTGCTCACTGCGATGGAGGAAGTGCTTCCTCTCGGGGTGCTCCGAGGGCGAGTAGCTGCTCCTTAGCCCCTCTGCCAGTGACCTCAGTGTCTCCAGTAGCCGAGGCCAAACAGGATGCACCTGCACTCTTCAGGAGGGGCACTCTCCAGGCCTCGGGCAACCGGAGGTCAGTCGCCAAGGTCATCCCAGGCAATGAGCATCACAGTCAGCAGCTCACCTCCATTTCAGCTGCAGATGTTGGGGTCGCACCATCATAGTGACCACAAGCGTAAACATAAGAGCTTATAGTTGCACAAAGGTGGCACAGGTGATCTGACATTAGGATGCAGTATATATGTTAGTGTATGTTTAAATAATCTTGTTCACTTTATTCACATGTGCTGAATGGTTTTGTTGGTGGGGCCTGGTTAGCAGGGTAATTGCTTGCATGATAAATGGTAATCCTGTATGGATGGAGGGGAAGTATTGATATCTCAGTGACTGGGCTGGTGAGGATGGAGTGACTTGTCTTTGTCCAATGGTGATTTCACGTTCAATGCGTATGCTAAGTTCGTGTGGGTGTAAGGCTGATTGGTTTTCGAGGGCATCATGCTTGCTGAAACCTGTTCAGAATGAGAAGTCTCCCTCGGCCCGGCACCTGATGCTGAGACCCCAACATGAAAGCCTGCCTCTCCGATACATCCTCCTTGTCCAATCAGGAGTGTGGATTCTCTATGTCCATGGTTGGCAAGTCTGCCCCCGTCTGCTGCGTGAGGTCGTGCAGGGCACAGCAGACAGCTAGAATCTACAAGACCATTTGGGGCACATATTGGAGACCACCACCACAGAAGTCCAGGCAGCAGAACCTCATTTTCAACATTGCGACAGTCTGTCTATACCAGCCTTTCAGGTTCATGGGATTCATATAGTGCTCCTCGGCTGGGGTTTGAGGGTTTCTGGCTGCTGTCATCAGCCAAGTCTTGAGGGGATAGCCCCTGTCACCCAGAATCCATCCATGCAGGCATGCGGGGGGGGCCTCAAACAGCTGTGACACCTGGGGGTTGTGAAGAATGTCTGCATCATGAGAGTTCCCTGGGAACCAACCAGACCCATCTGGCGGATAGGTCTCCTGTGGTTACAGATCAATTGCACATTAATGGATTTGAACCATTTTCTATTGATCAAGGTTGCAGGCTTGTCTCAGGGAGCTCTGATCGCCACATACCTGCAGTCAGTAACCTCGGGCGCCTTTGGGACACCTGTGATGGTCCCGAACCCCACAGACCTTTCAGCCTGGCTCTCTGAATCTGTACTAAGCAGTGCATTTGTGACCCTCTGATGCAGCAACGTGCAGGCGTCTGTGAGATGCCACATGTTCCCCCTGGGGTTCTGGAGGGAGCTGCTGGTGTGAAAGTTCAATACTGCAGTCACTTCTAACACCACTGGCATTGGGTTCCCTCCCAGTTCAGGTGGTCTGGAAGGAGAGCATCGGGTCAGTGATTGCCATCCTAGGCATCCTCAGCCATTGTTGGCACAGCCTCTCAGTTATCGAAGGTAGTTTAGGTGCATGTGGTAACTCTAGGGCGTGCCATTTTTCATCACCACAGTGGCCCTGGGTTACCTCCATCCTCAATGGCCTCATTATTTCGTGCCGCCCCTTGTTGGCCTTCAGGCCACTGTTGTACAGGAGCCAATGCCATTGTGCCTCTGCTCTGCTCTACCTCCACCTGAGGTTCCAGGGACACTGGGTGGACGAGACCTATTTTGCTTCCAGAAGTTGAACAAAGGGCAGAAGCCAGGCAAAGATGTGTCCTGCACTGGTGACCTGACCCTGAACCAGAACCTTGTGCCTAATGGTGTTCACCCTGGTCCTCTTCAATCACATCCTGGTCTTGCTCTTAATGACCTTCGACCTCCACTCAAAGTACCTCTCTTGTTCCTCAATCACCCTCGACTTTCCCTTGGTCCCCGTCAGCCTTTCCCACAAAAGTTCTCAGCCTCCCCTCCTCTCTCCCAGTAATGACAGACAGCTTCAACTCCCTCGACTGCCACCTTGGAGACTGCCTCTCCTGCCCCATGCCAGCTTTAACTAGGCGTAAAAGTGAAGGCCCATGATCCTTGTGCACCTCCAACTTAATTGCAAAGATAGTGAAGATGTGAATTAACTGTAACAGGGCGTAGTCAGAATAACTGGTAGAACGGACAGACAAGTGGCAGATGGAATTTAATACAGGGCAGTGTATTACACGGAGGTGATGCATTTTGACAGAGGGATAGCGAGAGGAAATAAAGAACTTAATGGCACAATTCAATGCAGGGACAAAGGGACCCAGGGGTATATGTGCATCAATCTTTGAAGGTGACAGGGCATCTTGAAAGAGAGGTTAGCAAAGCATGTGGAACCTTGGCCTTCATGCATAGAGGCATTGAGAACAAAAGTAGCAAAGTTACGTTGCACCTGTATAAAGCTGCGGTTAGGCTCCAACTAGCGTATTGTGTCCGATTCTGGCCACCGCACTCTAGGAAAGATATGAACGTCTTTGAGAGGGTGCAGAGGAGATTTACCAGAATGGGGGGGAAGGTTTAGTCACAAGATAAGGTTGGGGAAGCTGGGGTTGTTCTGAGAGATTTGATAGAGGGGTACAAGATTATGACAAGCAATTTCAAAAGGAAATTGGATGCGCACTTGATGGAAATAAACTTACAGGTCTACAGGGATCGGGATGAGGAGTGGGACTGACTAGATTCCTCTGCGAGGAGCCAGAATGGACAAAATGGGCTGAATAGCCTCCTCTATGCCGTAAATGGGCCTAATCGTAAAATGTTGGGCCGTAACATCCGAGCTCCCAAACGTTGTACTGGGAGGGTACCCAAAGATGCGCTGGTGAATCCCCTTTGGAAGTTCCTAGATAAGGGTTTGCACACCAATTGCCCAGAAGTGCAAACTTCCTCCAGGCAATTGCCCTGCACTGAGAACCATCTAAAAATTTAAATTGCAAACTTTGGATGGTTCCGACTGGGTTACACCAATAGTTACCCAGAAAAGGTTAGGAGGATTAAAACCACTTCTAACTTCTGGGTAACTGCTGTACCGGTCCAGGGGACTCCCCAACACCTCCGACTACCCGCCCCCCTCTCCATGGGAGTCCCCACCCCCCAAACACCCAGGGGTCTCCACAAACTCCACCCCCCACCCCCACCTGACTGCCCTCCCCATGGGATTCCTCCCCACCCCCAAGGGACGACACCCCTCTACAGGAACTCCCCAAACTACAGGATTTCCCCATTTTCAGGTGGACTTTTCCACCAGACAGCAACCCCCCACCCCCCAACCCCAGCCATTCCCAACTCTCACTCTCACTCCCACTCCCCACCAAGGCCCAACCTGATCCGACTTCCAACACCCCCAATCTCTCACCCCCTGCCAACCTCCAACCATCCCCTGGCCAGCGACTCGGCTCGATACACCCTAGCCCCCTGCCCCCACCGACTCCCCCAAGGCCTGACATGACTGGACCCGAAGGCACAACCCCCCAACCTCCATTCCACCCCCCCCGCCAGACCTCCGATTCGCTTCCCAACCCGCCCCAACTCCTATCCATTTACCTTGGGCACTTTCCTTCTCCCTGGCTTGTCAAGGACCTTTAAACTTCAATGAACCCTTAACTTTATGGCAGTCAGTGAAAAAGGGGGCCTGGCTGCTTTCCCTTCGATTCAGCTGCACATTGATGCTCAGCCCTGAGGATGCGCTGCGTTGCCTGGGGCCTTGTTTGACCTGAGTCGGAAGGTCGGGCGAGACCGGATTGGAAAAAAATTAAGGTAAAAAACGGGACCAAGCGGCAACCGGACACTGATTGCCACTCCGAGGAAGTTCAGGCCCCTTGTGTTTTAGTGAATATTCATTGCAGGCAAATCCATTCCAATTAGCTTCATGCTGCCTGCCTTCAGCACTGCCTCCTTCCAACCCACTGCCAGGAGAATTTGTCGCTTCTCTTCCGATGCTGGGAACATGAAGCTTCGCTTCACACCCTATTCAATGCTCCCTTCCGCCTCTTTTCCTGCTCCCTCAGTCAGTATTAATCCTGCTCTTTATGTTATTGGTACATGTTTCATTTTTACACAGTTTCCTTGATGTAATGGAATACTCTCACTTGCCTGGATAAGTGCAGCTACAGCAACACTCAAGAAGTTAAACACCATCCAGGGCAAAGCAGCCCAATTGATTGGAATTCCATTGACCACCATAAACATTCACTCCCTCCACCACTGACGCACAGTGACAACAGTGTGTACCATCTACAAGACGCACTGCAGCAACTCACCAAGCGTCCTTCAACAGCACCTTCCAAACCCATGACCCCTACCACTGAGAAGGACAACGTTAGCAGACACATGGGAACACCACCACCTGCAAGTTTTCCTCCAAGCCACTCACCATCCTCACTTGGGAATATGTCGCTGTTCCTTCACTGTCGCTGGGTCAAAATCCTGGAACTTCCTCTCTAACAGCACTGTGGGTGTACCTACAGCACGTGTACTGCAGCGGTTCAAGAAGGCAGCTCATCACCTTCTCAAGGGTAATTAGGGATGGGCAATAAATGCTGGACTAGCCAGCGACGCTCACATCTCAAAAACAAAAAGAACAATTGGATTAGAAGTTTGAATGGATTTGTGCTGGCGATGGGTTTAAATTAAATAGGGCCCTTCGGCCCATTTGATCCTCACCTTCCAGAATATCAACCCTGCTGATTCCCTTTTATAGAGTTCAGCATCCACCTGAACAGGCTAACATGTCCTTGTCCAAAGGACAGCACATCTGACAATGCAGCACTCCCTCAGTACACTAGAGTCTGGGTTATGTGCTCAAAGTCTGGTGTGGGGCTGGAAATCACAACTTGGTGACCCCAAGAGGAGATGGTTGAGAAGTGGGAATGTCCCTGGACTAGTAATCCAGAGACCCGGGCAAATGCTCTGGGGTCATGCGTTCAAATCCCACCACAGCAGCTGGTGGAATTTGAATTCACTTAATCTGGAATTGAAAGCTAGTCTCAGTAATGGTGACCGTGAACTATCATCGACCATAGAAACCCATCTGGTTCACTAATCCCCTTTGGGAAAGGAAATCTGCCATCCTTACCTGGTATGGCCTACCTGTGACTCTAGGCCCACAATAATGTGGTTGACTCTTAAATGGCCAATAAGCTTCTTTGATCATTTAGGGATGGGCAACAAAGGCTGACCTTGGCAGTGACGACCATATCCCATGAAAGAAAAAAAAACTCTCGAAAGGAAACTCTCATCCCACCCCCTCCCCATTTCATCCTCAATAACACACAGTAACATGAAGAAGGCAAGGCGTACCATTGAAGCCAGGATAGGGAGGAAGATTGTGGCTGTAGCTACGTTGCTGGTGCACTCTGTGACGATTGCCATCACCACACACAAGATAATAGCAATGGCCCAATGTGGGATTTTCTGCAGTGGAAGTAACTGGTGCCCCAGCCATTCGGATAGACCAGACACCTGGAAAAAAAAGGGTGAAGGTTTTATCTCTGACAGTGTTTTTGTTAAATGTCCAGTCCATAAGTGTGATCCTGGGCTTCTGGTCACTTGCCAATCCAATTCTCCATCCCACCCCCAAGCTCATAGTACAAAACCTTCACTTTCTACTGACCAGTTCCTATTGCAGGGTACATACACAGCTCCCCAACTTGACTGTCAGAAATTGGAGGTTGAATTACAACTTGTACTTTCTTGAGTTTAGGAGATTGAAGGATGATCTGAGCGAGGGGTTTAAAATCAAAGACAATCAATAGATGAAGAGAAAATATTTCCCCTGGTGGGGATAGTGCAAAACAAGGGAGCAGAATGTTAAAATTCAAGCCAGGCCATTCAGGGGTGATGTCAGGAAGCACTTCTTCGTGCAGAGGGGGGTGGAAATCTGGAACACTGTCCCCCCAAAAAAGCTGTTGAAATTAGGGTGATCAGTGGCATTTCCAAGACTGAGATGGATAGATGTTTGTTGGGTAAATGTGTCGGGTGAGCTAAGGTGAGTAAATGAAGGTGAGGTACAGGTCAGCCCACTGAATAGCAGCATGGGCTTGGGGGGCTGAATGGCCTCCTCCTGTTCCCAATGGTCCAATGTACTCTTCCTGTGCCAACAAAATCAACTTGAAAGGAAATGACAGTCTAGTCCCAGTTATAGGTCTTCAATTCACATGATGGCGGATGGTGACAGAACCATTTTACGCAACGAGTTGTTGTGTTCTGGAATGTGCTGCCTGAAAGGATGGTGGAAGCAGATTCAATAATAACTTTCAAAAGGGAATTTGATAAATACTGGAAAAGAAAACATTTGCAGGATAATGGGAAAAGAGCAGGCAGGAATTGGAACTAATTGGATAGCTCTTTCAATGAACCAGCACAGGCATACTGGGCTGAATGGCCTCCTTCTGTGCTATGTGATTCTATGGAATCAGACACATCATCAATCTGAGGTTGCTCAGTTTTATCTGTAAGGGCAAAGTCCCAAAATGGTCCAGATTGCACTCGATTGAACTGGTCATGAACGTGGTCAGTTCAGCCACACTATCAGCTTCTCTGTTTACCCCTGGGTTTCTAGATTCCTGACAGAGGAAAGTTATAAAAGGTGCTTACCTCACAGCCCTTAGCCAATGCAAAACCTCCTCCCAACAATAACACCACATTCCAGGGAAGCTTATGTTGGACGGTATTCCAGTCGAGGAGTTTCTTTATCTGCTTCTTGCCTGGCCAGTGTTTTAGAAAGAAACAATCTCATTATCATTTTCTTCCTACCCAATCATTTCTGCACAGCAATTGGCTGGGACGCGTTTGACATAGGATCGCTAAGTTAGCAGCAAAGATCCCAGCATTCAGGAGGCAAGTTTGAAAGGTTAAAGGGAGCTGTGTGGAGCAGTGGACCAGATAGAGTCCTTTCACCTCAACAAAATGTGTTCAAATGCAGCCCAGGTTACAGGAGGGATGTCAACCGGAATTTGTCAGGTGTGGAAGTGCGAAGTTAATTTGTGCAGTTATAGTCGAGCCCCTAAAGGGCCATGGCACAGAACTGCCTGTAATTCCAACTCAGAATGGCCACCCACACTGGTAGCAGCTGGTACTCTTGAGAGTGGGGGAAGGCGTCATGCGAAAGGAGATATAGTAAAGGGAAACAACAAAGTAATAGAGCAAGGCAGCAATTTGGGTAATGAGTTCCAGAGTGTGACAGCAAGGGACAGAACATACAATCATAAGAGTGCACCAACAGATAAGGGCGGAGATAGCAAAAATCTTTTTTTTAAAAAAAGTTTAAGCCCCTAGATCTGAATGCATGCAGTTTTGCAACAAAAGGGTTGAATTGTTAGCAGAAATAGAGACAAATATGTATGACCTGATAGGCATTACAGAGACATGGGGTGGAATTGTTCCAGTTTTGCACTAGTGCGATAGCGGGCTGGTAAAATGACGTTTTGTCCACTGGCCGCAATGGCGGGTTTTCACGCTGTATCGTCCCACATCTGCTGTATTAATTATGCATTCCTGGGAAACATACCATTTCCATGCTGGCTGGGCTCTCATTCGCCCGCCATGCCATCACCTCGCTGCTTCATCATGCCAGGCACCAAATTTAAAGTACAGCTACACTCAGTGCTCCCAGGGCTGCAGCAAAGACGACATGGCCCCAAAAGGCAAAAAGACTGCAGCCCTCGAGTGCCTTTTGGATGCCATGAAGGTTCGCTGTGATGTCCTCTACCACCTCTTTGGCCACAGGAGGGGCAGCGACATTACCACTCTGGCTTGGTAGGCAATGGCAGTGGAGATCAATGCCAATGCTGCACAGAAGAGGTTGGCCATTCAATGCAGATAGAGGATGAATGATCTCATCCATTAAGCCAGGGTAAGGCAACCATCTCATCACTCTAAACTCACACACTCAAGCCCATCACATTCACTGGCATCTCACTCACAGCCAGCTCAAGGGACATCACCACCCATTCTCACACACACCCTCACATGTCCATCTGGCCTCATCGCCTCTGGAGACTGCTTTCTCAGCCCTCACCAAGGCCACTTGCACAGATCAACATGTGCCCCCACACCCACCCTGGGATACCCCCCTTCCCCAGTACAGCTCTTGTCCTGCAGCCTCTTCCCTTGCTTGAGGCCATTTCTCCCCCTTCATCAAGCAAGACCTAGCCCTGCAGCCATTGAAAAGCCACCCACATACGGCTGATCTGGTAGGTAGAGACCTGCGGTGAGTCTCCCTAAAAGCGATGTGGTGCTGTCTGTGAAGTCTGGTGCTGATGAGTATGAGTGCTGCCCGAAGCAAGGTAGGCAAACAAACCTTGAAGTCCGAGCGATGTGCAGCCTGCCAAGTGCGTGCCTTATATATACTGTTGTCAAACCCGTCCGCCAACGTGGTCAGACAATCTAGCAGTGGGGGATGAGTCTGGCAGGCTGGCCCTATAATGATATGCTGATATATTACAATGAGGTTCCCGACGTCCGATGGCAGGGAACATGGCCCACCATTGGTGGGCGGAGCGGACCATGGCAAACTGGTTTCACGACAACATGAAACCGATTTTTGGCCTTCTCGCCATATTGTCCGCTCACGCCATCAAACACTTCTGATGCCAGCAGGCATGGAAAATCCCGGCCATGGTTGAAAGATGACCAAGGTTGGGACCTGAATGTTGAAGGGTATTTGACATATCGGAATGACAGGAAGCTAGAAAAATGTAGCTGGGTAGCTTTGTTAATTAAGGATGGCATTAGTTTGGTACTAAGAGATGACCTTAGCTTGAAAGAGCAAGATGCAGAATCAGTTTGGGTAGAGATAAGAAATAGTAAAGTTAAGAGGTCACTTGTGGGGGTAGTTTATAGGCCCCTTAAAAGTACTTACACAGTAGGACAGGGTATAGAAAAAAATGGGGTGTGTAAGAAAGGTACTACAATAATCATGGGTGACTTTCATCTACATATAGATTGGACGAAACAGATTGGCAAAGGTAGCTTGGGAAAATAAGTTGCGTGTTTTTGGGACAATTCCTTAGAGCAGTGTGTTCTAGAGCCAACCAGGGAGCAGGCCATTCTGGATCTGGTAATGTGCCATGATTAATCAATAATCTCATGGTAAAGGAGCCTCTAGGTAATAGCGATCACAACATGATAGAATTTAATGTTCAGTTTGAAAGCAAGAGGTGTGGGTCCATGACTAGTGTTTTAAACTTAAATAAAGGTAACTATGAGGGTATTAAGGCGGAGCTAGCTAAAATAAACTGGGAAATTAGGTTAAAATGTAGGACAGTAGAGCTGCAGTGGCAGACTTTTAAGGAGATTTTTAATAACTCTCAGCAAAGATTTAACTCAGTGAGAAAGAGAGAAGGACGGATCATCTTTGGATAAATAAGGAAGTTAATTCGAAAGAAACACTACAAATCTGCAAAGATTAGTGGCAGGTCAGAGGGTTGGACAGACTTTAAGAACCAGCAAAGAATGACTAAAAAGATAATAGAGGCAGAAAGAAGAGAGAAAGCTAGGTAGTAATATAAAAAGAGAAATGAAGAGTTTCTACAAATATTTAAATAAGAAAAGATCCACTAAAGCTAGTGTTGGTCCTCCAGAAAGTGAGGCTCAGAAATTGATCATGGAGAACAAAGAAATGGCAGAGGTGTTGAACAGGTATCTTGTGTCTGTCTTCACGGTAGAAGACTTAGAAAATTTCCCAAAGATACTTGAAAATCAAGAGGTGACAGGGAGGGATGACCTTAAAACAATCACAATCGTCAGGGAAAGGGTGTTGGGAAAACTATTAGACCTAAAGGTTGACCATAAGACATAGGAGCAGAAGTAGGCCATTCGGCCCTTCGAGTCTGCTTGCCATTCAATGAGATCGTGGCTGATCTGATAATCCTCAACTCCACTTTCCTGCCTTTTCCCCATAACCCTTGATTCCCTTACTGATTAAAAATGTCTTTCTCTGCTTTGAATATACTTAACGACTCAGCTTCTACAGCCCTCTGCGGTAAAGAATTCCACAGATTAACTACCCTCTGAGAGAAGAAATTCCTCCTCATCTCTGTTTTAAATGAGCAACCCCTTATTCTGAGATTATGCCCTCTGGTCCTAGACTCTCACACAAGGGGAAACAACATCTCAGCATCTACCCTGTCAAGCTTCCTAAGAATCTTATATGTTTCAATAAGGTCGCCTCTCATTCTTCTAAACTCCAATGAGTACAGGCCCAACCTACTCAATCTCTCCTCATAACAAAATCCCTCTATACCCAGAATCAACCTAGTGAACCTTCTCTTGACTGCCTCCAATGCGTATATCTTTCTTTAGATAAGGGGACCAAAACTGTTCACAATATTCTAGGTGTGGTCTAACTAGGGCCTGTATAGTTTTAGCAAGGCTTCCCTATTTTTATACTCCATTCCCTTTGAAATAAAGGCCAACATTCCATGTGCCTTCCCTATTGCCTGTTGAATTTGTATGTTAGCTTTTTGGGATTCATGCACAAGGACTCCCAAATCCCTCAGTGCTGCAGCTTTCTACAGTCTTTCTCCATTTAAATAATATTCAGCTCCTCTATTCTTCCTGCCAAAGTGCATAACCTCACATTTTCCCACATTATATTCCATCTGCCAAGTTTTTGCCCACTCACTTAACCTGTCTATATCCCTCTGTAGACACCTTGCGTCATCCTCACCACTTGCCTTCCACCTACTTTTGTACCATCTGTAAATTTGACAAGAGCACATTCACTTTCCTCATCCAAGTCATGAATATATGTTGTAAATAATTGTGGCCCCAGCACTGATCCCTGTGGCACTCCACTAGTTACAGGTTGCCATCCTGAAAATGCTTCCCTTATCCCACCTCTCTGACTTCTATTTGTTAGCCAATCCTCTATCCATGCTAATATGCCATCCCCAACACCATGGGCTCTTATCATATTAAATAGCCTTATGTGCGGTACCTTATCGAACACCTTTTGGAAATCCAAATATATTACATATACTGGTTCCCCTTTATCTATCCTGCTTGTTCCCTCCTCAAAGAATTCTAATAAACTTGTCAGACATGATTTCCCCTTCATAAAGCCATGTTGACTCTGCTTGATTAGATTATGTAATTGTAAATGCTCTGCTATTACATCCTTTATAATAGACTCTAACATTTTCCCAATGACGGATGTTAAGCTAACTGGCCTATAGTTACCTGTCTTTTGTCACTCCCACCCCCCACCCCCGCCCACCTTTTTGAATAAGGGTGTTACATTGGCAGTTTTCCAGTCCTCTGGGACTTGTCCAGCATCTAAGGATTCTTGGAAGATTACTACCAGTACATCCACTATCTCTGTAGCTACTTCTTTTAATATCCTAGGATGCAACCCATCAGGTCCAGGGGACTTATCGGCCTTTAGCCTCATTAGTTTCCCTAGTACTTTTTCTCTACTGATAGTTATTGCATTTATTTCCTCCCCTTCTTTTGCCCCTTGATTACTTAGTATTGGATTGCTATTAGTGTCTTTACCGTGAAAACTGAAGCAAAGTATTTATTCAATTCCTCTGCCATTTCCTGGTTCCCCATTATTATTTCCCCAGCCTCATTCTGTAAGGGGCCTATGTTCACTTTGGTCTCTCTTCCTTTTTATATATTTAAAGAAGCTCTTACAGTCTGTTTTTATATTACTTGCTAGTTTACCCTCAAAGCTTATTTTCTCCCTCTATTTTTTTATTTGGTCATCTTTTGTTGGTTTTTAAAACTTTCCCAATCCTCTGGTTTACCACTAATCTTTGCCACATTGTATGTCTTTTCTTTTAATTTGATAGTATCCTTAACTTCCTTGGTTAACCATGGTTGGTTTATCCCCTTCCTTGAATCCTTCTCCCTCACTGGGATAGTCATGAACAAAATGTCTGCTATTGTTCATCATCTGTTTTTTCTGCTAAAATCCTATCCCAGTTCACTCCAGCCAACTCTGCCTTCATTCCTTTGTAATTACCCTTATTTAAGTTTAGCACATTTGTTTCCGACCCAAGTTTCTCACACTCAAACTGAATGCTAAATTCTACCATGTTATGGTCACTGTTTCCTAGGGTATCTTTTACCCTGAGATCATTCAGCAAACTGCCTCATTACACATTACCAGATCCAAAATAGCCTGATCCCTGATTGGATCCACAACATATTGTTCTAGGAAACTGTCCCGAATACACTCTATGAATTCTTGCCCATGGCTACCTCTGCCAATTTGATTTTCCCAATCTACATGAAGATTAAAGTCACCCATGATTAACGTACTGCCTTTTTTACATGCCCTCATTATCTCCTGATTTATTCTCTGTCCTACAGTATAGCTACTGTGCGGGGGCCTGTAGACTACTCCCACCAATGTCGTCTTCCCCTTGATATTTATTACCTCCACCCATATGGATTCTACATATTCCGATCCAAGATCATTTCTTGCTATCGTACATATTCCATCTCGTACTAGCAAAGCTGCCCCACCACCCTTTCCTTCCTGCCTATCCTTTCAAAAAATTACATACCCCTGACTATTTAGTTCCCAGCTTTTATCTCCTAATAACCATGTCCCCCGTAATGGCCATAAGGTCATAGCCATTAACCTCTATTTGTGCTGTTAATTCATTTATTTTGTTCCGAAAACTACGTACATTTTAGTAAAGAGCCATTCAATTTGCCTTTTAACCATTTTTTCCCCCTTTGACCCTATTTGCTGCTGTTTTTTTATGTTTGTACACTCTGTCCCTTCCTGTCACACTCTGGGTATCATTACCGAAATAACTGCCTTGCAATGATACCAAATCCTTTTGCTTTTTGAGCCTATGTATCCGCTTTCCCGAACCCTTCCCCCATCTATTTAGTTTAAAGCCCTCTCTATAGCCCTAGTTATTCAATTCGCCCAGGACACTGGTCCCAGCACGGTTCAAGTGAGGCCCGACCCACCGGAACAGCTCCCTTCTATCCCAGTACTGATGCCAGTGCCCCATGAACTGAAACCCATTCCTCCCACACCAATCTTTGAGCCACGTATTTAACTCCTTGACTTTATTTATCCTATGCTAGTTTGCCCATGGCTCAGGTAGTACTGAAGAAGAGTCAAACGGACTCAAAATGTTGACTCTGTCTTTCTCTCCACGGATGCTGTCAGACCTGCTGAGTTTTTCCAGCAATTGTTGCTTTGGTTTTGGGACAGGTAGTAGGCCTGAGGTTATTACCTTGGAGGTTCTGCTTTTTAATTTAGCTCCTAACTGTTCAAATTCTTTCAGCAAAACCTCCTTTCTAGTCCTATCAACGTCATTGGTACCAATGTGGATGACAACAACTGGATCCCTCCCCTCCCACTCCAAGTTTCTCTCCAGCCCTGAGGAAATGTCCTTAACCCTGGTGCTGGGCAGGCAACACAGCCTTCAGGACTCACGCTCACGTGAGAACAGTGTCTAACCCCCTAATTATACTGTCCCCTACCACTACTACGTTCCTATTTCCTCCCCCCACTTGAATGGCTCCTTGTACCACGGTGCCGTGGTCAGTTCGCTCATCCTCCCTGCAGTCCTCGCTCTTGTCCTCACAGCTTGCAAGAACCTCGTAACTGTTGGACATTTGCAGGGGCCGAGGCTCCTCGAACTCTACCCACTGGGCCCCCATACCTGCTTCACCTGCAGTCACACCCTCATGTCCCTGATCACAGACCAGATTTGAATGACCTAATCTGAGGGGTGTGGCCGCCTCCTGGAGCAAAGTGTCCAGGTAACTTTCCCCCTCCCTGATGTGGAGCAAAGTCTGCAGCTCGGACTCCAGCTCCTTAACTCAGATCCGAAGTTCCTTGAACTGCAAACACCTGGTACAGATGTGCTCGCTCTGGATCACCTTTGTGTCCAGCAGCTCCCACATGTTGCAGCAGCAACACATTTTATTCAAATTATTAATTAATTACTCTAATATCCCCGCTCTTTACACTTTATTATAGTTATTTCTTACACACACCAGTATCGATCTTATACTTAACAAGCTGTCTACAAGAAAAAGAGAAAAAAAGACTGGAGACCTAAGCACAAACTAAAGACCTTAGTTTTAAAAACTAGAAATATTCACCAATCCTACTCACCAATCAGCTGCTCTCCACCCTCTTTTCCCTCTCGCGCTTTTAAATGATCTATCACACTCCTCTCGCACTCTCACTGTTAAAGGTCACTCTCCTCTCACATTCTCTCTGTTAAAAGGCCACTCTCTCCTCACTCTCTCAATGTTAAAGGCCACTCTCTCCTCACTCTCTCAATGTTAAAGGCCACTCTCTCCTCACTCTCTCAATGTTAAAGGCCACTCTCTCCTCACTCTCTCAATGTTAAAGGCCACTCTCTCCTCACTCTCTCAATGTTAAAGGCCACTCTCTCCTCACTCTCTCAATGTTAAAGGCCACTCTCTCCTCACTCTCTCAATGTTAAAGACCCTGCTGCTCCTCTCACTCTCTCACTGTTAAAGGCCCCGCTGCTTTTCACAAGAGCTCTCTCTGTAAATGGCTCTGCTGCTTTTCTCAAGCACTCTCTCTGTAAATGGCCCTGCTGCTTTTCTCAAGCACTCTCTCTGTAAATGGCCCTGCTGCTTTTCTCAAGCACTCTCTCTGTAAATGGCCCTGCTGCTTTTCTCAAGCACTCTCTCTGTAAATGGCCCTGCTGCTTTTCCCAAGCACTCTCTCTGTAAATGGCCCTGCTGCTTTTCTCAAGCACTCTCTCTGTAAATGGCCCTGCTGCTTTTCTCAAGCACTCTCTCTGTAAATGGCCCTGCTGCTGACAAGCCCCAGGACTGGATGGCCTGCATCCTAGGGTCTTAAAAGAAGTGGCTGCAGAGATAGTAGAGACAGTGGTTAGAATCTTTCAAAATTCCTTAGATTCTGGAACTGTCCCAGCAGATTGGGAATAGCAAATGTAACGTCTTTATTCAAGAAAGGAAGCAGGCATAAAGCGGGAAACTATAGGATAGTTAGCCTAACATCTGTCATAGGGCAAGTGCTAGGATCCATTATTAAGGATGTTATGGCAAGATATTTAGAAAATCATAATGGGATCAAGCAGAGGCAACATGACTTTATTAAAGGGAAATCCAACCTATCTTTTGACAAAGTAACAGTCAAGGTAGATAAAGGGAAACAGGTAGATGTTATATAAAGTTTAAGGTATGTTAGTGCAGCTCAGCCATGTGGAATGTACATCTTGTGGGATGTGGGAAGTAGTGCAGACACAAAATGCCCTCGAGGACCACATCTGCAGGAAGGGTCACCAGCTGCAGAAATTTGAGCTTCACGTTGTGGAGCTTGATCAACAGCTGGAGTCACTGTGGTGCATCCGCAAGGCTGAAGATTATGTGGATGGCACGTTTAGAGAGGTGGTCACACCACAGTTAAGAAGTACACAGGCAGAGAGGGAATGGGTGACCACCAGAGTATCTAAGAGAAACAGGCAGGTCTTGCAGGAATCCCCTTGGGGTATCTCACTCTCTCTTTGCCATTTTGGATACTGGTGGGCGAGATGGTTTCTCCGGGGACTGTAATAAGAGCCAGGTTTGTGGCACCACGGGTGGCTCAGCTGCACAGGAGGGGAGGTAGAAGAGTGGAAGTGCTATAGTGGTAGGGGATTCCATAGTTAGGGGAGCAGACAGGCGTTTCTGTGACCACAGACGTGACTCCAGGATGGTATGTTGCCCCCCTGGTGCCAGGGTCAAGGATGTCACAGAGTAGCTGCAGGACATTCTTTTGGGGCAGGGTGAACAGCCAAAGATCATGGTCCACGTTGGGACCAATTACATAGGTAGGAAAAGGGATGAGGTCCTGAAAGCAGATTTTAGGGAGTTAGGAAGGGAAATAAAAAGCAGGATCTTAAGAACCGTAATCTCAGGATTACTCCAAGTGCCATATGCTAGTGAGTATAAGAATAGGAAGATTGAGCAGTTCAGCATGTGGCTGGAGAAATGGAGTAGAAGGGAGGGCTTTAGAGTTCTGAGGCATTGGGACCGGTTCTGGGGCAGGTGGGACCTGTACAAGAAGGACGTGTTACATCTTAACAGGACTGGGACTAATGTCCTCGTGGGGAGGTTTGCTAGTGCTTTTGGGGAGGGTATAAACTAGATTGGCAGGCGGATGGGAACCTATGGGGAAATTCAGTGTGCAGAGGAGAAAAACTGGCAGCAGAAAGTAGTGAAGTATCAACTGATAACGAGGATATATCAGAGAGTAGTATCAAGGTAGGTAGAATATTTGGAGAGTTTGATAAAATTAGAGTAGGCAACAGTTAGTCATTAGATGGGGCTAGAGTAAAGGGGAAAGTAAAGTGCATGTATGTGAATGCATGGAGTGTGGTTAATAAGGTTGGTGAACTGTAGGCACAGGTTGACAAATGGAATTATATTATTGCTACAATAGAGACTTGGCTTAAAGAAGGGCAGGACTGGGCATTAAATATTCCTGGGTACGAGATGTTTAGGAGAGACAGGAGAGGAGGGGGGCGTTGGTGGGGGAGTAACAATATTGATTAAAGATGGCATTACAGTACTGGAGAGAGAGGATGTTCTAGAGGGGTCAAGGGCAGAATCTCTCTGGCTAAAGATAAGGAATGAAAAATGTGCAATAACATTGATTGGTGTAGTATATAATCCACCAACTAGTTGAAAGGATGTGGATAAACAAATTTACAACAAAATTACAGAGAGGTGCAAGAATTATAGAGGGACTTCAATTATCTAAAAAAGACTGGGATAGGAATAGTACAGAGGGGCGAGAGTTCCTGGAATGTGTTCAAGATCATTTTCTGCAGCAGTATGTTTCCAGAAGGCAGGCACTTTTAGACCTGGTTTTGGGGAATGAGTTGGCCCAAGTGGATCAAATGTCAGTGGGAGAGCCTCCAGGGGACAGTGGCCGTTGTATCATAAGGTTTATGTTAATCATGGAAAAGGACAGAGAACAATCCAGAGCAGGGATAATTAATTGGGGGAAAGCCAACTTCGATGGGATGAGAATGCATCTGAGTCGAATGAGTTGGAATCAAACATTGACAAAAAAGACAGTGGCTGAACAATGGGCCACCTTTAAAGAAAAACTATTGCAGGCAATGTCCAGGTATATTCCCTTGAAGGGGAAAAGCAGGACAAATAAATCCAGAGCACCCTGGAAAACGAGAGAGATAGTGGTAAAGATGAAAAGGAAGAAGTGTGCATATGACAGATGTCAGGTAGAAAACACAATGGAAATCAGGCTGAATACAGAAGGACCAGAGGGGAAGTGAAGAAATTAATAAGAAAAACAAGGAAAGAGCATGAAACGAGGCTGACAATGAACATAAAAAAGAATTCCAAGGTCTTCCATAAGCATGTAAATAATAAAAGGGTGGTAAAAGAAAGAGTATGGCCAATTAGGGACAAAAAAAGGGGACTTGCATGTGGAGGCTGAAGAAATAGTGCAGGTACTGAACAAGCCCTTTGCATGTCTTTACAAAGGAAGAGGATCCTACCCAGACCGAGGTGAGAGAGGAGGTAACTCATACACTAAAAGAACTTACAATTGAGGGGAAGGAGGTGTTAGAAAGGCTATCTTTACTTAAAATAGATAAGGTACCAGAACTGGATGAGATGCATCCAAGGGTACTGAAGGAAGTGAGAGTGGAAATTGCAGATGCACTAGTGATAATCTTTCAGTCTTCCTTAGACACAGGGGAGGTGCCAGAGGACTGCAGAATTGCGAATGCTGCACCTTTGTTCAAAAAGGGATGGCAACTACAGACTAGTCAGTTTGACCTCAGTGTTAGGGAAGTTTCTGGAAACTATAGTTCGGGACAAAATCAATAATCACTCAGACAAGCGCAAGATAATTAAGGAAAGCCAGCAGGGTTTCATTAAGGGAAAATCACGTTTAACTAACTCGTTGAGATTTTTTGAGGAGGTAACAGAGAAGGTTGATAAGGGAAACGTTGTTGATGTGGTGTATATGGGTTTTCAAAAGGCATTTGATACAGTGCCACACAACAGACGTGAGCAAAATTCTAGGTCATGGAATAAAAGGGAAAGTAGGCACTTGGATAAGAAGTTGGCTGAGTGACAGGAAACAGAGTAGTGATAAATGGTTGTTTTACAGATTGGAGGAAGGTTTGTAGTGGAGTTCCCCAGGGGTCAGTGTTGGGACCCTTGCTCTTCCTAATATATATTAATGGCCTAGACTGCGGTGCGCAGGGCATAATTTCAAAATTTGCAGATGATACGAAGATTGGAAATGTTGTCAACTGTGATGGGGATACTCTCGAACTTCAAAAGGACATAGACATGTTGGTGGATTGGGCAGACAAGTGGCAGATGGAGTTCAATGCAGAGAAGTGTGAGGTGATTCATTTTGGCAGGAAAAATGTGGTGAGACAGCATAAAATAAAGGGCGAGCCTCTAAAGGTGCTGCAGGAACAGGGGGACCTCGGTGTATACATACATAGGTCAGTGAAGAAGGCAGGGCATGTTGAGAGAGCAATTAATAAAGCATACAGTATCTTAGGCTTTATTAATAGGGGCATTGAGTACAAGAGTAAGGAGGTCATGGTAAGAGTGTCCTGCAGTCAGCATCACGGTGAAGCAGTCTGGGAAGAGCGTTCTGCAGTCAGCATCACTGTGAAGCAGCCTGGGAAGAGCGTCCTGCAGTCAGCATCGCGGTGAAGCAGTCTGGGAAGAGCGTCCTGCAGTCAGCATCATGGTGAAGCAGTCTGGGAAGAGTGTACTGCAGTCAGCATCATGGTGAAGCAGTCTGGGAAGAGTATCCTGCAGTCAGCATCGTGGTGAAGCAGACTGGGAAGAGTGTCCTGCAGTCAGTTCTTGTTGAAAATAACAAGAGTGACATCACAAGACAGTGTGAGAGAGCGGCGGAGAGATCAGAACCAGAATGAGTGTGGGGAAGCTTCAAAAAGTTACATTAGCACAAAGGTGAGAGCTGATTGGTGAGTAGTGAGTAAGTGTTTTACTCCAGTTTTTCTCCAGTTTAAAATAGATTAAGCTAAGGAAAGGTAAGCGTTCTAGTTTTTATTTAAAGTACATAAATAATTTAACTTTTTTTACTATTTAACTTAAAGTAAGGGGGTTTTTTTCAACTAGAGGAATGACAGGGCAGCTCTGTCCCATGTTATGTACCGCCTGCAACATGTGGGAAGTCCTAGATGCTCCTTGCACTCTGACTGACCACATGTGCAGGAAGTGCCACCAGCTGCAGCTACTTGAGCTCAGGGTTTCGGAGCTTGAGCGGCAGCTGGAGGCACTGAGGTGCATTCACGAGGCTGAGAATTTCGTGGATAGCACATTTTTAGATGTGGTCACCCCACAGCTTACGGAAGTGCAGACAGAGAGAGAATGGGTGACCATCAATCAGAAGAAAGGTGGCAGGCAGGTAGTCAGGAAATCCACAGGGTGCATCTCGCTTGAGAACTGTTTTTCTGTGTTGGTAAATAGTGAGAGTGACGATTCCTCTGGGGAGTTCAGCCAAGCTCATGGCACTGTGAGTGGCTCAGCTGCAGATGGGGGGAGGAAAAAGATGGGAAGAGCAATAGTGGTAGGAGACTCGATAGTAAGGGGAACATACAGGCGTTTCTGTAGCAATAGGCGTGACTCCAGGATGGTATGTTGCCTTCCTGGGGCCAGGGTCAAGGATGTCACTGAATGGCTGCAGGGCATTCTAAAGGGGGAGGGCAAACAGACAGAGATCGTGGTACATATTGGTACCAATGACGTAGGTAGAAAGAGGGATGAGGTCCTGCACGCAGAACTTAGGGAGCTGGGAAACATTAAAAAACAGGACCTCAAAGGTAGTAATCTCTGGATTACTTCCAGTGCCTCACGGAAGTGAGTATAGAAATAGGTTAGTCTAGATGAATGCGTGGCTGGAGAGATGATGCAGGAGGGAGGGATTTAGATTTCTGGGACACTGGGACTGTTTCTGGGGGCGGTGGGACCTGTACAAGGCGGACGGGTTGCACCTGAACGAGAATGGGACCAACATGATAAGACCATAAGTCCATAAGACATAGGAGCAGAAATTAGGCCATTCGGTCCATCGAGTCTGCTCCGCCATTCAATCATGGCTGACAAGTTTCTCAACCCCATTCTCCCGCCTTCGCCCCGTAACCTTTGATCCCCTTACTAATCAAGAACCTATCTATCTCGGTCTTAAATACACTCAATGACCTGGCCTCCACAGCCTTCTGTGGCAATGAATTCCATAGATTCACCACTCTCTAGCTAAAGAAGTTTCTCCTCATCTCTTTTCTAAAAGGTCTTCCCTTTACTCTGAGGCTGTGCCCTCGGGTCCTAGTCTCTCCTACTAATGGAAACATCTTCCTCACATCCACTCTATCCAGGCCTTTCAGTATTCTGTAAGTTTCAGTCAGATCCCCCCTCATTCTTCTAAACTCCATCGAGTATAGTCCCAGAGTCCTCAAACATTCCTCATATGTTAAGCCTTTCAATCCTGGGATCGTTCTCGTGAACCTCTTCTGGACCCTCTCCAGGGCCAGAACATCATTCCTGAGGTACAGGGCCCAAAATTGCTCACAATATTCTAAATGTGGTCTGACCAGAGCCTTATAAAGCCTCAGCAGCACATCCCTACTTTTATATTCTAGTCCTCTCGAAATAAGTGCCAACATTGCATTTGCCTTCCTAACTACCGACTCAACCTGCAAGTTAACCTGAAGAGAATCCTGGACTAGGACTCCCAAGTCCCTTTGCACTCCAGATTTCTGAATTCTCTCCCCATTTAGAAAATAGTCTATGCCTCTATTCTTCCTACCAAAGTGCATGACCTCACTTTTCCCCACGTTGTATTCCATCTGCCACTTCTTTGCCCATTCTCCTAACCTGTCCAAATTCTTCTGCAGCCTCCCTGCCTCCTCAATACTACCTGTCCCTCCACCTATCTTTGTATCATTTGCAAACGTAGCCAGAATGCCCTCAGTTCCTTCATCTAGATCATTAATGTATAAAGTGAAAAGTTGTGGTCCCAACACTGACCCCTGCGGAACTCCACTAGTCACCGGCTGTCATCCTGAGAAGGACCCCCTTATCCCCACTCTCTGCCTCCTGCCAGACAGCCAATCTTCTATCCATGCTAGTACCTTGCCTCTAACACCATGGGCTCTCATCTTACTGAGCAGCCTCCTGTGCGGCACCTTGTCAAAGGCCTTCTGGAAGTCCAAGTAGATAACATCCATTGGCTCTCCTTTGTCTAACCTACTCATTACCTCCTCAAAGAATTCTAACAGATTTGTCAGGCATGACCTCCCCTTGATGAAACCATACTGACCTTGCCCTATTTTACCATGCACTTCCAAGTATTCTGAAATCTCATCCTTAATAATGGACTCTAAAATCTTACCAACGACCGAGGTCAGGCTAATCGGCCTGTAATTTCCCGTCTTTTGCCTCACTCCCTTCTTAAACAGGGGGGTTACATTAGCGATTTTCCAGTCCTCTGGGACCCTCCCTGACTCCAGTGATTCCTGAAAGATCACCACTAACGCCTCCGCTATCTCTTCAGCTATCTCCTTCAGAACTCTGGGGTGTAATCCATCTGGTCCAGGTGATTTATCCACCTTCAGACCTTTCAGTTTTCCTAGCACCTTCTCCTTGGTAATGGCCACCATACTCACCTCTGCCCCCCAGCTCTCTTGAACTTTGGGAATGTTACTCATGTCTTCCACCGTGAAGACTGACGCAAAGTACCTATTCAGTTCCTCCGCCATTTCTTTGTTCCCCACTACTACTTCTCCAGCGTCATTTTCCAGCGCCCCAATGTCCACTTTTGCCTCTCTTACCCTTTATATATCTAAAAAAAACTCTTGCAATCTTCTTTTATATTACTGGCTAGTTTATCCTCATATTTAATCTTCTCCCTCCTTATTTCTTTTTTAGTTGTCCTCTGTTGGTCTTTGTAGGCTTCCCAATCCCTTGGTTTCCCACTGCTCTTCGCCGCATTGTATGCTTTCTCTTTAGCTTTTATGCTGTCCCTGACTTCCCTTGTCAACCATGGCTGCCTCGTCCTCCCTTTAGTATGCTTCTTCTTCCTAGGGATGAATTTTTGCTGTGTCTCCCAAATTACTCCCAGAAACTCCTGCCATTGCTGTTCCACTGTCTTTCCTGCTAGGCTCATCCCCCAGTCAATTCTGGCCAGCTCCTCCCTCATGCCTCTGTAGCTGCCTGTATTTAACTGTAATACCGTTACATCTGATTCCAGCTTTTTCCTCTCAAATTGCAGGGTGAATTCTATCATATTATGGTTACTTCCTCCTAAGGGTTCCTTCACCTTAAGCTCCCTTATCAAATCTGCCTCATTACACATCACTAAATCTAGAATTGTCTCCTTGCGGGGAGGTTTGCTCGTGCTGTTGGGGAGGGTTTAAACTAACATGGCAGGGAGATGGGATCCTGAGAGGAGGTTCAGTAGGGGGGAGATGCACAGTCAAAATTAGAAGAGAGAGTAAGTGAGTCTGGAAGCCATAGAAATTATAAGCCAGTTAAGGCAGAAGGGAGTTTGGCAAGGTTGGATGGTATTTATTTTAATGCAAGGAGTCTGACGAATAAGGCAGATGAGTTGAGGGCACAAATTAACACATGGAACTATGATGTCATTGCTGTCACAGAGACATGGCTGAGAGAGGGGCAGGATTGGCAGCTCAATATTCTAGGATATAGGGTCTTCAGACGAGACAGGGAAGGAGGTAAAAGAGGAGAGGGTATTGCAATATTGATCAAGGAATCAATTACAGCAGTAAGGAGGGATGACATCTTAGAAGGCTCCTCAAATGAAGCCATATGGGTAGAACTGCAAAACAATAAAGGAGCTATCACATTTCTGGGAGTGTACTGTAGGCCCCCAAACAGTCAGAGAAAAATAGAAGAGCAAATATGTAGGCAAATTTCAGATAAGTATAAAAATAATAGGGTAGTAATAGTGGGGGATTTCAACTTCCCCAACATTAACTGGGTTAGTCGTAGTGTTAGAGGGAGCGGAATTCTTAAAATGCATCCAGGAGTGCTTTTTAAGCCAGTATGTAGGAGGTCCTACAAGAGTTCCTGGACTTAATTTTAGGGAATGAAGCCAGGCAAGTGGTAGAGGTATCAGTGGGGGAGCATTTTGCAGATAGTGATCATAACTCCGTTAGATTCAAGGTTGTAATGGAAAAGGACAAGGATGGGCCAGAAACACTAGAAGTCCTAGTGGAGTACAGAATGTGTAGGGGGGAACTTAAAAAGGAAATTAGGAGAGCAAATAGGGGGCATGCAAAAACATTGGCAGGTAAAATAAAGGAAAATCCAAAGTTATTTTACAAGTATATGAAGAGTAAGAGGATAACTAGGGAAAGAGTAGGGCCCATTAAGGACCATTGTGGTAATTTGTGTGTGGAGCCAGAAGACGTGGTTAGGGTTCTAAATGAATACTTTGTGTCGGTGTTCACAAGTGAGAGGGGTGATGTGGATATGGAAATCAGGCAGAAGGACTGTGATATAATTGAAGAAATTAGCATAGAAAGGGAGGAGGTTCTAAGTGGTCTGGCAGGCTTAAAAGTAGATAAATCTCCAGGCCCGGATGAAATGTATCCCAGGCTGTTGATTGAGGCAAGGAAGGAGATAGCAGGGGTGCTGGCAATAATTTTCAATACCTCTCTGGCCACAGGAGAGGTACCAGAGGACTGGAGGACAGCCAATGTGGTACCGTTATTCAAGAAGGGAGGAAGGGATAAACCAGGGAATGACAGGCCAGTCAGTCTAACCTCGGTGGTGGGGAAACTATTGGAAGCAATTCTGAGGGACAGAATTAATCTACACTTGGAGAGGCAGGGCTTAATCAAGGACAGTCAGCATGGTTTTGTTAAGGGGAGGTCATGTCTGACCAATTTGATTGAATTTTTCCAAGAGGTGACCAGATGTGTAGATGAGGGTAATGCATTTGACGTGGTCTACTTGGACTTCAGCTAGGCTTTTGATAAGGTCCCGCATGGGAGACTGATAACGAAGGTAAGAGCCCATGGGATCCAAGGCAATTTGGTAAATTTGATCCAGAATTGGCTGAATGGCAGGAAGCAGAGGGTGATGGTCAAGGGGTGTTTTGTGACTGGATGCCTGTGTCCAGTGGGGTTCTACAGGGATCGGTGTTGGGTCCCTTGCTGTTTGTGGTAAATATAAACGATTTAGATTTGAATGTAGGAGAGTTGATCAGTAAGTTCGCGGATGACAAGAAAATTGGTGGGGTGGTAAATAGTGAGGAGGGTAGCCCTAGATTACAGGAGGATATAGGCGGGCTAATCAATGGCAAATGGAATTTAATCTGGATAAATGTGAGGTGATGCACTTGGGCAGGACAAACAAGGCACGGGAATACAGGATGAATGATAGGACACTGGAAAGTACCAAGGATCAGAGGGACCTTGGTGTGCATGTCCACCGGTCTCTTAAGGTAACGGGATAGGTAGATAAGGCGGTTATGAAGGCATATGAAATACTTGCCTTTATTAGCCGAGGCATAGAATATAAGAGCAGGGAGGTTATGCTGGAACTGTATAAAATGCTTGTTAGGCCACAGCTAGAGTATTGTGTGCAGTTCTGGAATCCGCATTATCGGAAGGATGTGATTGCACTAGAGAGAGTGCAGAGGAGATTTACCAGGATGTTGCCTGGGCTGGAGAGTTTTAATTATGAGGAGAGATTGGATAGACTGGGGTTATTTTCCCTGGAGCAGAGGAGATTGAGGGGGTACATGATTGAGGTGTATAAAATTATGAGGGGCATAGATAGGGTAGATAGGAAGGAACTATTCCCCTTGGTGGAGGGATCAATAACCAGGGGGCATAGATTTAAGGTAAGGGGCAGGAGGTTTAGAAGGGATGTGAGGAAGAATTTTTTCACCCAGAGGGAGGTGGGAATCTGGAACTCACTGCCTGAAAGGGTGGTAGAGGCAGAAACCCTCATAATATTTAAGACGTTTTTGGATGTGCATTCATGATGCCATGGCAGACAAAGCTATGGACCTAGAGCTGGAAAATGGGAATGGAATAGTTAGGTACTTGTTTGACCGGCGCAGACTCGATGGGCTGAAGGGCTTTTTTCTGCCCTGTAGACCTCTATGACTCTATGACTAGGTCATGTTGAACTTGTATAAGACACGAGTTGGGCCTCATCTGGAGTACTGCGTCCAGTTCTGGGTGCCATGTTTGAAGGATGTGAAGGTATTGGAGAGAGTACAGAGGAGATTCACAAGAATGATTCCAGGGATAAATAATTGTAGCTATGAGGATAGACTGGGAGAGGTTGGGACTGGTTTCCTTGGAGAAAAGAAGGCTGAGAGGAGACTTGATAGAGGTATTCAAGATCCTGAGAGGTATGGACAGGGTAAATAGTGAGAAACTGTTCCCACTCAAGAGAACATCAAGAACTAGAGGGCATAGATTCAAAATAAATGGCAAAAGGAGTAAATGTGATGCGAGGAAAATTTTTTGCATCTAGAGGCTGGTTGGAGTCTGGAACAAACTTCTTGATAGGATGGTGGAGGCTGGTTCGATCGAGGTATTCAAAAGGGAATTGGATTGCTACCTGAAAAGAGAGAATGTGCCAGGTTACGGGGATAAGACAGGGGAGTGGGACTAGGTGGAATGCTCTTTCAGAGAGCCAGTGCAGACTCAATTGGCCTCCTCTGCACTGGAATGATACTGTGATACTGTTAGTCTGTGGAATTCTCTTCCCTAGAGAGCAGTGGAGGCTGGGTCATTGAATTTATTCAAGGCTGAGTTGGACAGATTTTTGATTGACAAGGGAGTCAAGGGTTATGGGGGGGGGCAACAGGAAGGTGTAGCTGAGACCATAACCAGATCATGATCTTATTGAATGGTGGAGCAGGCTCGAAGGACCAAGTGGCCTACTCGTGCTCCTAAATCCTATGTTCCAATTGGGGCAGAGACACATTGTTGGGGCCAGTGTAGAGGAAGCTTTACTTTGTATCTAACCCCGTTGCTGTACCTGTCCTACACACATACCTGAAATTCTCTTCCTCGAGCCCTTGACCTGATTCCAGGGTTTAAAGTTTGGCTTCTGCGATGGAACTATGAACATGAGGATAGCGATGAAGAGAACCACAGTGGCATCAGTGACATATCTGAAACGAGCAAGAGTTAGTTAGAGTCAAGTTAATAGATCTCTACTGGTTCATCACTGTGGATGAGAGATGGTCACAGAGTCTAGTGTGGAGCTGGAAAGGGGCAGTGAAAATGTTCGAGCTCCCGATCCTGATCAGTACCTACAGCTGAAGTCTGGACATTGGGTGAAGGGTGGAAACGAGTTCAGCTCAGTGTGAGATGTTCATCCATGAGCCACAGGAAAAGATTCTGTTCCCACGCTCTGCAGAATCAGTTTTTTCACCGTGAATGTGAATAGTCAAAGCTTCAAAAAGCGCAGAAACATAAAGGGTTTGCCGCAATGCTGGCGTCCAAACACAAATGTGGGTAAGTTTCTGGACAGTAGCCAATGCTCTGGCACAGTTTCCAAGAGCAAGTTGGCCTCATGGAGGGAAACAGGCCGAAAACAAAAGGAGTTCCAAATTTATTCAACCTCCAGACTTGGGATTTCAGATTTGGATTTTGTCACTTTGATCTTCATCAGACCAGGCCCATTCATCACTCTCAGATTCTGTCACTTCCTCTTGTTTCACTCTATCTTTTATTCCCTGCTCTAGGTTTCTTCGACAGTTTCTGGTGCATCTTGGCTGAGGCCATTTGGCAGTCAGCCCCTCAGGCCAGAGCCCGGGTGTTTCGTGTCAATTAGACTGAAACAGCTGAATGCAGGGTGTAGGCACAGAGCCAGGTTCAGTGTCAGGCCAGCACATTGTGGAACTAGGCACCTACTCCGAATGGTCAAAATGCCATTCTAGTTCATTAGAGATCTGAGTTGTTTTCTCGATAAAGTGTGGAAGCGTTGTCCTGCCTCCCCCAGTGGCTCTGGGGGTAAACTATCTGAAACTCAACTTCATTGAGCGGTAAGTTCCCAGCTAGAGTAGCCACTGACCTCAGTAACCCTGTGATAACTCATGAGAGCAGGGCAGGTCTGGCTGTGATGCCTCACTGTCTGGGTTCACACAAGAACAATAGCCACTTGGTTGACAGTGGCCAAGGTATTGGATCCCACTCCCTGACAGCACCTCTAGCAGGAAAATTGTGGAGAAACTAAACACAGACATACCATGATTGGACATTTTGAGACTGCACCTGGGGCATATATTGAGGTAGACAACCTGCAACGGGCTGCAAGTTACATTGGCGCCACACAAGTGCCAGGCAATGACCATCGTTTACAAGCATACATAATCATTACCCCTTGACATGGCAATAACATCGCTGAATCACCGAGTATCAATGTCCTGGGGGTTATAATTGACCAGAAACTGAACTGGACCAGCCATATAAATACTGTGGCTACAAGAACAGGTCAGAGGCTGGGAATCCAGCGACGAGTAACTCACCTCCTGACTCCCCAAAGCCTGTCCACCACCTACAAGGTACAAGCCAAGAGTGTGATGGAATAATCTCCACTTGCCTGGATAAGTGCAGCTCCGACAGCACTCAAGAAGTTTGACACCATTCCGGACAAAGCAGCCCACTTAATTGGCACCCCTTCTACAAACATTCAATTCCTTCACCACCGATGCATAGTAGCAGCAGTGTGTACCATCTACACAGTGCACTGCAGCAACTCACCAAGGCTCCTTAGACAGCACCTTTCAAACCAGTGGCCTCAACTGCCTAGGACAAGGGTAGCAGATGCATGGGAACACCACCACCTGCAGGTTCCCCTCCAAGCCACACACTGTCCTTGGAAATATAACGCCATTCCTTCACTGTCGCTGGGTCAAAATCCTGAAACTCCCTCCCTAACAGCACTCAGGGTGTACCTACACCACGTGGACTGCAGCAATTCAAGAAGGCAGCTCACCACCAGCTTCTCAAGGGCATTTAGGGATGGGCAATAAATGCTGGCCTAGCCAGCAACACCCACATCCCATGAATGAATTAAAAAAATCCCCTGAGTGGGAAGTCTGAGGCAGGCTGCATCCTGTTAGCAGAGAAGCAGACATTAGTCAGTGCTTAATACACAGCTTCAGTTGCATACACCCAGTCACATCAGATCTCCTGAACATTCAGCCCCTGACAGCCAGTCTTTGAGCTCAGTCATCCTGGTGTAATGTGCTTTCAATCTTCACTCAGTCTTTTCCCACAACCTCTCACCCTGGATCATGTAACATTTGGTTGATTTGATATCAAGAATTCTCATTATTCCATCCTTGTTGAATTAACACACTTGTCCTTTATTTCTTCCCTGTTAATTTTCTCCACTCACTTCGTATGAAGTAAAGGATGAGACAGATGCTCCCCCTGACCCCAGCACTGACATACTGCAGAACACAGGAATAGGAGGATGCCATTCAGCCTCTCGAACCTGTCCTGTCATTCAGTGAGATTGTGGCTCATCTGTGATCTAACTCCATATAGCTGCCTTTGCCCCATATCCCTTAATATCTTTGGTTAACAAGAATCTGTCAATTTCAGATTTAAAGGTAACAATTGATCTAGTGCCAATTGCCATCTGCAGAAGAGACTTCCAAACTCCTACCACCCTTTGTGTGAAGAAATCTTTCCTCATTTCAGTCCTGAAAGGTCTGGTTCTAATTTTTAGATTCTGCCCCCTAGGCATAGACTCTCCAACCAGCAGAAATAGTATATCTGTTCCCCTTAAATATCTTGAAAATTTTAATTAATCACCCCCAATCCTTCTAAGTTTCAGGGAAAGAAGAGTGTTTGGACGGCACAATGGGTTAGTGTTGGTACCCAATGGCAACCACTAGCAATCCTGCCATTCTTGCCTCTGAGCCAGATTTTCAACCTGGCATAATACAGGTGCTGAGGATTGGCTGGATTATGGAAACCAACTCATCAATGGCAATGGGCGATCGTCATAATAACAGGCAGTCAATCATGATACCAGCTTTACACCCAGTGGTAAAGCCACAATTCACCCTATAATCTCCCTCCCTCTCTTTGTGTCAATGAAGTTGCGGAACAGTCCAACCCAAAACATTAACTTGTTTCTTCCTCTCCAGATTTTCAACATTCTCTGCTTTAATCCAGTTAATGGTAGGTGGGTGGGGGATGGAGGGAGGGTGGAGGAAGGGGGAGGATGGATGGAAAGGGGAGGATATGAACATAAGAATCAGGAGTATGCCACTCAGCCCTTCAAGCCAGATCTGCCATTCAGTAAGATCATGGCTGATCTGGTTTTAACCTCAACTCCACATTCATGCCTGCCGTCAATAGCCTTTCACCCCCTTGCGTATCGAGAATCTATCTACCTCTGCCTTAAAAATATTCAAAGGTTCTGCCTCCAACGCCTTTGAGGAAGGGAGATCCAAAGACTCAACCTTCAGAGAAAAAAAATTCTCCTCATCTCTGTCTTAAATGGATGACCCCTTATTTTTAAACAGTGATCCCTAGTTCTAGATTCTTTCATGAGAGGAAATATCCTTTCCACAACCACTCTGTCAAATCCCCTCAGGATCTTATGTTTCAATAAAGTCGCCTCTTACTCTTCTAAACTCAAGTAGATGCAAGACAACTTGCCCATTCCAGGTATTAGTCTAGTAAAGCTTCTCTGAACTGCTTCCAGCACATTTACATCCTTAAATAAGGAGACCAATATTGTAACAGATGTGGTCTCACCAGTGCTCTGTACAACTGAAGCATAACCTTCCTACTCTTGCATTCAATTCCTTTCGCAATAAACGATAACATTCTCTTAGCTTTCCTAATTACTTGCATACTAACCTTTTGCGATTCATGCACTAGGACACCCAGATCCCTCTGCATCTCAGAGCTCTGCAATTTCTCACCATTCAAATAATATGCTTATTTTTTATTCTTCCTGCCAAAATGGACAATTTAACATTTTCCCACATTAAACTTAATTTGCTAGATCTTTGCCCACTCACCTAACCTGTCTATATCATTTTATAGCCTCCTTAAGTCCCCTTCACAACTTTCTTTCCTACGTATCTTTGTGTCATCAGCAAATTTATCAACCATACCTTTGGTCCCTTAATCCAATTCATTTATATAAATTGTAAAGAGTTGAGGCCCCAGCACTGATCCCTGTGGCAGTACACTAGTTACATAGTGCCAACCAAAAAATAACCCATTTATGGCAACCCTCTGTTTCCTGTTAGCTAGCCAATCTTCCATCCATGCCAATATGATACCCCCTACACCATGAGCTTTTATTTTCCACAATAATCTTTGATGTGGCACCTAATTAAATGCTTTCTGAAAATCCAAGTACAATACATCCATTAGTTCCCCTTTATCCACAGCATATGTTACTTCTTCAAAGAATTCCAATAAATTGGATAAACATGATTTCCCTTTCACAAAACCAAGTTGACTCTGCCTGGTTACCTTGAATTTATCTAAGTGCCTGTTATAACGCTTTTAATAATAGCTCTTAACATTTTCCCTATGACAGATGTTAAGCTAATTGGCCTGTAGTTTCCCGTTTTCCTGCTTTTTGAATAAAGAAGTTACATTAGCTATTTTCCAATCTAATGGAACCTTCCCCAAATCTAGTTAATTTTGGAAAATTGAAACAAACTAGCCACTTCTTTTAAGACCCTAAGATGAAGTCCATTAGGACCTGCGGACTTGTCAACCCATTGTTCCAACAATTTACTTAGTACCATTTCCCCGGAGTTTGTAATTTTCTTGAGTTCCTCCCTCCCTTCCATTTCCTGATTTTCAGCTATTTCTGGGATGTCAATTGTATCCTCTATAGAAAAGATCAATGCAAAATACAAATGCAATGTATTGCAAAATTGGTGGGGTGGTAAATAGTGAGGAGGATAGCCTTATATTACAGGAGGATATAGACAGGCTGGTCAGATGGGCTGATCAGTGGCAAATGGAATTTAATCCGGATAAGTGTGAGGTGATGCACTTGGGTAGGACAAACAAGGCACAAGAATACATGATGAATGGTAGGACCCTGGGAAGTACCGAGGATCAGAGGGACCTTGGTGTGCATGTCCACCAGTCCCTTAAGGTAGTGGGACAGGTAGATAAGGTGGTTAAGAAGGCATATGGGATACTTGCCTTTATTAGCTGAGGCATTGAATATAAGAGCAGGGAGGTTATGCTGGAACTGTATAAAATGCTTGTTAGGCCACAGCTAAATTATTGCGTGCAGTTCTGGAACCCACATTATCGGAAGGATGTGATTGCAGTAGAGAGAGTGCAGAGGAGATTTACCAGGATGTTGCCTGGGCTGGAGAGTTTTAATTATGAGGAGAGATTGGATAGACTGGGGTTATTTTCCCTGGAGCAGAGGAGATTGAGGGGGGTCATGATTGAGGTGTACAAAATTATGAGGGGCATAGATAGGGTAGACAGGAAGGAACTATTCCCCTTGATGGAGGGATCAATAACCAGGGGGCATAGATTTAAGGTAAGGGGCAGGAGATTTAGAGGGGATGTGAGGAAGAATTGTTTCACCCAGAGGGTGGTGGGAATCTGGAACTCACTGCCTGAAAGGGTGGTAGAGACAGAAACCCTCATAACATTTAAGAGCTATTTGGATGTGCACTTGCAATGCCATGGCACACAAGGCTATGGGCCTAGTGCTGGAAAATGGGATTAGAATAGTTAGGTACTTGTTTGACCGGCGCAGAGTTGATGGGCCTACGGGCCTTTTTCTGTGCTGCAGACATCTATGATTCTATGACTATGACCTGTTCAATTCATCTACCATCTCCTTATTTTCCATTACTAATTCCTCAGACTTACTTTTTATAGGACCGATGCTCACTTTAACTATTTTCTTTTTTAAATATGTGTAGAAACTCTTATTATCTGTCTTTATATTTCTAGCAAGCTTTCTCCCATACTCTAATTTTTCCATCGTTATTAATCTTTTACTCATTTTTTGCTATTTTTTATATTCTGTCCAATCTTCTGACCTGCCACCCATCTTTGCGCAATTATATGCTTTTGCTTTAAGTTTGCTGCTATCTTTAACTTTTTCAGTTAACCACGGATGGTGGGACCTTCCCTGGGAATTTTTCTTTCTCATTGGAATGTATCTATTCTGTGTATTCTGAAATATCCTCTTTACAGGGGAGGCGATGGCGTGGTGGAATTGTTGCTGGACTAGTAATCCAGAGACCCATGGTAATGCTCTGGGGACCCGGGTTCGAATCATGGCAGATGGTGGAATTTGGATTAAATAAAAATCTGGAATTAAAAGTCTAATGTTGACCATGAAACCATTGTTGACTGTTGTAAGAACCCATCTGGTTCACTAATGAAGGGGACCCTGTCCTTACCTGGTCTGGCCTACATGTGACTCCAGACCCACAGCAACGTGGTTGACTCTTAAATGCCTCTAGCAAGCTACTCAGTTGTAACAAGCCGCTACAAAGTCACAAAAAAGAATGAAACTGGACAGACCACCCGGCATCGACCTAGGCACTGGAAACGACAACGGCAATCTCAGCCCTGTAGACCCTGCAAAGTCCTCTTTACTAACATCTGGGGGCAAGTGCCAAAATTGGGAGAGCCTGACATAGTCATCCTCACGGAATCATACCTTACAGATAATGTCCCAAACACCACCACCACCATCCCTGGGTATGTCCTGTCCCACAGGCAGGACAGGCCCAGCAGAGGTGGCGGCACGGTGGGAGGGAGTTGCCCTGGGAGTCCTCAACATCAACCCCAGACCCCATGAAGTCTCATGGCATCAGGTCAAACATGGGCAAGGAAACCTTTTGCCAATTACCACGTACTGCCCTCCCTCAGCTGATGAATCAGTGCTCCTCCATGTTGAACATCACTTGGAGGAAGCACTGAGGGTGGCAAGGGCACAGAATGTACTCTGAGCGGAGGACTTCAATGCTCAGTAGTACCACTGCTGGCCGAGTTCTAAATGACATGGCTGCTAGACTGGGTCTGCGGCAGGTGGTGAGGGAAAAACATACTTGACCTCATCCTCACCAACCTGCCAGCTGCAGGTGCATCTGTCCATGAACAGTATCGGTAGGAGCGACCACCGCACAGTCATTGTGGAGATGATGTCCCACCTTCACATTGAGGATACCCTCCATCGTGTTGTATGGCACTACCACCGTGCTAAATGGGATAGATTTCGAACAGATCTAGCAACTCAAGACTGGGCATCCATGAGGCACTGTGGGCTACCAGCAGCAGAATTGTACTCAAACACAATCTGTAACCTCATGGCCTGGCATATCCCCCACTCTACCATTACCATCGAGCCAGGGGATCAACCCTGGTTCAATGAAGAGTGCAGAAGGGCATGCCAGGAGCAGCACCAGGCATACTTAAAAATGAGGTGTCAATCTGGTGAAGCTACAACACAGGGCTATTTGCATGCCAAACAGCATAAGCAGCAAGTGATAGACAGAGCTAAGCAAACCTACAACCAACAGATCATATCCAAGCTCTGCAGTCCTGCCACATCCAGTCATGAATGGTGGTGGTAAACAACTTGCTGGAGGATGAGGCTCCACAAGTATCCCCATCTTCAATGATGGAGGAGCCCAGCACATCAGTGCAAAAGATAAGGCTGAAGCATTTGCTACAATCTTCAGCCAGAAGTGCCAAGTGGATGATCCATCTCGGCCTCCTCCGGAGGTCCCCATCATCACAGACGCCAGTCTTCAGCCAATTCAATTCACTCCACGTGATATCAAGAAATGGCTGAAGGCACTGGATACTGCAAAGGCTATGGGCCCTGACAATATTCCGGCAATAGTACTGAGGACTTGTGCTCCAGAACTTGCTGCGTCCCTAGCCAAGCTGTTCCAGTAGAGCCATAACACTGGCATTTACCTGGTTATGTGGAAAATTGCCCAGGCATGTCCTGTACACAAAAAGCAGGACATATCCAACCCAGCCAATTACCGCCCCATCAGTCTGCTCTCGATCATCAGTAAACTAATGGAGGAGGTCATCAACAGTGCTATCAAGCAGCACTTGCTCAGCAATAACCTGCTCACTGACGCCCAGTTTGGGTTCCGCCAGGGCCACTCAGCTCCTGACCTCATTACAGCCTTGGTCCAAACATGGACAAAAGAGCTGAACTCCCGAGGTGAGGTGAGAGTGACTGCCCTTGACATCAAGGCCGCATTTGACGAGTGCGGCATCAAGGAGCCCTAGAAAAACTGGAGTCAGTGGGAATCAGGGGTAAAACTCTCCGCTGGTTGGAGTCATACCTAGCATAAAGGAAGTTGGTTGTGTTTGGTGGAGGTCAATCATCTCAGCTCCAGGACATCACTGCAGGAGTTCCTCAGGGTAGTGTCCTTGGCCCAACCATCTTCAGCTGCTTCATCAATGACCTTCCTTCCATCATAAGGTCAGAAGAGGGGATGTTCACTGATGATTGCACAATGTTCACCATTTCTGACTCCTCAGATACTGAAGCAGTCCATGCCCAAATGCAGCAAGACCTGGACAATATCCAGGCTTGGGCTGACAATTGGCAAGTAACATTTGCGCCACACAAGTGTCAGGCAATGACCATCTCCAAAAGGAGAGAACCCAACCATCACCCCTTGATGTTCAATGGCATTACCAACACTGGATCCCCCACTGTCAACATCCTGGGGGTTAACTTTTGCCCAGAAACTGAACTGGACTAGCCATATAAATACAGTGGCTACAAGAGCAGGTCAGAGGCTGGGAATCCTGTGGCAAGTAACTCACCTCCTGACTCCTCAAAGCCTGTCCACCATCTACAAGGCACAAGGCAGGAGTGTGATGGAATACTCCCCACTTGCCTGGATAAGTGCAGCTCCTTAAACACTGAAGAAGCTGGGCACCATCCAGACAAAGCAGCCTACTTGATTGGCATCAAATCCATAAACATTCACTCCCTCCACCATCGACCCACAGTAGCAGCAGTGTGTACCATCTACAAAATGCACTGCAGGAATTCACCAGGGCTCCTTAGACAGCACCTTCCAAACCCACGATCACTACCATCTAGAAGGACAGGGGCAGTTGATAGATGGGAACACCACCACCTGGAGGTTCCCCTGCAAGTAACTCGCCATCCTGACTTAGAAATACATCGCTGTTCCTTCACTGTAGCAGGGTCAAAATCTTGGAACTCCCTAATAGGACTGTGGGTGTACGTACACCACATGGACTGCAGCGGTTCAAGAAGGCAGCTCACTACCACCTTCTCAAGGGCAACTAGGGATGGGCAATAAATGCTGACCCAGCCAGCGAAGCCCACATCCCATGAATGAAAAAAAGAAATGTGTCCACCGCTGCATCTCTATTGACCTACCCCTTAACCTAAATTGCCAGTTCACTTTCGCTAGCTCTGCTTTCATGCCCTCGCAATTGCCCTTATATAACTTTAAACTATTAGTCTTAGACCCACTCTTCTCTCCTTCAAACTGTATGTAAAGTTCAATCCTATTATATTCACTGCTACCTAGGGGCGCCTTCACTATGAGGTCATTAATTATTACTATCTCATTGGTCAATACCAGGTCCAGTATAGCCTGCTCTCTGGTTAGTGCCAGAACATGCTGTTTTAAGAAACTATCCGAAAAACATCGTATGAATTCCACATCTTGGCTACCTTTGACCACCTGAGTCGAAATGTAGATTAAAATTCCCATGATAATCGTCGTACTTTTCTGACGAGGGAGGGAGGGAGGTCACCCGGGAGGGAGGGTGCCCTCCTCCAGAATGGAGTTTATACCAATCAGAATCCCAAGCCCAGGAGGGGGGGAGATCTCCCGTGGAATTGTACACATGTGTTTCTAAGTTTTGCTCATGTGTTTATGAGTTCCCCCAGCATAGCACCAGGTAGTTTATTCTGCATTGTATCCATGTTACACCTGACTGCAGGATGCTCGATGTTGGCACTCTATCTTGGCACTCAAGGGGCCCTCTCAACCCACTCCGAGAACAAATGCAGAGAACTGATGGTAACCTTAGGCAACGGATTTGTTCCAGCTTTATTCTCTAAATATGTTCTTGGCTGAATTTCCAATTGAACAATGAGCTGTGTGTTCCCCAGAAACTCCTCTGAAGCTGCTACAACTCTGAGTTCTCGAGTCTCTCCAATGGGCTCTGTACATTTCCAGGTTTCCAAATCTCCTGGTTTGTGCAGGAGCTGAATTATTGCCCTTTAAAGGCTCCTCTCTGATTATGGGTTCTGTACAGTCTGCTCAATTTGGAGACTGCCCCCCTCCCCCATCTAGGCCGTGTTCACAGGCTGGTGAGGGTTACAACCTAAGACTACTTGGATCAAGATTTAACATCTTCCTGTCCCCAACCTCCCTCCTCCCAATGCAACCACAAACTGCCATACATTCCTGTTGCTGTCCAACTCCATTTCTAGAATCCAGGCTAACTATTCGGCATCTTGTTCTGCCGATTTTAATCAGTCTACCATTGCCGGCCGTCCCTTCAGCTGCCTGGGCCCTAAGCTCTGGAATTCCCTCTCTAAACCTCTTCATCTCTCTCACCCACTTAGAAATGTGTCTCAAAACCTACCTCTTGGGTGCCCTCCTCCAATAGAATGTTTTTCAGATAGTTTTTTAGAACAGTATGTTTTGGCACCAGCCAGTGAGTAGGCTATACTAGACCTGGTATTGACCAACGAGATAGTATTATTAACTGCTCATCTATTTTAATATCTCCTATGTGACCTTGCTATCCGGTGCAGACACAATGGGCCGAGTGGCCTCCTGCACCCTAACAGTTCTGTGATTCTGTCAAATTTGTTGGATAGCATTCCTGTGAAGCCCCTTGAGATGTTTTACGATGTTTAACGCAATTATATCCTTTTTCAAAAAAGGAAACCAAAGCTGTGCACAGTACTCCAGATGTGGGGTGCGGTTTTCCGGCCCTGCCTGCTGCCGGGATGGTCCAGACGCACCGAAAGTCAATGGACTTTGGGCCGCTGAATCTCCCACAGCAGGTTCTGCCACAACGGGCTGGAAATTCCCGGCCATGGTCTCACCAAGGCCCTGTACAGCTGCAGTAAAACTTTCCTACTTGTATATTCCATTCGTCTTGCAATAAATGCCAACGTTCCATTTGCCTTCCTAATCACATGTACCTGCATACTAACTTTTTGTGATTTGTGTACTAGGACACCCAGATCCCTCTGTACCTCAGAGTTCTGTAATCTCTCTCCATTTAAATAGTATAGAGCTTTTCAATTCTTCCTGCCAAACCGCACAAGTTCACATTTTCCCAGTTTATACTCCCAACTGTAAATTTGTGCCCGCTACTTAACCTGCCTAAGTCCCTTTGTAAATTCTTTACCTCATCTTTACAACTTACTTTCCTATCTATGTTGGGGTCATTGATGTTATTCAGTACTGAGGGAATGCCGCATTGTCGGTGGGTCAGCAATGACAGCATGCCGCACTGTCAGTACTGAGGGAGTGCTGCACTGTTGCAGGGTTAGTACTGAGGGAGTGCTGCACTGTCAGAGGGTCAGTACTGAGGGAGCACTGTACTGTCGGAGGGTCAATACTGAGGGAGTGCTGCACTGTCGGAGGGTCAGTACTGAGGGAGTGCTGCACTGTCAGAGGGTCAGTACTGAGGGAGCGCTGCACTGTCAGAGGGTCAGGACTGAGGGAGTGCTGCACTGTCAGTGGGTCAGTACTGAGGGAGTGATGCACAGTCAGAGGGTCAGGATTGAGGGAGTGCTGCACTGTCAGAGGGTCAGGCCTGAGGGAGTGCTGCACTGTCAGAGGGTCAGTACTGAGGGAGTGCTGCACAGTCAGAGGGTCAGGACTGAGGGAGTGCTGCACTGTCAGAGGGTCAGGACTGAGGGAGTGCTGCACTGTCAGAGGGTCAGTACTGAGGGAGTGCTGCCCTGTCAGAGGGTCAGTACTGAGGGAGTGCTGCACTGTCAGAGGGTCAGTACTGAGGGAGTGCCGCACTGTCAGAGGGTCAGTACTGAGGGAGTGCCGCACTGTCAGAGGGTCAGTACTGAGGGAGTACTGCACAGTCAGAGGGTCAGTACTGAGGGAGTGCTGCACAGTCAGTACTGAGGGAGTACTGCACAGTCAGAGGGTCAGTACTGAGGGAGTGCTGCACAGTCAGAGGGTCAGGACTGAGGGAGTGCTGCCCTGTCAGAGGGTCAGGACTGAGGGAGTGCTGCACTGTCAGAGGGTCAGTACTGAGGGAGTGCTGCCATCTTTTGAATAATAAGTTAAACCAAATCCCCTGTCCACGTTCTTAACCGGAAGTAAAAGATCCCATGGCCACTATCGGAAGGAGAGCAGGGGGAGTTCTCCCCGTTGTCTTGGGCCAATATTTATCCCTGAACAGCCCACATTAAACCACATTGTCTGGGTCCTTATCATGTTTCTGATTGTGGGATCTTGCCGTACAGAAATAGGCTGCCCTGTTTCCTACATTAAAATTGTGATTACACTTCCTAAGCGGGTGAAAGGCGCTATGTAAATGCAAGTCTTTGCTAAAAGCAGAGTGGATGTGTGGCTGCCCTGGCTCACTTTACAATCCAGCCTCGGGTTGTGTTACCCTGTCTTCAGTACTCACTCATGGCCATTTTTGTCGAAGAGGACATTTCCCCAGCCTGGGACAAACCCGGGATCCCGGGTGAACCACAGCACCACTAACAAGATGAAGAGGACGAGGACAGCTTTCTCTGCAAAGCTCATGCGGCCGAGCTTCTTGTACTCCTCTTGGATGACACCATAAGCTTTCTTCTCCTTCGACGAGACCGGAATTCCGAATCCCCACAACCTCCGAAAACTGTTAGCAAGACAAGGTCACTTTAGAAGCATTTTATCAGCTCTATCCCATTGAGATATCATTAGCATCTAAATGTGGATGGGGAAGGATTGAGGCCTCTGCATGGGGCACAGTGTTGGACAGCAACGGACCTCAGCCCCAGACCCTAAATATACTACATGGAGAATTATCACCTTCAACATTTGGACAGCAATCTGGTGGAACTGATCTCTTCTCTCTTATACAGCTCTCTGCAGTACTAGATCCCCGTCTATTCGCAATTCCCCAATCCCGATCTCTGCAGGGACTCGGAGAGACTTGCAATCAGAGGACTCTGTGTGGAGGAGCAAATCAGAGCTGAAGAGGCCAAAGGTTTCCTTGAGGATTCTCAGAGAAGTTTCCCACAGTTCTTATGGAGGCTGAAATAGAGTCAACTTGTGGAGCCACCTGCTCCTGCCTTCCTTTAACTCCCAGCACAGGGTTAGACACAGAGTAAAGCTCCCTCTACACTGTCTCCATCAAACACGCCCTGGACTGGTACAGCTCGGGATTAGATAGAGAGTAAAGGTCCCTCTACACTGTCACCATCAAACTCTCCCAGGGCAGGTACAGCACGGGGTTAGATACAGAGTAAAACTCCCTCTACAATATCTGCATCAAACTCTCCCAGGGCAGGCAGAGCACAGGGATTAGATACAGAGTAAAGCTCCCTCTACACTGTCCCCATCAAACACTCCCAGGGCAGGTACAGCACGGGGTTAGATACAGAGTAAAGCTCCCTCTACACTGTCCCCATCACACACTCTCAGGGCAGGTACAGCACAGGATTAGAAACAAAATAAAGCTCCCTCTACAATGTCCCCATCAAACACTCCCAGGACAGGTACAGCACAGGATTAGAAACAAAATAAAGCTCCCTCTACAATGTCCCCATCAAACACTCCCAGGACAGGTACAGCATGGGGTTAGATACAGAGTAAAGCTCCCTCTACACTGTCCCCATCAAACACTCCCAGGACAGGTACAGCATGGGGTTAGATACAGAGTAAAGCTCCCTCTACACTCTCCCCATCAAACATTCCCAGGGCAGGTACTGCATGGGGTTAGATACAGAGTAAGGCTCCCTCTACACTGTCCCCATCAAACTCTCCCAAGGCAGGTGCAGCAAGGGTTACACACAGTGAAGATCCCACTACACGTTCCCATCAAACACTCCCTGGGCAGGTAGGGCACGGGGTTAGATACGGAGTAAAGCTCGCTATACACTGTCCCCATTACTCTCTCCCGGGGCAGGTGCAAAAAGGTTTAGACACAGAGTAAAGCTCCCTCTACACTTTCCCATCAAACACTCACAGGACAGGTAGAGCACGGGGTTAGATACAGAGTAAAGCTCCCTCTACACTTTCCCATCAAACACTCACAGGACAGGTAGAGCACGGGGTTAGATACAGAGTAAAGCTCCCTCTACACTGTCCCCATCAAACACTGCTAGGGCAGGTACTGCACGGGGTTAGATACAGAGTAAAGCTCCCTCTACACTGTCCCCATCAAACACTAATATAAAAGCAAAATACTGCAGATGCTGGAAATCTGAAACAAGATCAGAAAATGCAGGGAAAACTCAGCAGGTCTAACAGCATCTGTGGAGAGAAAAACAGAGTTAACGTTTCGAATCCGTATGACTTTTCTTAGAGCTAAGTAAAACTGTGATGAAATTTATCCTGTTTCGGGGGGTGGAGCAGGTGGAGCTGGATAGAAGGCCAGCGATAGGCGGGGGCAAAGGAGAGATTGACAAATATGTCATGAAGAAAAGGTCAAAGGGGGTGTTAATGGTGGTGGCACTGGCTAAAGGAGGTGCTGATGATGGCACTAAGGTCAGAAAGCAGAATGTGGTAATAGCACTGGACAAGGGTAAGCACTCTGGAATGAACAATGTGAACAAGTGACAGATGGCCCTCATGGAGGTGGGGTGGGGGAGGGGACGGTGGTGGGAAATAGATAGAAAATAGGATAAAAGGTGGGGATAAAACAATAAATGAAAATGAAAGTAAATAAAAATAAGTAGATAATTAAAAAATGATAATGAATATTAAAAAAAGGAGATAAAAAGGGGTGAGAATGGAGAAGAGAGTTCATGGTCTGAAGTTGTTGAACTCAATATTCAGTCCGGAAGGCTGTAAAGTGCCTAGTCGGAAGATGAGGTGCCGTTCCTCCAGTTTGTGTTGGGTTTCACTGGAACATTGCAGCAAGCCAAGGATGGACATGTGGGCATGAGAGCAGGGTGGTGTGTTGAAATGGCAAGTGACAGGGAGGTCTGGGTCATGCTTGCGGACAGACCGAAGGTGTTCCGCAAAGTGGTCACCCAGTTTGCGTTTGGTCTCTCCAATGTAGAGGAGTCCGCATTGGGAGCAGCAAATGCAGTAGACTAAATTGAGGGAAGTGCTAATGAAGCGCTGCTTCACTTGACAGGAGTGTTTGTACCTTTGGATGGTGAGGAGGGAGGAGGTACAGGGGCAGGTGTTGCACCTTCTGCAATTGCATGGGAAGGTGCTGTGCGAGGGGGTTGAGGTGTTGGGGGTGATGGAGGAGTGGACCAGGGCGTCCCAGAGGGAACGGTCCCCACAGAATGCCAACGGGGGGGGGGGGTGAAGGGAAGATGTGTTTGGTGGTGGCATCATGCTGGAGTTGGCAGAAATGGGGGAGGATGATTCTTTGAATGTAGAGGCTGATGGGGTGAAAAGTGAGGACAGGGGGGACCCTATCATGGTTCTGGTCACTCCCTTGACAAGTACAGCGCAGGGTTAGATACAGAGTAAAGCTCCCTCTACGCTGTCCCCATAAAACACTCCTAGGACAGGTACAGAACGGGGTTAGATACAGAGTAAAGCTCCCTCCACACTGTCCCCTTCAAACACTCACAGGGCAGGTACAGTACAGGATTAGAAAGAAAATAAAGCTCCCTCTACACTGTCCTCATCAAACACTCCCAGGACAGGTACAGCACAGGATTAGAAACAAAATAAAGCTCCCTCTACACTGTCCCCATCAAACACTCCCAGGATAGGTACAGCATGGGGTTAGATGCAGAGTAAAGCTCCCTCTACACTGTCCCCATCAAACACTCCCAGGACAGGTACTGCATGGGGTCAGATACAGAGTAAAGCTCCCTCTATACTGCCCCCATCACACACTCCCAGGACAGGTACAGCACAGGATTAGAAACAAAATAAAGCTCCCTCTACAATGTCCCCATCAAACACTCCCAGGACAGGTACAGCATGGGGTTAGATACAGAGTAAAGCTCCCTCTACACTGTTCCCATCAAACACTGCTAGGGCAGGTACTGCATGGGGTTAGATACAGAGTAAGGCTCCCTCTACACTGTCCCCATCAAACTCTCCCAAGGCAGGTGCAGCAAAGGTTACACACAGTAAAGATCCCACTACATGTTCCCATCAAACCCTCCCTGGGCAGGTAGGGCACGGGGTTAGATACAGAGTAAAGCTCCCTATACACTGTCCCCATCACCCTCTCCCGGGGCAGGTGCAAAAAGGTTTAGACACAGAGTAAACCTCCCTCTACACTTTCCCATCAAACACTCACAGGACAGGTAGAGCACGGGGTTAGACACAGAGTAAAGCTCCCGCTGCACTTTCCCATCAAACACTCACAGGATAGGTAGAGCACGGGGTTAGATACAGAGTAAAGCTCCCTCTACACTGTCCCCATCAAACACTGCTAGGGCAGGTACTGCACGGGGTTAGATAGAGAGTAAAGGTCCCTTTACACTGTCCCCATCAAACACTAATATAAAAGCAAAATACTGCAGATGCTGGAAATCTGAAACAAGAACAGAAAATGCAGGGAAAACTCAGCAGGTCTAACAGCATCTGTGGGGAGAAAAACAGAGTTAACGTTTCGAGTCCGTATGACTTTTCTTAGAGCTAAGTAAAACTGTGATGAAATTTATCCTGTTTCGGGGGGTGGAGCAGGTGGAGCTGGATAGAAGGCCAGCGATAGGCGGGGGCAAAGGAGAGATTGACAAAGATGTCATGAAGAAAAGGACAAAGCGGGTGTTAATGGTGGTGGCACTGGCTAAAGGAGGTGCTGATGATGGCACTAAGGTCAGAAAGCAGAATGTGGTAATAGCACTGGACAAGGGTAAGCACTCTGGAATGAACAATGTGAACAAGTGACAGATGGCCCTCATGGAGGTGGGGTGGGGGAGGGGACGGTGGTGGGAAATAGATAGAAAATAGGATAAAAGGTGGGGATAAAGCAATAAATGAAAATGAAAGTAAATAAAAATAAGTAGATAATTAAAAAATGATAATGAATATTAAAAAAAGGAGATAAAAAGGAGGTGAGAATGGAGGAGAGAGTTCATGGTCTGAAGTTGTTGAACTCAATATTCAGTCCGGAAGGCTGTAAAGTGCCTAGTCGGAAGATGAGGTGCCGTTCCTCCAGTTTGTGTTGGGTTTCACTGGAACATTGCAGCAAGCCAAGGATGGACATGTGGCCATGAGAGCAGGGTGGTGTGTTGAAATGGCAAGTGACAGGGAGTTCTGGGTCATGCTTGCGGACAGACCGAAGGTGTTCCGCAAAGCGGTCACCCAGTCTGCGTTTGGTCTCTCCAATGTAGAGGAGTCCGCATTGGGAGCAGCAAATGCAGTAGACTAAATTGAGGGAAGTGCTAATGAAGCGCTGCTTCACTTGACAGGAGTGTTTGTACCTTTGGATGGTGAGGAGGGAGGAGGTACAGGGGCAGGTGTTGCACCTTCTGCAATTGCATGGGAAGGTGCCGTGCGAGGGGGTTGAGGTGTTGGGGGTGATGGAGGAGTGGACCAGGGCGTCCCGGAGGGAACGGTCCCCACAGAATGCCAACAGGTGGGGGGTGAAGGGAAGATGTGTTTGGTGGTGGCATCCTGTTGGAGTTGGCAGAAATGGGGGAGGATGATCCTTTGAATGTAGAGGCTGATGGGGTGAAAAGTGAGGACAGGGGGGACCCTATCATGGTTCTGGTCACTCCCTTGACAAGTACAGCTCAGGGTTAGATACAGAGTAAAGCTCCCTCTACACTGTCCCCATAAAACACTCCTAGGACAGGTACAGAACGGGGTTAGATACAGAGTAAAGCTCCCTCTACACTGTCCCCATAAAACACTCCTAGGACAGGTACAGAACGGGGTTAGATACAGAGTAAAGCTCCCTCTACGCTGTCCCCATCAAACACTCCCTGGACAGGTACAGCGTAGGGTTAGATACAGAGTAAAGCTCCCTCCACACTGTCCCCATCAAACACTCCCAGGGCAGGTACAGCACAGGGTTAGATACAGAGTAAAGTTCCCTCTACACTGCCCCCGTCAAACACTCCCAGGCCAGGTGCAGCACAGGGTCAGATGCTAATATTTACCTGGAATCGGAATAATCTTGTTCTGACTTTATCTCATCAAAGGAGTGTGAAGACTGAACTTTGTGGCCAGTCCGTTCCCATAACAACAGGGCCTCAAACCCTACCCCCATAATCAACAGTCGGCATTGTTAATTTCAGCAACAGTTTCATGGCCTCCCATTGGATGGTCTTTATTGAAATCCCAGGGAAATGGTAAATACTGCTTGTTAAGACTGTTTCTACAGGATTTCTAGCCATGGTACATTGGGGGATTTGGGGAAGCCCAATAGAACATCATCCCAGCATCTTTGCACCAGAGATGGGAGATCAACATCAGGCTGGCCTTTGATGGTCTTCTTGTTCTGAAAATGGTGGGAATGAATGTGGATCATGTATGAAGGAACATTATTCTTGACTCTGGAGGCACCAGCGATTGGTGCCGCTGGCATGGGCCACCTTCATACCATTGTATACCTAACTCTACATGTAACCTTCTTCTTCCCTACAACCCACAGAGATTTCAGCACTCCTCTAATTCTGGCCTCTTGCACATCCCCCAATTATAATCAGTGCACCATGGCTTCCACTCCGCCATGCATTCAGCCCTAAGCTCAGGGATTTCTGTACTAAACCTCTCTGCCTCTCTCTCTCTCTCTCTCTCCTCCTTTAAGACACTCCTTAAAACCTGCCTCTTTGACTAAGTCTTTGGTCACCTGTCCTAATTTCTTGCCTGAAATGACTCTGTACCAAATTATGTTTGATAATCGCTCCTGTGAAGTATCTTGGGATGTTTTCCAATATTGAAGGTGCCATATAAATGCAAGTTGTTGTTGCAACTGAGGTATATTTTCATTTACTCATACAGTTCCATAACTCTGATTTTAAACAACCGATTATATTGTGTTGACTGTCCCTCAGGGCCACAGGTACAGACACGCAGCAGCATTAAACAATTCACTGTCCTTAAAAAAACAGCCACTTACTTCAGTCCCAGGAATAAAGCCTGTAGCCATAGCCAGCAGAAAAACAAAGTGATCAGCATGTTGGGAAACGCGAAGCCAAACCACGAGGCAAAATTAATCACATCTTCATTGTTTGGAAATATCCTTCACAAACAAAAGATCAAAAAGAAATCATTAAAATACACTCACATTCTTTCATAAAACACCTTTTCAGTGACCTGTTTTTACTCATTCTTGGGACGTGAGCATTGCTAGCAAGACCAGCACGTATTGTCCATCCCTAACTGCCCATGGGAAGGGGTGGTGAGCCGCCTTCTTGAATACAACTGAGTGCCTTGCTAGACCATTTTAGAGGGTGGTTTAGAATCAACCACATTGCTGTGGGTCTGGAGTCACATGGAGGCCAGTCCAGGTAAGGGACGGCAGATTTCCTTCCCTAAAGAATATTAGTGAACCAGATGGGTTTTTACGACATTTCAGTAGTTTCGTGGCCACCATTACTGAGACTAGCTTTTTAATACAGATTTTATTGAATTTAAATTCCCCCAACTGCCATGATGGGATTTGAACCCATGTTCAGAGCTCTAAATGACTAGTCCAGTCACATAACCACTATGCTATATACCCCTAAACTGACAGAGAATGAGAGAGATTGCTATGATGATCAGAACAGGAGGATGCCATTCAGTCTGTCCCACCATTCAGTTAGATCATGGTTGATATGTATCTTCACTCCATGTACCCTTCTTTGGTTTCCTTAACAAAATCAATCAACCCCAGTTTTGAAATTTCCCATTGATCCCTAGTCTCAATGGGCTTTTGGAGGGAGAGAGTTCCAGATTTCCACTCCCCTTTGTGTGAACAAGTGCTTCCTAACATCGCCCCTGAACGGCCTGGCTCGAATTTTAAGGTTCTGTCCTGTTGTCCTGGATTTGCACTCCTCACAGGAATCATCTCTATCTACCCCATCAAATCCTTTAATCATTTTTAACACCTCAAAACGATCACACCTTAACCTTCTATACTCAAAGAACTACAAGCCTAACCTGTGAAACTCTTGATTTAAGCCATAATTTAACCCTTTTAGCCCCAGTATCATTCTGATGGATCTTCAACACACTCCCTCCAGGGGCAATGCTGAGGTGCGGTGCCCGGAACTGAACACAGTTACTCCAGATGGGGTCTGACTGGAGCTTTATATAAACTGTAACATCAGTTCCTCTCCTTTGTATTCCAGCTCCATTGAGATAAAGACCAATATCCCATTAGCTTTTGGAATTATTGTCCACCAGTGATTTCTGTACTTGGATCCTTAAATCTCTCTCTCTGCTCCTTCAGTTTTTAACTTCCCCTCATTTAAAAAATACTCTGTTGTGTCCTGCCTCAGCTCAAAGTGGATCACCTCACAGTTTCCCCACGGAAGAATTTCTTCACAAAAGGGGAATGGAAATCTGGAACTCTTTCTCCCAAAACACTGTTGAGACTGGGGGCTGGATTTTCACTACTGAGGTAGGTAACTCCCTCCGTACTTCCCCTCTGACAGTGCGGCGTTCCCTCAGTACTGATGCTTTGGCAGTGTGGTGCTCCGTCATTACTTACCCTCCAAAAGTGCAGCGCTCCCTCAGTACTTACCCTCCAAAAGTGCAGCGCTCCCTTAGTACAGCCCATCCAACAGTGCAGCACTCCCCCAGTACCGACCTTCTGACAGTGCGGTGTTCCTCAGTACTGACCTTCCGACAGTGCAGCGCTCCCTCAGTACTGCCCCTCCAACAGCGCGGCACTCCCTCAGTACTGACCTTCTGACAGGGCAGCGCTCCCTTAGTACTGCCCATCTGACAGTACATCAATTCATCAGTAGTCATGCTCTGGGCAGTGTGGCGCTCCCTCATTACTTACCCTCCAAAAGTGCAGCACTCCCTCAGTATTGACCTTCTGACAGTGCAGCGCTCCTCAGTACTGACCCTCCGACAGTGTAGCACTCCCCCAGTACTGCCCCTCCAACAGTGCGGCTCTCCCTCAGTACTGACCTTCTAACAGTGCAGCGCTCCCTCAGTATTGACCCTGTGACAGTTCAGTAGCCCGCAGTACTGCTGCTCCGACAGTGCAGCATTCCCTCAGTACTGCCCCTTCGACAGTGCAGCACTCCCTCATACTGACTCTCCGACAGTGCAGCACTCCCTCAGTAACGACCTTTTGACAGTGCAGCACTCCCTCATACTGACCCTCCAGCAGCGCGGCGCTCCCTCAGTACTGACTCTCCGACAGTGCAGCACTCCCTCAGCACTGACCCTCCAACAGTGCGAGTCAGTTCTGACCCTCCAATAGAGCGGCGATCAGGAATTTAATTTTAAGAGGAATAAAATGAGGTTGGGACTGATACATTCGAAGGAACAGTTTAGTAAATAACAGCACATTCCACACAAGTACAGCTTTTGAGAGGAATTGTTTGGATAGTGTAAAATGAAGCACTCACTGGTTCATTTGTCCCTTCAGTACCAGGTTGGGGCCAGTGCCAGTTAGAGTTGCAGTGCCACCGATACTGGCTGCATAGGAGACGCACAAAGTCAGACCTTTAATCAAGTCGTTCTCATTATGATCATAGGATCCTATCGTAACTTTGGAAACATTCAACTTATTCTGCTGAACATTTGTCACTTTAGACGCAGTAGCCACATCTACAGGGTACAGAGGAAAAAAACGTCACAAACATTACCTCACGCCCAGTGGGGCAGACTCTTTTGTTAAGCATGATTTGCGAATATGGTACAACAGTGATAAGGAGAAGTGGGAGACGCTTGCATGGCCATGGCTCATAAGAAATAGGAGCAGGAGTAGGCCATTTGGCCCCTCAAACCTACTCTGTCATTCAATAAAAGCATGGCTAATCTGATTGTAACTTTAACTCTGCTTTCCTGCCTGTCCCCCATAACCTTTGTGTTATATTGTTATATCATTAATAGAATTAGGGACTATATTGTTATGCCCATATATTTCCAGATTGCCGCTTCACTCACTACCTCATTAAGTAACAATATATCAGTCCATAAGCAAACTGGGAGCCACAAGACATAACACTTAAAATCCAGTTTAGATTGAAATCTGTCTAATTCAGCTTTCTGTATACTGACCCAGCCTTCACTGCTCTCTGGGGTAGAGAATTCCAAAGATTCACCACCCTCTGAGAGAAGAAGTTCTTCCTTTTCTCTGTCTTAAATAGGAAACCCCTTATAACTGTGCCCCCTAGTTCGAGATTCCCCCATGAGAGGAATCATCCTTTCAGCCTCTGCCCTGTCAAGCCTCCTCAGGATCTGTTTCTATAAGATCACCTCTCATTCTTCTAAACTCCTGTAATGAACTTGATGTACTGGACAGGTTTCTTACTTGAAGCAGATAACTTTATTACAGAGCTCTTTTAGAAGCTACATGCCTGAACCAGGTCCACGACAAGACAGCTCTACCCCTAAGATTACCCGCACTTAGGGCTCATTCGTCAGTACAATCACATGACCCCTAAAGGCAGTAGGAAAGGTTACATCTACAATTTCGACATTTCCTCCCCCTTTAGTTTTTTTTTACATTTCCTATTTACGAAGAATATCTTAATCCACAACATATACATAGATACACAGGTCGTGCGACTAAAGACTACGTCTCTGAGGTGGTTTTCTAATTCGGCTAGAGCAGCATAGCTCTGTGACTTGAGATTCTCCCACTGGATCGACATGATCAGGAACTGCAGCATCAGGGACATCCTTAGACTGTGGTAGTTCAGTATTAGGTAATTCAACAGAGACATCAGGCATGTCTATTCTAGATCGATCTGGCACCTCAGGGATTAATGGTTCAACATCAATTACAGACGGAATAGCTGGTTGTTGGAATGTTTCTCTACTCCTTAGATGATTCACATGTTTTCAAACAATCCAGTCTTCCACTTCCACTTGGAATGACAAAGGTCCAGTTTCATAGACAGTTATACCAGGAACCCGACTAGGTCCATTTTCAAAATTCCACATGAAAACTGTATCTCCCACAGTAAATCTTCGAGCTTCGTTATGAATATCTTGATTCAATTTCTGACTAGTCTGGTTCTTCTCTACCTTCCCCTCTAAATTTGGAAACACCAGACTTAACCTTGTACGAAGATAGTGTTTCATCAGTAATTCTGACGGTGTTGAACCATAGTTGCATGAGGAGTTGTACAATAATTGAGAAGAAAACGTGAAATTCGAGTTTCTAACGTTCCTTCGGATAACTTCTTCATTCCTGATTTGAAAGTTTTCACTGCTCTTTCTGCTAACCCATTTGATGAGGGATGATATGGTGATGTTTTAGTATGTTTAATTCCATTTAAACTCATGAATCTCTGGAATTCTGTTCTAGTGAAGACAGTACTGATATCTGAAACAATGGCTTCTGGTAGGCCATGTTTACTAAAACATTGACGCAGCTTTTCAATAGTTGCACACGATGTTAGTGATCTAATTTCATACACATCCATCCATTTAGAATGTGCATAGATAATCAATAAAAACATGGTACCTAAAAAGGGACCGACATAATCCAAATGTAGTCTAACCCAGGGTCAACCAGGCCACTCCCTTGAATGCAGTGGAGCTGAAACAGCAACTTCTGTTGTTGCTAACACTGGAGACAGTGCTTGACCATTCTTTCAATATCATTGTCTATTCCTGGCCACCAGACATAGCTTCGCGCAAGTATCTTCATCTTCGAAATGCCTGGATGTGCACTGTGAAGCTCTGTCAAGAGTGGTTCTCTTCCTTGCGAAGGGACAACTCTTGATCCCCACAAGATTCCATCTTGACAACTTAACTGGGTTTGGAATGGTCTTATCTCTTCAGAGACTGGTGAATTCAACCATCCTTGCAGTGCCTTGTCTCGGACTTTTGACAAAGTTGGATCCTTGTTTGTCCAATTCCTTATTTGCTTCGCACAGACCGGTGGAAAGTCCGAGAAATTCAACACAAGTACAACTTCTTGTGGCACTAGAGCATGTACAATGCTGGCTGGTAATGGAAGACGACTGAGTGCCTCTTCATTTGCAATATGCACACCAGGTGTGCTCAAACGCCGATAAGATCAAAGCCCAATGTTGAATTTTTGCTGAGGCTATCGGCGGAATAGCTTTATCTTCAAAAAATAAACCAATTAGTGGTTTATGATCCGACACTATGGTGAAATGTCATCATGCAGATACTGATGGAATTCCTTCACTCTAAATATTACAGGTAAACTTTCCTTCTTGGCTGCAGAGAAGGTTCTGGAGACATAGCCTATTGGTCTTTTGAAACCACCTTCCATCCTGTGCGACAACACCGCTCCCACACCGTAAGGAGATGCATCACAGATTAATATTAATTCTTTTTATGGGTCATAATGTACGAGTAGACATGATGAGTGTATTAGCTTCTTGACTTTTATGAAGGCTTCTTCTTGTTGGTGCATTGCATGACCAATGATGGCTCTTTTTCAATTATAAGTGTAAAGGTGCTAACACTGTTGACATGTTTGGAATGATGCGACTGTAATAATTTATCATGCCCTAAAAAAAAGGTGACACCAGTAGGAGAGGAAGCCTCCTTGATTGCCCTTTCTCCTCTACTGGATGCAACCCCTGGGCACCCACTCGGTGATCCAAGTAAGTGACTTCGGTTGCTTGGAAAGTACACTCCTCTCTCTTTAATCGTACACCAGCTTCCAAAAATCTTCTTAAACCCTCTTCTAGGTTGGCCAAATGTTCGGCTTCCATTGATCCTGTGATCAGGACGTCATCCAGGTACACAAAGACTTGGGGGAGTCCTTGCAATAGGTTTTCCATGGTCTTTTGGAAGATTGCACAGGCAGGTGATGCACCAAAGGGTAGGCGTGTATATTGGTACAGGTCCTTGTGCATGTTGATGGTTACATACCCTCTTGACGTGCTGTCCAGCTCTAGCTGTTGGTATGCATGGCTCATGTCCAGTTTGGTGTAGGATTTTCCTCCAGCTACTTTAGCGTACAAATCTTCAATCCTCAGGATAGGATATTTATCTAATTTAGCAGCCTTGTTCACAGTTAATTCATAGTCTCCGCAAAAGCAAATAGTTTGATCTGATTTCATCACAGGGACCATGGGTGTTGCCCATTCCGAAAATTGGACTGGCTGGATGATGCCGACCTTCTTTACGTGGCACAGTTCTGTATCCCTCTCCTTTAGCGCAGAAGGCACAGGGTCTGGCCTTAAAGAACCGGGGTTGTGTGTGGGGGGGGGGGGGTCACCTCCAAATCTACATATATTTTTGCTTGTAAGCCTTTTATCGTTCCCAATTCTTCACGAAATATGCTGTCTACTTCCGTAACAGCTCAGGAATTCCTCCTGTTCTCACTTGGAATATTTCTGACCAGTTGAGCTTAATTTTTGTAACCAATCGCAGCCCAGACTACGTCCTTCGCCTGTTACATTGATCACTGGAAGCTGGGCTGTCTGTTGCCTATAGGACACAAGTAGAGTGGCGCTGCCTTTCACCTGTATTGACTCTCCAGTGTATGTATTCAGCTGAACAGTGGTTTGCTTCAGATTCAGTGACTGGGTACCTTCACTTAGGTATTTAAATGTGTGTTCTCCCACCACTGTGGTCGATGCTCACGTGTCTACCTCCATGACTAGAGGTATCCCAGACACTTGAAGGGCGATGGTGATTGGTTCAGTTTTTTGCTGCTTTAACATTGTATAGGAAATAGCTATCAATATCAGCAGCTTCTGATTCAATTGTATTGTGCACTTAATCATCTTGGTCTGCTATCCGATTGGCTGTCTCAATTTTGTCCTGCGTTGCTTTATAATGTGCCCTTTTTTGTGGCAGTAGTAGCATTCTGCCTCCTTAAATATGCAGGTTTCTGGTACATCATTACCCCCCACATCGCTAACAGATTAATTTCTGAATCGCTGCTGAGATGCTTCCACGATACCATTTTGTTTTTCGGGCAGCAGAGACTGTCTCCCGCTTCACTGTTGTCTCTCTGGTTTTTGCACCGTGCCCGGAGGTCGGTTCCCGCCCCAGCTGAAGAATGGTGCCATGTTGCATATTCTGTAAAGCCTGTGAGTCCCCCTGCAGCACTCTCCATGACTAGCATTATTTCCATGGCACGCTTCAAATCAACATTAACTGCTGCAAGTAAACGGCGCCGAATGGCATCGTTGTGTATGCTGCAAACCAACTGGACCCACAACATGTCATTGAGGGTATCCCCGAAGTCACAGTGCTCAGTTAACTGTTTCAACTTTGCGAGATAAGTTGTGTTGGGCTCACCCTGGGCCCTTACTCTGGAGTTGAACTTAAATCTCTGCGTAATTACCAATGGCTTCGGCTGAAAATGTGTCTTCACGAGGTCTGCCAGCTCGTTAAAAGATTTAGAATTAGGCACCTTCAGGGCCGTCAGACTGAGTTATATGCCTTGCTGCCACAGACACTTAAAAGAATTGCTCTCTGCTTCTCCTCTGCTGTTATTTCATTCACCATGAAATGAAAACCTAGGCGCTCTATGTACTGGCTCCAGTCTTCCACGGTTGAGTTAAATGGGTCAATTCTGCCGAAGAGCGGCATGACTGGTGAGTATACTTTTCTTTCTCTTCTTGAGAATTGGTGTAATCACATTCACAAGGCGAGGTGCCAGCATCAGAGCTGTTTATCCTCGTCGCCAATTGTAATAAACTAAATGTAGCAGACAGGTTTCTTACCTGAATCAGATGACTTTATTACAGAGCTCGTTTAGAAGCTACATGCTTGAACCAGGTCCATGATTAGAAAACTCCTCCCCTAAGATTACCGGACTTAGGGTTCATTCATCAGTACAATCATGTGACCCCTAAAGGCAGTAGGAAAGGTTATACCTACAATCACTACAATTCCAATGGGTATAGGCCCAACCTGTCCAACTTTTCCTCATAAGACAAACCCCTTCATCCCATAATCAGCCTGGTGAACTTTCTCTCAACTGCTTCCAATTCAAGTTTCTCCTTAAGGAAGGAGACCTAAGCTGAACGCAATACTCCAGGTACATTCTCACCAAGGTCCTGAACAGATGTAGCAAGACTTCCTCACATTTATTCTCCATCCCCCTGGCTGTAAAAGGCCAACATTCCATTTGCTTTCCTAATTTCCTGCTGTACCTGCATGTTACCTTCTTGTGATTCATGATCAGGGACACCCATGTGCCTCTGCAGTCTCTCTCCACTTAAATAATATTCTGCTTTTCTCATGTGTGTGATGCTGATGCACAACTAATACTGAACCAGTGGTTAGTGCGTCCAGTGCTCACTCTGTGAGGCAGAACTGGGTGTTCAAGGTTAAATAGGGAAGATAATGGGGGTGATGAATATTTGATTCATGAGATTATTACACAGCACGCTTTCTCCATCCAGACTCTGTGCCCTGACGGTGCTGATTATTGCTACACATGTAAAGAATGATTGGGGTAGACAGTGAAAAGAAGTAAGTTCAGCTGGACAGGGGGAAGAATAGCCCAGGGGCAACTGTCGACCATGGAACCCCTGCCACAATCTGCAATATCACAAGGGTTAGAACCACATCTCTCTGGCTCAGTAACACCCTGGACACTGACCAGCTGTCCACACCTCCCAACCCCCTCACAGGGGTTTGAATCCTCTGGGGCTGCTTAGACTTCCACTGTGAATGGCCTCCTTCTGTGTTATAATGACTCTGAAACACGCATGGCCTGGGGAGTGGGAGTAAAGTGAGAAATCTTATGAAAGACACCTCATTGAAAGGGTTAATGTGTTAGAGACCTGACAACTCCATGTCAAGAATGGTGCTCTTTGACTTCACTTCCTTTCCATGAGCAGAAGAACGGGAATATCTCAATTCCATCCTTGATGCATCCTCTCCAGTGGTGCTGAGCTGGTTGAGCACGGCCTTTGCGATGGGGACCATCATTGCAGTGGTGGCTGTGTTACTGATCCACATTGAGAGGAATGCTGTCACGCTCATGAACCCTAACATTAACCTGGAAAGGATAGAAACAAGCCAGTTAGCGACGTGAAAATAGCTTCCAGCCCATCAAAGCCTCCACCTCTCGCTAATATCCCCTCTCTCTGGACATTAACCCATCGAAGCCCTCCCTCAGGACATTAACCCATCGAAGCCCCTCCCTCGGGACATTAACTCTGCGATGAAGTTCATCTCTAATGCAGATGTGGGGAACAGCCTTGACCACATGTAGGTGATGGAATATCTTGTGCTCTTGGCTCTAAGTGGGGACCACAAGCAGACTGGAGGCAATATTGCTTCAAGCTTTCCTGATGCTGAAGCTTATCTCTCCTTCTCTTACTATCCACGCACCACCCCCCCCCCCCCACCCCCCCGCCAATGGACATTGAATATTCTACATTTACAGGACCTGACATTGTCCTGAAATAAATTGCATAGGGAACTACTTCCTGTCCTTTTATCCTGCTCTCTAATTCTATGCATTAGTGTTCACTGTGTGCTTGATGCCATCTGTAACACAACTGGACAAAGGATAGGAGGAGTCTTACAGAGCTGGCTTGACACCCACAAGGAGCAGGGCTCTCAGTGCGATGCGTTTGTGAAGATTCCAATGTTCAATAGCTATGGCAACCATTAACCCACCAAGGAATAAGATGTTGGTGTCCTTCAAGTACTGTGTGGACACCTGAAACAGAAAGTACACAGTCATACAACATCACAGTGAGGCCATGTGGGTATGTAACACATCCTGAAACAAGGACCAGTCTGCATTGCCAAAAACTAGACTGGGATGGGTTATAGTCAGTGACCTCCATTCACACTGGGGCCAGTGGGTTATTGTCAGTGATCCCCATTCACACTGGGGCCAGTGGGTTATTGTCAGTGATCCCCATTCACACTGGGGCCAGTGGGTTATTGTCAGTGATCCCCATTCACACTGGGGCCAGTGGGTTATTGTCAGTGATCCCCATTCACACTGGGGCCAGTGGGTTATTGTCAGTGATCCCCATTCACACTGGGGCCAGTGGGTTATTGTCAGTGATCCCCATTCACACTGGGGCCAGTGGGTTATTGTCAGTGATCCCCATTCACACTGGGGCCAGTGAGTTATTGTCAGTGATCCCCATTCACACTGGGGCCAGTGGGTTATTGTCAGTGATCCCCATTCACACTGGGGCCAGTGGGTTATAGTCAGTGAACTCCATTCACACTGGGAACAGTGGGTTATTGTCAGTGATCCCCATTCACACTGGGGCCAGTGGGTTATTGTCAGTGATCCCCATTCACACTGGGGCCAGTGGGTTATTGTCAGTGATCCCCATTCACACTGGGGCCAGTGGGTTATTGTCAGTGATCCCCATTCACACTGGGGCCAGTGGGTTATAGTCAGTGATCCCCATTCACACTGGGAACAGTGGGTTATTGTCAGTGATCCCCATTCACACTGGGAACAGTGGGTTATTGTCAGTGATCCCCGTTCACACTGGGAACAGTGGGTTATTGTCAGTGATCCCCATTCACACTGGGAACAGTGGGTTATGGTCAGTGATCCCCATTCACATTAGGGCCAGTGGGTTATAGTCAGTGATCTACATTCACACTGGGAACAGTGGGTTATGGTCAGTGATCCCCATTCACATTGGGGCCAGTGGGTTATGGTCAGTGACCTCCATTCACACTGGGAACAGTGGGTTATGGTCAGTGATCTACATTCACACTGGGAACAGTGGGTTATGGTCAGTGATCTACATTCACACTGGGAATAGTGGGTTATTGTCAGTGATCCCCATTCACACTGGGGCCAGTGGGTTGTGGTCAGTGATCTCCATTCACACTGGGAACAGTGGGTTGTGGTCAGTGACCTCCATTCACACTGGGGCCAGTGGGTTATGGTCAGTGATCCCCATTCACACTGGGGCCAGTGGGTTGTGGTCAGTGACCTCCATTCACACTGGGAACAGTGGGCTATGGTCAGTGATCTCCATTCACATTGGGGCCAGTGGGTTATGGTCAGTGATCTCCATTCACACTGGGGCTAGTGGGCTCTGTGCCTCTAGCTAGTGAATGGTATTAGAAGGTTGGCATCGAACAGTGCCCTAGAGAAACCCTGCTGATTGGTTGTAAACTTTTTTTTGGACAGTTTGGGAAAGGTACCAGCTCATTGAGATAACATGGTCAATCCCATGTTGTATTATAGGTTACTGGGCATAAACTAACGAATTGCCAGCCAGAGGAGTCACTTTATCATCAATGTTCAAGGGGCGGATGATGATTATATCGTTATAATCTTGTTTCTCTTTAAAGTTTCATTTTTAAAAAATTTATTCACAGGATGTGGACTTTGCTGGCTGGGCCAACATTTATTGCCCATCCCTAATTGCCCTTGAGAAGCTGGTGGTGAGCTGCCTTCTTGAACCAATACAGTCCCTGTGGTGTAGGTACACCCATAGTGCTGTTAGAGAGGGGAGTTCCAAAATTTTGACCCAGCGACAGTGAAGGAACGGCGATATATTTCCAAGTCAGGATGGTGAGTGACTTGGAGGGGAACTTCCAGGTGGTGGTGTTCCCATTTATCTGCTGCCCTTGTCCTTCTAGATGGTATTGGTCGTGGGTTTGGAAGGTGCTGTCTAGGGAGCCTAAGTGAATTCCTACAGTGCATCTTGTAGATGGTACACACTACTGCTCCTGTACGTCGGTGGTGGAGGGAGTGAATGTTTGTTGATGTGGGGCCAATCAAGCAGGCTGCTTTTGTCCTGGAGAGTGTCAACCTTCTTGAGTGTTGTGGGAGCTGCACTCATCCAGTCAAATGGGGAGTTTTCCATCACACTCCTGACTTGTGCCTTGTAGATGGTGGACAGGCTTTGGGGAGTCAGGAGGTGAGCTACCCACTGCAGGATTCCTAGCCTCTGACCTGGTCTTGTAGCCACAGTATTTATATGGCTAGTCCAGTTCAGTTTCTGGTCAATGGTAATTCCCAGGATGCTGATAGTGGGGGATTCAGTAATGGTAATGCCATTGAACATCAAGGGGCGATGGTTAGATTCTTTCTTGTTGAAGATGGTAATTCCCTGGCATTTGTGTGGCGTGAATGTTACTTGCCACTTGGAAGCCCAAGCCTGAATATTGTCCAGGTCTTGCTGCATTTGGACATGGACTGCTTCAGTATCTGAGGAATCGTGAATGGTGCTGAACATTATGCAATCTTCAGTGAACATCCCCACTTCTGACCTTATGATGGAAGGAAGGTCATTGATGAAGCAGCTGAAGATGGTTGTGCCAAGGACACTACCTTGAAGAACTCCTGCAGTAATGTCCTGGAGCTGAGATGACTGACCTCCAACTACCACAACCATCTTCCTTCGTGTTAGGTATGACTCCAACCAGTGGAGAATTTTCCCCCTGATTCCCACTGACTCCAGTTTTGCTAGGGCTCCTTGATGCCACACTCTGTCAAATGCCGCCTTGATGTCAAGGGCAGTCACGCTCACCTCAACTCGGGAGTTCAGCTCTTTTGTCCATGTTTGAACCAAGGCTGTAATGAGGTCAGGAGCTGAGTGGCCCTGGTGGAACCCAAACTGGGCTTCAGTGAGCAGGTTATTGCTAAGCAAGTGCCGCTTGATAGCACTATTGATGACCCCTTCCATTAGTTTACTGATGATCGAGAGTAGGCTGATGGGGCGGTAATTGGCCGGGTTGGATTTGTCCTGCTTTTTGTGTAAGGACATACCTGGACTACTTTCCACATAGCCGAGTAGATGCCAGTGTTGTGGCTGTACTGGAACATCTTGTCTAGGGGCGTAGCAAGTTCTGAAGCACAAGTCTTCAGTAATATTGCCGGAATATTGTCAGGGCCCATAGCCTTTGCAGTATCCAGTGCCTTCAGCCATTTCTTGATATCACATGGAGTGAATTGAATTGGCTGAATACTGGCATCTGTAATGCTGGGGACCTCCGGAGGAGGCCGAAATGGATCATCCACTCAGCACTTCTGGCTGAAGATTGTAGCAAATGCTTCAGCCTTATCTTTTGCACTGATATGCTGGTCTGCTCAGGTTAACAGAAGTGATTTCGGGGACAACAGTGTTATTTCTGAAACTTACTGCTCTGGACGTCATGATTCCAAACGTTGGGAAAAGTAAAATGGGCAGGAAGGATGTGATAGCCAGGGGGATGACTTCAGTGCACCAATACACAGCCATCAGAAGGACAATATATGCGCAATAGGCTTCCTGTTGGAGGGGGAAACAAAAGTCAGATCAGGAGGAAACCCTTAGTAGTGACAACAACAACAACTTATATTTATATAGCACCTTTAACGTAATGAACTGTCCAAGGTGCTTCACAGGAACATTCCCGTACAGAAGTTGACACCAAATCACATGAGATGTTAGGAGAAGTGGGCAGAAGCTTGGTCAAAGAACTTTAAGGAACTTCTCAAGGGAGGAGAGACAGGTAGAGGGAGGAGAGATTTAGGGAGGGAGTTCCAGAGCTTAGGGACCAGGCAGCTGAAGGCACGGCCACCAATGGGGGCGATAGAAATTGGAGATGCTCAAGAGGCCGGGATTAGTGGAGCACAGAGATCTCAGTGGGCTGTAGGGCTGGAGGTGATTACAGAGAGAGGGAGGGGCAAGGCCAGGGAGGGGTTTGAAAACAAGGATGAAAATTTTAAAATCAAGGCATTGCCGAACAAGGAGCCAATATAGGTCAGTAGGCACAGGGGTGACAGGGTAACAGGACTTGCTGGGAGTTAAGACAAGGGTAGCAGAGTTTTCGATGAGCTCAAGCGTATGGAGGGTGGAATGTGGGAGTCCGGACAGGAGACCGATGGGAAAGTTGAGGAAATAGAAGTCAAGTTGTAATGAGTACACTCACACTACAAGAACCAACCCTTGTAATTCCTAATTACTTGCTGCACCTGCATACCAGCCTTTTCGGTGTCCTAGTGCCTGAATCACAAAAGGCTAGTATGCAGGTACAGCAAGTAATTAGGAAAGCTAATAGTATGTTATGGTTTATTGTGAGGGGAATTGATTACAAAGCTTATGCTTTGTAATCAATAAGGAGCTTATGCTTCAGTTATGCAGGGCATTGGTGAGACCACATCTGCAGTACTGTGTACAATACTGGTCTCCTTACTTAGGGAAAGATGTAAATGTGTTAGCAGCGGTTCAGTGAAGGTTTACTGGGCTAATACCAGGAATGGGTGGGTTGTCTCATGAGGAAAGGTTAGACAGGTTAGGCTTGTATCCGCTGGAGTTTAGAAGAGTGAGAGGTGACTTGATCAAAACCTTTAAGATCCTGAGGTGGATGTGCAGAGGATGTGGGAGAATCCAGAACTAGGGGTCACGTTTTAAAAATAGGGGGTCACACGTTTAAGACAGAGGTGAGAAATTATTTCTCTCAGAGTGTTGTGAGTCTTTGGAAATCATCCACAAAAGGCAGTGGTAGCAGAGTCTTTGAATATTTTTAAGGAAAAGCTAGATAGATTCTTGATTAACAAGGGGGTGAAAGGTTATCGGGGGTAGGTGGGAATGTGGGCTTGAGTTTACAATCAGGTCAGCCATGATCTTATTGAATGGCAGAGCAGGCTCGAGGGGCCGAGTGGCCGACTCCTGCTCCATGTTCGCATGATTGTAACCTACAAAAATAAATTGCCCATTGCCTGCTTTCTACCCTTAATTAGCACATTCCTTTAGATAATATCACCACCTTCAACACCTTTTTGTCCTTTTGTCTGTGACATCTTTTGGTTATCTCCACCTATCACTGATCCTCTATCCAGCTCTACTTGTCCCACCCTCCACTTAAACCAGCTTATATTTCACCTCTCTTCTATTTTTACTTAGTTCTGTTGAAGGGTCATTCGGACTCGAAACGTCAACTGCGTTCCTCTCCGCAGATGCTGCCAGACCTGCTGAGTTTTTCCAGGTGTTTTTGTTTTTGTTTTGTGCCCGTTGCTCCCACTCCTCTTCTCCTATAGGTGGAACAGGCCAGTCTGTACCAGGCAGCCCCAAAAACACAGACCGTGGGTGCGGGGGTCGGGGGAGAGAGATCCTGTGAACTCTCCGGCTGAAAGTGCAGAGAGTGTTTTACAGATTGAGTCCCTCCTGTTAACGAGCCAGTCCAACGCTCAGCTCCTTCAGCACTTTTACAATTCCCAAAAAATATTCCAAGAAAAACATCCCTTCACATTTTCCAAACTGCTCCTAAAATCTGAGATTTCACACACACACACACACACACACACACTGCCATTCTGGATTTCCGTCTTAAATTGCAAGTTGTTTTAATATAAAGCACAGTTTACAGTTGTTTCTAACTATTGTTAGATATTCTGAACTGTATTTCAAGGTGGAAATGGAACTTACTGGGGTCCGAACAACAATGGGTAAAGGCATGAAGAGTATCACAGGGAGAACGAGCAGCAAAGGATCCCTGTAGTTACGAAGTAGTTTGAGCCAGGACTGCATTGTGGATGGTCAGTGGCCGGAGCCTCTCCCCTTACTGACAATCCACTCGAGTGACCATCACTAGCTCCCAAGATCCCAGGATTTGAACCCCTCCAAAAGTTCATCTGTTTTAACTCTCAGTGATCCACTGACCAGTTTAACCTATTCTGGTTATTATTAACCAACTGCCTCCCGGCGTCACAGTGGCTTCGTCACCCGGGAGAGTGGCCTGTCCCACTAAAGGCGGAGGCACCGCCCCCAGGGGCTATCAGCCAATCAACACTTAAATCTCAGCAGCGCCTCCGGTGGCCACTACGGGAACTGAAGGGGATGGGGCCAGTGAGGGAAGGTGGGGGGTGTGTGTTTGGTTAGTGGGGGGTGTGTGTTTGGTTAGTGCTGGGTGGTGTTACCGTGGAGATAGCCCTTTCTACCTGAGGTGGGGATTTGGTTGGGGGTGGGGGGGGGGGGTTCCACGGGCAAACGAGTGCCCAATCAGAAGGGACCCCAACCACTCCACAAGGAGGCCGCCACGGTTCATCAGGCAGTCTCCCCACATGTCAGAGGACCCACTCCCACCTCTGGTAAAATACCTGCAGCGACAGGAAGGGACTCTTAGTTGGCTACTTAAAGCTTCAATTGGCCTCTGGGTGGGAGGGCCATTCGCCGCTGAGAAAATGCCCGTAACAGCCTGAAGGCAATGGGCGCAGCAACCCCCAGCCCTCTCATCTGATTTGTCAGCCTCCCCGTGCCTCTCAGCCCACTCCCTGAATCCCTGTAAAATCCCAGCCACCAGGTGACACTGGGAGGTTGTATATTATCCCCACCAGACCATCGATTTGGGGTTTTGACCACATTATAATTACACTCCCTCCACTACCAGCACCCAGTGGCATCAGTGTTTTCCCTATATACAGCTCCTTCGACAGCACCTTCAAAACCTACAACCTCTACCATCTAGAAGGACAAGGGCAGCAGATGCATCAGAATACTACCGCCGTTCCTTCACTGCCACTGGGTCAAAATCCTGGAACTCCCTCCTTAACTGCACTGTGGGTGTACCTATACCACATGGACTGCAGCAGTTCAACAAGGCAGCTCACCACCGTCTTCCTAAGGATAATTCGGGTGGGCAAAAAATGCTAGTCCTGCTAGCAATGCCCATATCCCATGAATGAATATTTTTTTAAAAATTCACTCCAATGCCCATGAAACCAACTTGTGTCTTATTGTTCGCTAGGACATCCTGTTTAACTTTTCCTTGGACAGTTGGTTTAGTAATAGGTCACCAAATCCTGCCTTATCAGGATTTTGGAATGTCTTGTACCAGAACCTGTGCTCGAGTCATGTCCTTGACAGAGATATGAGGCCAATGCTGTCCTGTGACTGTCAGCAAGACAGCCTGCTGTAGGATTTTCTATAATACAAGAGAGGAGAGAGTTATTTCCATAGTATTCAATTAATTTCTTATGATTTTATAAGGTTATTAGACAGCCATTTCTTACAGATCTCCCCACCTTGAGAAGGAAATATCCTTATTGGGGGGAGGCGGTGGCGTAGTCATATTGTCACTAGACTAGCAATCCAGAGACCTGGGGTAATGCTCCAGGGACCTGGGTTTGAATCCTACTACAGCGGTTGGTGAAATTTGAATTCAATAAAAATCAGGAATTAAAAGTCAGATGATGACCACAAAACCACTGTCGATTGTCTTAAAAACCCATCTGGTTCACTAATGCCCTGTAGGGAAGTAAATCTGCCATCCTTACCTGGTCTGGCGTATATATGATTCCAGACCCACAGCAGTGTGGTTGACTCTTAACTGCCTTTTGAAATGGCCTAGCAAGCTACTCCTTGTATCAAACCGCTAGAAAGTCTAACAGGAATGAAACCGGACAGACCACCCACCATCGACCCAGGTACCGGAAACGACAATGGCAAACTCAGCCCTGTTGAGTCCTCCTTACTAACTAACACCTGGGGGTTTGTTAAAAAATTGGGAGATTGGGTTTCACAGACTAGTCAAGCAACAGCCTAACATAGTCAGACCTACAGAATCATATCCTACAGATCATGTCCCAGACACCATCATTACCACCCCTGGGTATGTCCTGTCCCACTGGCAGGACAGACCCAACAGAGGTGGCATCACAGTGGTATACAGTCAGGATGGAGTTGCCCTGGGAGTCCTCAATATCAACTCTGGACCCCATGAAGTCTCATGGCAGCAGGTCAAACATGGGCAAGGAAACCTCCTGCTGATTACCATGTACTACTCCCGCTCAGCTGATGAATCAATGCTCCTCCATGTTGAACACCACTTGGAGGAAGCACCGAGGGTGGCAAGGATGCAGAATGTACTCTGGGTGGGGGAGTTCAATGCCCATCACTAAGAGTGGCTCAGTAGCACCACCACTGACCGAGTTGGCCAAGACCTAAACAACATAGATGCTAGACTGAGTCTGTAGCAGGTGGTGAGGGAACCAATAAAAGGGAAACAACCTCATCCTCACCAACCTGCCTGCCGCAGATGAATCAGTCCCTGACAGTATTGGTAGATAGGAGTGACCACTGCAAATTCCTTCTGGAGACCAAGTCCCTTCTTCACACTGAGGATACCCTCCATCATGTTGTGTGGCACCATCACCATGCTAAATGGGATAGATTTCAAACAGATCTAGCAACTTAACACTGGGCAACCATGAGGCGCTGTGAGACATCAGCAGCAGCAGAATTGTACTCGACCACAATCTGTAACCTCATGGCCCTGCATATCCCCCACTCTACCATTACCATCAAGCCAGGGATCAAAATAAAAGCAAAAAAACTGCAGATGCTGGAAATCCAAAACAAAAATAAAAATACCTGGAAAAACTCAACAGGTCTGGCAGCAACTGCGAAGAGGAACACAGTTAACGTTTCGAGTGCGTATGACTCTTCAACAGAACTAAGTAAAAATAGAAAAGAGGTGAAATATAAGCTGGTTTAAGGGGTGGGGGGTGGGGTGGGACAAGTAGAGCTGGATAGAGGGCCAGCGATAGGTGGAGATAGCCAAAAGGTGTCATAGACAAAAGGACAAAGAGGTGTTGAAGGTGGTGATATTTTCTAAGGAATGTACTAATTAAGGACAGAAAGCAGGACAAGCAAGGGGTGGGGTGAAGGGAAGGGATCGAAATAGGTTAAAAGGTAGAGATAAAACAATGGTTGGAAATACATTTAAAGATAATGGAAATAGGTGGGAAAAGAAAAATCTGTATAAATTATTGGAAAAAAAAGGGGGTGTTGGAAAGGGAGTGAGGATGGAGGAGAGAGTTCATGATCTAAAATTGTTGAACTCAATATTCACACTGGAAGGCTGTAAAGTGCCTAGTCGGAAGATGAGGTGCTGTTCCTCCAGTTTGCGTTGAGCTTCACTGGAACAATGCAGCAGACCAAGGACGGACATGTGGGCATGAGAGCAGGGTGGAGTGTTGAAATGGTAAGCGACAGGGAGGTCTGGGTCATGCTTGCGGACAGACCAAAGGTGTTCTGCAAAGCAGTCACCCAGTCTGCGTTTGGTCTCTCCAATGTAGAGGAAACCGCATTGGGAACAACGAATGCAGTAGACTAAATTGAGGGAAGTGCAAGTGAAATGCTGCTTCACTTGAAAGGAGTGTTTGGGCCCTTGGACGGTGAGGAGAGGGGAAGTATAGGGGCAGGTGTTGCACCTTCTGTGGTTGTATGTGAGGGGGTTGAGGTGTAGGAGGTGATGGAGGAGTGGACCAGGGTGTCCCGGAGGGAACAATCCCTGCGGAATGCTGCCAGGGGGGTTGAAGGGAAGATGTGTTTGGTGGTGGCATCATGCTGGAGTTGGCGGAAATGGCGGAGGATGATCCTTTGAATGCGGAGGCTAGTGGGGTGATGTGAGAACAAGGGGGGACCCTATCATGGTTCTGGGAGGGAGAGGAAGGTGTGAGGCAGATGCGCGGGAGATGGGCCGGACACGGTTGAGGGCCCTGTCAACCACCGTGGGTGGAAAACCTCGGTTAATGAAGAAGGAAGACATGTCAGAGGAACTGTTTTTGAAAGTGGCATCATCAGAACAGATGCGACGGAGGTGAAGGAACTGAGAGATTGGGATGGAGTCCTTACAGGAAGCGGGGTGTGAGGAGCTGTAGTCGAGGTAGCTGTGGGAGTCGGTAGGCTTGTAATGAATATTGGTGGACAGCCTATCACCAGAAATAGAGACAGAGAGGTCAAGGAAGGGAAGGGAAGTGTCAGAGATGGACCATGTGAAAATGATGCAATGAAGAGTGCAGGAGGGCATGCCAGGAGCAGCACCAGACATACCTAAAAATGAGGTGTCAACCTGGTGAAGCTACAACATTGGGACTGCTTGTGTGCCAAACAGCATAAGCAGCAAGTGATAGACAGAGCTAAGCGATTCCACAACGAACAGATTGATCCAAGCTCTGCAGTCCTGTCACGTCCAGTTCAGAGAAGATATACCAGTCTAATACCTGGAATGGGTGGGTTGTCTTATGAGGAAAGGATGGACAGACTAGGCTTGTATCCCCTGGAGTTTAGAAGAGCAAGAGGTGACTTGATTGAAACATGCAAGATCCTGAGGGACTTGACAGGATGGATGTGGAGAAGATGTTTCCTCTCGTGGGAGAATCTAGAACTAGGAGCCACTGTTTAAAAATAAGAGGTCGTCCATTTAAAACAGAGATGAGGTGAAATTTTTTTCACTCAGAGGGTCGTGAGTCTTTGGAACTCTTTTCCTGAAAAGGTGGTGGAAGCAGAGTCTTTGAATATTTTTAAGGCAGAGTTGGACAGATTCTTGATGAGCAAGGGGGTGATAGGTTATCGGCAGTAGGTATAATGCAGATTTCAAGCTACTATCAGACCAGCCATGATCTTATTAAATGGTGGAGCAGGCTCGAGGGCTGAATGGCCTACTCCTGCTCCTTGTTTGTAAGTTCGTGAATGGTGGTGGACAATTAAACAACTCACTGGAGGAGGAGCCATCACAAGCATCTCCATCCTCAATGATGGAGGAGCCCAGCACATCAGTGCAAAAGGTGAGCATGTGCAGCAATCTTCAGCTTGAAGTGCCGAGTGGATGATCCATCTCAGCCAACTCCAGAGATCCACAGCATCACAGATGCCAGTCTTCAGCCAATTCGATTCACTCCAGGTGATATCGAGAAATGGCTGAAGGCACTGGATACTGCAAAGGCTATGGGCCCTGACAATATTCCTGCAATTTTTCGGGTCATTTTAACCAGATATTCAGAGGTGCTGGTTCTGGCCAAGGTTGATATGAGGCTTACAAAGGACAATGGGAGAATCGGGTGGCCAAACTGGGTTACAGCCTCAAGAGCTTCACTCTGCAGAGAGACATTGATTCTCAGTTCTGTGATGTGATGTGTTGGTGTGGGGAGCAGGACATAGCTCCCTATCATCGTGGTTTGGGTGAGCTTCAAACAGAAGGCTCAGGAATGGCACATAAGGTATTGCAATATTTCACTGTGCTGGCGTTGGTTGTAATGCAGAATGTTCCCAGTTGAAATCACACATATTTTATGCTCTTTTCTCTTCATCCCTGGACACTTATGTCACAGGTGGGTGACTCTGGATCCAGCATGAAGCCACAGGCTGGCTTTCCTAATTCCTAACATCACAGCAACACAAATAACTCCTCGTCTGTTGGAGCAACACTCAGTGTAGGAGCTATCCCAGGTCTGATTCTGTTCAGTCAAAATTGGGTGAGGGCTTCATGTGATGTATGGGCATCCTGGTCCATTCCCCCTGTGGATTGTACCTTGAATAATTCCCATTTTTACACATGCCCGATGCTGTTCCTGGCATTGCCAAACCAGGAGCCACTAGGTCAGCGACCACAGGGTGACAGGGTAACAGGACTTCCTGGGAGTTAAGACAGGGACAGCAGAGTTTTCAATGAGCTCAAGCGTATGGAGGGTGGAATGTGGGAGTCCGGACAGGACACTGATGGGAAAGTTGAGGAAACAGAAGTCAAGTTGCAATGAGTACACTCACACTGCAAGAACCAACCTTTGTTGTAGACAAGTCCCTCCATCCCACAAAAATAAATTGCCCGTTGCCCCCACCCCTCCTTTCCTAGAAGTGGAACAGGCCAATCAGTGCCAGGCAGCCAATTGGGTCATTGGCAGTGCCCAGTGACTTGGTGGTTGTGACACTGGGCGAGCAGTTCAGAGGCTGCAAATTGAAATCCCATTGGCTAAGTGATGCATTAAATGGGAGGGAGTTTTAATCCCAAGAATAAAACTCTGATCATAGAAACTGACAGATTGTTGAACAGACCCAAAGGGGTTACTAACGTCCTGTAAGGAAGGAGAGTAATGAGCCCCTGGTGTCACCCTACGTGTGACCCCAATCTCACACTGCCTTGACTCTTGATGCCCTCAGGGACAACTAGTGATGGACAGTAAATGCTACCTTGATAGGGCCACCCACATCCGAGAACACAGAAGAGAATGACACTCTCTCTGTATATAGACAGCAGAGATACCAGGTTATTGAGGATAATCTGTGCAGATGAACAAGAGCATAGAAATGACTGGACAATGGGAGCATAGACCATCTAAACCTGCCTCTAGTCTGCTGGTACAAAGATAATAGAGTAATTGACCAATCAGAGTGACCAATCTCTATCAATGAGTCTACAGCAGAGCCGGACATGAGGCGAGGAAACCCCCCACAGTGGGGGAGAGATTCGGGAAATATAGATCCAAACTCACCTGTTCCTCTCAAGGTTCACCGAGCACATGTCAGGTCTCTAATAACTCATATACTGCACCCCAAAATATTATTTTCTGAAAGAAATTTCAATAATTCACACGTGAAGAGATCAATATTAATTGTTTCCACCTTCTCTCATGGGAATCTGTTTCTGAGTGACCACTCGCTCCCTGAAATACTGACCCCAATCTTCACTGGAGTGGGATTTCCCATCGGGGGTGGGGAGGGGACAATGGGAGATTGAGGCAAAGATGACAGGGGCAGTCGGGGGTTAGAGTGGGGAAGAGATCACAGGGGAGAGTGATCACAGAGAGAGACTGTGGGGGGAGAGATCCTGTGAACTCTCCGGCTGAAAGTGCAGAGAGTGTTTTACAGATTGAGTCCCTCCTGTTAACGAGCCAGTCCAAACTCAGCTCCTTCAGCACTTTACAATTCCCAAAAAATATTCCAAGAAAAACATCCCTTCACATTTTCCAAACTGCTCCTAAAATCTGAGATTTCACACACACACACACACACACACACTGCCATTCTGGATTTCCGTCTTAAATTGCAAGTTGTTTTAATATAAAGCACAGTTTACAGTTGTTTCTAACTATTGTTAGATATTCTGAACTGTATTTCAAGGTGGAAATGGAACTTACTGTGGTCCGAACAACAATGGGTAAAGGCATGAAGAGTATCACAGGGAGAACGAGCAGCAAAGGATCCCTGTAGTTACGAAGTGGTCTGAGCCAGGACAGCATTGTGGATGGTCAGTGGCCGGAGCCTCTCCACTTACTGACAATCCACTCGAGTAACCATCACTAGCTCCAAGATCCCAGTATAATAACTTCTCCAAAAGTTGATTTGTTTTAACTCTCAGTGATCCACTGACCAAGTTAACCTATTCTGGTTATTATTAACCAACTGTCTCCTGGTCCCTGTTCAAGGATAGTAACGGCCTGGTGGGGGTTGGGGCTGGTGTGTGGTCAAAGCCCCAACCGGCATCTCCTAGGAACCCCGAGCCGGATTTTACCTGTAGCAGGTAATTCATTACCCACCCCGGGAGGGTGGCCTGTAACTTTAAGGACGGAGGCCCCGCCCCCAGAGTCTGTCAGCCAATCAGCCCTTCAGACTCAGCAGCGCTGCCAGTGCTCACTTCAGGAATTGCAACTACAGGGGGCGTCTTTGGTGAGGGAAGAGGGTGTGTGTTTGGTTAGTGCTGGGTGGTGTTACCATGGAGACGGTTCTTTCCACCTGAGGTGGGGGATGGGGGGGGGGGGGGGGTTCCACGGGCAAATGAGTGCCCAATCAGGAGGGACCCCCACCCCAACCACTCCACAAGGAGGCCGCCATGGTTCATCAGCCAGTCTCCCAACGTGTCAGAGGACCCACTCCCACCTCTGGTAAAATACCTGCAGCGTCAGGAAGAGACTCTTAGTTGGCTACTTAAAGCTTCAATTGGCCTCTGGGTGGGAGGGCCATTCGCCACTGGGAAAATGCCCGTAACAGCCTGAAGGCAATGGGCGCAGCAACCCCCAGCCCTCTAACCTGATTTGTCAGCCTCCCCGTGCCTCTCAGCCCACTCCCTGAATCCCTGTAAAATCCCAGCCACCAGGTGACACTGGGAGGTTGTATATTATCCCCACCAGACCATCGACTTGGGGTTTTGTCCACATTATAATTACACTCCCTCCACCACCAGCACCCAGTGGCATCAGTGTTTACCATATACAAGCCTTCAACAGCACCTTCAAAACCTACAACCTCTACCACCTAGAAGGACAAGGGCAGCAGATGCATCAGAATACTACCGCCTGCAAGTTTCCCTCCAAGTCATGCACCATCCTGACTTGGAACTATTTTGTCATTCTCTCACTGTCACTGGGTCAAAGTCCTGGAACCCTCTTCCTGGCAGCACTGTGGACTGCAGCGGTTGAAGAAAGCACCACCTTCTCAAGGGCAATTAGGGATGGGTAGGAAATGCTGGTCTAGCCAGTGATGCCCACGTCCCATGATTGAATTTTTTTTTAAATTCCACCTGACACCCATGAAGTCAGCTTTTGCCTTATTGTTTGCTAGGACATCCTGTTGAACTTTAGTTGGTTTAGTAATGGGTCACAAAATTTTGGAGTGTCTTGTACCAGAACCTGTGCTAGAGTCATGTCCTTGACAGAGATAAGAGGCCTATGCTGCTCTGTGTCTGTCAGCAAGACAGCCTGCTGTAGGATTTTTCATAAAAAGGGAGAGGAGAGAAAAAGTTATTTGTACAATATTCAATTAATTTCTTGTGATTTAATAAGGTTATTAGATGGCCATTTCTTACATATCTCCCCACTTTGAAAAGGAAATATCTTTACTGACTCCTCACGCTTGGCCCCTGACTGAGCTAGCTGATGACGTTGGCGAGATTCTTTGCAGGTGAAGATCCTGGGAAGGCTTGTCTCTGTGGTAGTTGGCATGATCGTTGATGAATGAAGAGGTCACTTCCTGATCTGCAGATTCTTGAGCAGTTGGGATACAGGAACTCCTGATTTGCTCTGGTCTCAGTAGATTCCTTCCATTGTCTGTGTCTTTCTTCAGCAGCCTCGTGACTGTTTGATCCAAACTTGTAGGTTACCTTCCTGTTTGTTGTGTGCCAGCTGTCCCTGTCAGCAGCCTTCGGTTCCCACAACTGTTCGTCCATGTCAGCCAGAGAGAGCTGTCTTTTCTGCTGCCCCTTGCAGTGTTTGTGGGTTGCACGTCGTTCTTGTTTACTGGATCACAGTTCACCATAAAACACTGCCTGTGTGTTCCTGGAATCATTCAGGTGATACACATGCCTTTCCCAGCATCATTGCTGTTGTAACAGAAAGCACTCAATGCTGGGCAGATTGGCACTGCAGAGATCTTTGTTGTTTGTGATGCCGTCCTGCCATCTGATATTCCTGATGGATTGAAGACTGTGTTGATGGAAACACTCAGAGTTGGAGCTACACCAGGTCGGGTTTTGTTTGAATAAAATTGGATGGGGCTTCATGTGATGTGTGGGCACCCTGACCCTGACCATAGAAAAGGACAAAGAACAATCCAGAGGAAGAATAACTAACTGGGGGAAAGCCAACTTCAATGGAGTAACAATGGAAATGGGCCGAATAAATTGTAATCAGAGATTGGCAGGAACAACGTTAGCTGATCAATGGGCTACCTTTGCACTTTTGTTGCTTTGGGTTTCTGTACAGGATGCCTGATTGTGATTTGTATAAGAGGGTAATGATGACAGCCACTCTGTATACTTCTGTTTTGGTAGAGGTGTGTAGTGAACAGTTTTGCCAGACAATCTTCGAGAGACGGCTAAAGGAGCCATTTGTCTTGAACAGTAGATTGTCTATGTCCTTGTCGAAAGTGGCACATTTGAGTTAATGCTACCTAGATAGGTAAACAGTTCCACTGCTTTGAAGTTGCTGCTATCAATGCTAATCCGTGGTGGATTCTACTTTCTTCATGGAAATCTAGCTCGCTCTAAGCTATGAGCTCATTTTCTGAACTTCTCAATCAGTGTCGGTAAAGTATGAGAATTATCAGAATCATCTACAAAAACTCGAGCAATTTTTAGGAGTAAAGGAAACATGTGGCTGATGTTATAACTGACACGTATCAGTCTTGCTTTCCCAGTTTTTGGATTACCTGCTCTCCATCTACATTTTTTGGGTCATTTTAACCAGATGTTCAGAGCTGCTGGTTCTGGCCAGGATTGATATGAGGCCTAAGGACAATGGAAGAATCGGGTGACCAAACTGGGTTACAGCCTCAAGAGCTTCACTCCGCAGAGAGACATTGGGTGGAATTTTCCATGCTCACTGGCATCAGGTGTGTTCGAGGGCGTGAGCAGACAATATGGCGAGAAGGCCAAAAATCGGATTCACGACGTTGTGAAACCAGTTTGCAATCGTCTGCTCTGCCCATCAATGGCAGGCCGTGTTTCCTAACATTGGACGTAGGGAACCTCATTGTAACACATTTGTGTATCATTTTAAGCCCATCCTGCCGGAATCAACTCCCCATGTTGGATCATCTGCCCTGGTCAGCGGGAAAACACGCCAGTGCAGAGCACGCCTTGTTAAGTGTGACGTGCAGAAGTTGGGATTTACAGTCAGGACCTTGCTCACATTGCAGACATCCGAGGAGCAGAAAATGCTGGAGCTCAACAGCAATGGGACCCTGGAGGAACATCCATTGCTGGGTGGATTCTCATGGACATGGCTCACCGTTGAGGGTCCGCTCACAATGCATGGTCATCGAGGAGGTGGAGAGGAAGGCCCAGATGTGTTTGGGAGAGGAAGGTGTATCGGCGGGGGGTGGGAAAGGAAAGTCTTGGATCGACTGGGAGAGGAAGGTGTATCAAGGGGTGAGGTTGGGAGCGGGGAATGAAGGTGTTGAGGGGGATGTGATTTGGGGGGCGATGTGGGGTGTGAGGCTAGGATGGGGGAGGGAGTACTGGGGAGGAGGAGGTATTGGGAAGAAGACAGCAACTGGGGAGGTAAGTATAAGCGGGGAGGAAGGTGTAAGGGAAGAAGTTCGAAGTGGGGAAGGAGTCCAGCAGGAGGAAAGAGCCCAGGGGGAGGAAGGAGTCTGGAGAGGGGAAGGAGTAAGGCTGGAGGAAGAAGTAAGGGTGGAGGAAGGAGTCAGGAAGGGGGAAGGACTAAGGCGGGACTCTGGGAAAGGGGTGGGTGAAGGAGTTCCAAGGGGGGAAGGAGTCTGGAGGAGGGGGGTGTCCAGGTGAATGTACAAGGGAGGGCTTTGTTGGGTGCTGCATGGGAGTGTGATCAGTGGTGGGCAGAGATGCAGGTCAGCTCAGATGGACAACTGAAAGAGAACCCCAGCAGGCAGCATTGAAAATGCTCAGGACGTTGAGGTGAGCGTGATGAAGGAAGGACCAGCGTGTGTGGGAGAATGCTTGCACGAGGCTCCGAAAGGCCCTGCCAGACACACACTTCTCCCTTCCAGAATCACTCCTGGGCCAGTTGCGTGCAGCTGAACTGCTAGTTGCGGGGGTGGGGGCGGAGGGGGATGCAGTGGGAGGACTCCCGAAGTCTGTCAATGACTCCTTCAGTGAAAGTGAATATATTTTCAGATTGTAAAGTGACAAAATGTGTCCACCCATGCAACCAACTGTGATCAGAATTTCTTAATTTCTTTAAACAACTTAAACTTCTAGGTGCTGCCCTGACATCTGCAGCAGGGGTGGAGACAGCCTGTGTGATGGCTGGCCCTGTTGCCTCTGATGAATTTGGCTTGAGTCCTCTGGAGAGCTGAGGCCTTGGGGGCCCCGACTTGCTTTTGCTGTCCACCTGTGGGACAGCTGCTCCCTCTGTGGTGACAGAGGACAAGGTTGAGGGGGGTCACAGGCAAAAGGGACTCAGAGGGAGAGGACAGCCTCTGAGATTCCTGAGTGGGTGATTCAGGGGTGTCCTGCTGCTGCTCCTCCTCCCTTCAGGTTCTCAAGGGCCCCCGCCTGACTCCTTGAGGGGAAAGAGCACCGGGAGGGAACGTCAAGGTGCCCCGTTTCCCTCTCGTATTGTCACTGCAGAAACTCACCCATGGCTACTACGATGGAGTGCAGGTCTGCGCGCATCTCTGCATTCTGCTGGACCAGGGTATCCATGGTGTCCACCATTCTTCCCATGGAGTCCTCCATATGTGCACGTGTGGGCACCATTTCATCAGAGAGCAGGCAGACACACTGCTCCGTCTCGCCTACCACTCTTTTGAGAGCGTCCACCAGCTCTGTGTGATGTTCGCCTGCCATATGCTGACTCTCCAGGTTGAGTTGGAAGACCGAATCCAAAGTTTCATCATCTGACTCGGACATCACAGATGCCTCTTCCCCAGCAGTCCTCCGAGTGCCAGGGAGCTGGGCTGATCCTGCCTCCTCCTGCTGCAGACACGTGTCTGTGCGGTGACCACCAGATTGTGAACCCGAGACTGCTCTAGATCAGGGTCCCACCGAGGTGTGTGCCTGCACTGGTAGAGGGTGTGGGTAAGTGCTGTGATGGGTCTTCCAGGCTGCTTATTTCCAGCCCTTCAATGGAGGAAGAGTCCTTTTGGCTGGAGGTGAGGACGTTGATGGAGCTGAGGGACTGGCTGGCTGAGGGTGTCGGTCGCTTGGCAGAGCTCCCTGTGAACCAAAGTAGAGATAATTAGTCTATGATAGCAGAGATTAAGATGAAGAAGAAAAAGCGTGCTCATGAAAGATGTCAGGTGGATAATACAATGGAATATAGAAGATTCAGAAGGAAAGTGAAAAGCAAACAAGAGAAGCAAAGAGGGAGTATGAAAAGAGACTGACTGGCAGCTAACATAAAAGGGAATCCCAAAGTCTTCTATGGGCATATAAATAGTGAAAGGGTGGCAAAAGGAAGATTTGGGTAGACTAGGAACTAAAAAGGGGATTTACACATAGAGGCAGAGGGTATAGTTGAGGTATTAAATGAATACTTTGCATCTGTCTTTACCGAGGAAGAAGGTGCTACTCAGGCCACAGTGAAAGAGGAGGAAGTTAATGCACTACAAGGAATTAATATCAATAAGGAAGAGTTATTGGATAGTATATAAAATTGATAAACACCAGGGCCGGATGAGATACATCCAAGGATACTGAGGGATGTGAGAGTGGAAATTGCAAAACACTGGCTATAATTTCTTATTCCTCCTTAGACTCAGGCCTGGTGCCAGAGGACTGGAGAATTACAAAACAACTGTTGTTCAAAAAAGGCAGTAAAGATAAGCCCAGCAACTACAGGGCAGTCAGTTTAACTTCGGTGGTGGACAAACTTCAAGAAACAATAATTCAGGACAAAATTGATAGTCACATGTCAAATTTGGGCTAATTGAGGAAAGCCAGCATGGATTTGTTAAGGGAAAGTCATGTTTAACTAACGCTGGAGCTTTTCAAAGAGGTAACAGAGAGGGCTGATGAGGGCAATGCTGTTGATGTGGTGCACATGGACTTTCAAAAAGCGTTTGGCACAGTGCCACACAACAGACTAGTGAGCAAAGTTATAGCTCATGGAATAAAAGGGACTGCAGCAGCATAGCTTTACTCTGCATCCAACATTTTGCTGTACGTTTCCTGGGACCGTTTGAAGGGGAGAGTGTAGAGGTAGCTTGGCCATGTATCTAACCCCGTGCCCTCAGAGTGCATCATGTGGGGACAGTGTAGAGGGAGCTTTACTCTGTGTCTAACCCTGTGTTGTACCTGTCCTGGGAGTATTTTGATGGTGACAGTGTAGAGAGAGCTTTACTCTGTATCTAACCCCGTGCTGTACCTGTCCTGAGAATGTTTGATGGGGACAGTGTGGAGGGAGCTTTACTCTGTATCTAACCCCGTGCTGTACCTGTCCTGAGAATGTTTGATGGGGACAGTGTATGGGGTGCCTTATTCTGTATCGATCCCTGTGCTGTACCTGTCCTGGGAATGTTTGATGGGGACAGTGTACGGGGTGCCTTATTCTGTATCGATCCCTGTGCTGTACCTGTCCTGGGAGTGTTTGAAATAGAGTGTTCTGTTTCCATATTCTCCGTTCTAATGTCCTTTAGTCAAATTAGCAAAACAAAAATGTGCAGACAATGCTGGGGTGTAATTCTGAATGATATAAATGATGAAATGTGATATTTTTGTGTGAATGTATATGATTAAATTACAATCGCACACCCTGCTTTTGACAAGGAGATGTAATTTTCTGCTCCTTAGCATCAAGAATGATAAGATGCTGTAATTCCCATCCGAATGAGTCAGCATATGGATCATGACCTATACTTTACCGAACCTCAGCCTTGGCTAATGATCTCTCACTGAGGCCCCACCTACTGTTTAAGAATCAGTTTGTGAGTGGGATGTGATGCTTCATCAGTCATTAGCTGGTTCATAATTCTTGGGTCTGGGTGCTCCTGTCCTCGAGCTGCCCTTCTCCCTTCAGCAGTGTTATTTAATTGCAGTCTAGAGCATGAGTTCTCAAATTCTTAGCTTCTGCGTATCCTCCCCATCATTATAAATATTCCATCGACTCCCTTATAGGGATAGTGTGGAGGGAGATTTACTCTGTATTTAACCCCATGCTGTACCTGTACTGGGAGTGTTTGATGGGGACAGTGTAGAGGGAGCTTTACTCTGTGTCTAACGCCGGGCTGTACCTGTCCTGGGAGTGTTTGATGGGGACAGTGTAGAGGGAGCTTTACTCTGTATCTAGCCCTGTGCTGTACCTGCGCTGTAAGTATTTGACGGGGACAGTGTAGAGGGAGCTTTACTCTGTATCTAGCCCTGTGTTGTACCTGCGCTGGAAGTATTTGATGGGGACAGTGTAGAGGGAGTTTTACTCTGTATCTAACCCTGCGCTGTACCTGTCCTGGGAGTGTTTGATGGGGACAGTGTAGAGGGAGATTTACTCTGTATCTAACCCTGCGCTGTACCTGTCCTGGGAGTGTTTGATGGGGACAGTATAGAGAGGGAGATTTACTCTGTATCTAGCCCTGTGCTGTACCTGTCCTGGGAGTGTTTGATGGGGACAATGTAGAGAGGGAGATTTACTCTGTATCTAACCCCGTGCTGTACCTGTCCTGGGAATGTTTGATGGGGACAGTGTAGAGGGAGATTTACTCTGTATCTAACCCCGTGCTGTACCTGTCCTGGGAATGTTTGATGGGGACAGTGTACAGGGTGCCTTATTCTGTACCTAGCCCTGTGCTGTACCTGTCCTGGGAGTGTTTGAAATAGAGAGTGTTCTGTTTCCATGTTCTCCGTACTAATGTCCTTTAGTCAAATTAGCAAAACAAAAATGTGCAGACAATGCTGGGGTGTAATTCTGAATGAAATAAATGATGAAATGTGATATTTTTGTGTGAATGTATATGATTAAATTACAATCGCACACCCTGCTTTTGACAAGGAGATGTAATTTTCTGCTCCTTAGCATCAAGAATGATAAGATGCTGTAATCCCCATCCTAACGAGTCAGCACGTGGATCATGACCTATACTTTGCCGAACCTCAGCCTTGGCTAATGATCTCTCACTGAGGCCCCAACTACTGTTTAGGAATCAGTTTGTGAGTGGGATGTGATGCTTCATCAGTCGTTTGCTGGTTCATAATTCTTGGGTCTGGGTGCTCCTGTCCTCGAGCTGCCCTTCTCCCTTCAGCAGTGTTATTTAATTGCAGTCTAGAGCATGAGTTCTCAAATTCTTAGCTTCTGCGTATCCTCCCCATCGTTATAAATATTCCATCGAATCCCTCTTAGGGACAGTGTGGAGGGAGATTTACTCTGTATTTAACCCCATGCTGTACCTGTACCGGGAGTGTTTGATGGGGACAGTGTAGAGGGAGCTTTACTCTATGTCTAACCCCGGGCTGTACCTGTCCTCGAAGTGTTTGATGGGGACAGTGTAGAGGGAGCTTTACTCTGTATCTAGCCCCGTGCTGTACCTGCCCTGGAAGTATTTGATGGGGACAGTGTAGAGGGAGCTGGACTCTGTATCTAGCCCTGTACTGTACCTGTACTGGGAGTGTTTGATGGGGACAGTGTAGAGGGAGCTTTACTCTGTATCTAACCCCGTGCTATACCTGTACTGGGAGTGTTTGATGGGGACAGTGTTGAGGGAGCTTTACTCTGTATCTAGCCCTGTGCTGTACCTGTCCTGGGAGTGTTTGATGGGGACAGTACAGAGAGGGAGATTTACTCTGTATCTAACCCCGTGCTATACCTGTCCTGGGAGTATTTGATGGGGAGAGTGTAGAGGGAGCTTTACTCTGTATCTAGCCCTGTGCTGTACCTGCGCTGGAAGTATTTGATGGGGACAGTGTAGAGGGAGTTTTACTCTGTATCTAGCCCTGTGCTGTACCTGCGCTGGAAGTATTTGATGGGGACAATGTAGAGGGAGCTTTACTCTGTATCTAGCCCTGTGCTGTACCTGTCCTGGGAGTGTTTGATGGGGACAGTGTAGAGGGAGATTTACTCTGTATCTAGCCCTGTGCTGCACCTGTCCTGGGAGTGTTTGATGGAGACAGTGTAGAGGGAGCTTTACTCTCTATCTAACCCTGCGCTGTACCTGTCCTGGGACTGTCTGAAATAGAGAGTGTTCTGTTTCCATGTTCTCCGTACTAATGTCCTTTAGTCAAATTAGCAAAACAAAAATGTGCAGACAATGCTGGGGTGTAATTCTGAATGATATAAATGATGAAATGTGATATTTTTGTGTGAATGTATATGATTAAATTACAATCGCACACCCTGCTTTTGACAAGGAGATGTAATTTTCTGCTCCTTAGCATCAAGAATGATAAGATGCTGTAATCCCCATCCTAACGAGTCAGCACGTGGATCATGACCTATACTTTGCCGAACCTCAGCCTTGGCTAATGATCTCTCACTGAGGCCCCACCTACTGTTTAAGAATCAGTTTGTGAGTGGGATGTGATGCTTCATCAGTCATTAGCTGGTTCATAATTCTTGGGTCTGGGTGCTCCTGTCCTCGAGCTGCCCTTCTCCCTTCAGCAGTGTTATTTAATTGCAGTCTAGAGCATGAGTTCTCAAATTCTTAGCTTCTGCGTATCCTCCCCATCATTATAAATATTCCATCGAATCCCTCTTAGGGACAGTGTGGAGGGAGATTTACTCTGTATTTAACCCCATGCTGTACCTGTACCGGGAGTGTTTGATGGGGACAGTGTAGAGGGAGATTTACTCTGTATCTAACCCTATGCTGTACCTGTCCTGGGAGTGTTTGATGGGGACAGTGTAGAGGGAGATTTACTCTGTATCTAACCCTATGCTGTACCTGTCCTGGGAATGTTTGATGGGGACAGTGTAGATGGAGCTTTACTCTGTGTCTAACCCCAGGCTGTACCTGTCCTCGACGTGTTTGATGGGGACAGTGTAGAGGGAGCTTTACTCTGTATCTAACCCCGTGCTGTACCTGTCCTGGGAGTGTTTGATGGGGACAGTGTAGAGGGAGCTTTACTCTGTATCTAATACTGAGTTTCAATACCCTGGAAGAGAAGCCATCAAATCCAACCTCGGCCTGATTTTTACTGATTGAGTGGACGGTTCAACATCAGCAGAGAATGCATGTTACCAGCTGCCCGTGTGTCCTGGCAGTGGCTTCAGTCGGAATGATTTGGATGGCAGTGCGCCCATCCCCCTGACCTGCTGACCAATGATGAGCTGACAGCTCAACAGCATCATCAGGAGTGGTGGCCGTTGCTGAGTGAGGCACGGGCCATGCAGCCTATAGAATGACAGCAACAAAAAAAAACGTTTAAAAAAATATCGGGCCGAGAGCTAGAGAGGAACACCTCCCCCCACCCCCACCCACCCACACCCACATGGAAATCGTTTGGGACTGTGGGGGTTTTATATCCCGGCCTGTTGCCCGCTCCGTTTTAAAAACATTCTGCCACCCTGGGCTGCCCCTGGAAGGCTGCCTCCATTTAGTTGGCAGTGGGCGGGGGGTTGAAATGCCAATGGTATGGCAAAATCCCCCTTACCAGGGCCTTTACATATTGAAATTGGCTGCTCGCTTCCTTGTAGTGGGTAGCCTGTCTGGCTCCGGTCTGGCCATCGGTAAAATTCCCCGTGGCGGGACATGGTCAGAGAGTTGGTTTGGCACGGCTCGCTGCCAGTTCACCAGCCATACCACCTTGTTCCTGCCTCCAGGGTGTTGTAGAATGTCGGTTGCAGCTTAGTAGATCTGAAAAAGTCTTTGTATTCATACGTAGGTTGGTCCTAAGCATTTATTGACTCATAGAACTATTTACAAATATACACTAAAGGGTACAAGCTGGGAGCTGTCTCCGTACTTGCTGGTACACACAGCTCAGTTCAGTACTCAACTGACCCTGGCTGTGGGTTTTGTGCTGTCTCTTTTTTTGTTCATTCATGACATCTGGACATCGCTGGCCGGGCCAGCATTTATTACACATTCCTAATTGCCCTTAAGAAGGTGGTGGTGAGCTGCCTTCTTGAACCACTGCAGTCCCTGTGGTGTAGGTACACCCACAGTGCTGTTAGGGAGGGAGTTCCAGGATTTTGACCCAACGACAGTGAAGGAACAGTGATATATTTCTAAGTCAGGTTGGTGAGTGGCTTGGAGGGGAACTTCCAGGTGGTGGTGTTCCCATGTGCCTGCTGCTCTTGTCCTTCTAGATGGTAGTGGTCATGGGTTTGGAAGGTGCTGTCTAAGGAGCCTTGGTGAATTCCTGCAGTGCATCTTGTAGATGGTAAACACTGCTGCTACTGTGCGTCGGTGGTGGAGGGTGTGAATATTTCTGGATGTGGTGCCAATCAAATGGGCTGCTTTGTTCCCAATGGTGTCAAGCTTCTTGAGTGTTGCTGGAGCTGCACTCACCCAGGCAAGTGGAGAGCATTCCATCACACTCCTGACTTGTGCCTTGTAGATGGTGGACAGGCTTTGGGGAGTCAGGAGGTGAGTTACTCATTGCACTATTCCTAGCCTCTGACTTGCTCTTGTAGCCACAGTATTTATATGGCTAGTCCAATTCAGTTTCTGGTCGATGGTAGCCCCCAGGATGTTGATAGTGAGGAATTCAGCAATGGTAATGCCGTTGAATGTCAAGGGGCAACGCTTAGATTCTCTCTTTTTGGAGATGGTCATTGCCCGGCACTTGTGTGGCACGAATGTTACTTGTCACTTGTCAGCCCAAGCCTGGATATTGTCCAGATCTTGCTGCATTTGGACATGGACTGCTTCAGTGTCTGAGGAGTCACGAATGGTGCTGAACATTGTGCAATCATCAGCGAACATCCCCACTTCTGACCATTTGACGGAAGGAACGTCGTTGATGAAGCAGCTGAAGTTGGTTGGTCCTAGGTCACTACCCTGAGGAACTCCTACCTGATGCCCCGGAGCTGAAATGACTGAACTCCAAGAACCACAGCCATCTTCCTTTGTGCTAGGAATGACTCCAACCAGCAGAGAGCTTTCCCCCTGATTCCCATTGACTTGAGTTTTGCTGGGGCCCCTTGATGCCCCACTTGCTGCCTTGATGTCAAGGGCAGTTACTTACACCTGACCTCTGCAGTTCAGCTGTTTTGTCCATGTTTGAACCAAGCCTGTCCTGAGGTCAGGAGCTGGGTGTCAGGGAACAGGTTACTATGAAGCAAGTGCTGTTTGATAGCACTTTTACATCACTGTGTGGTACTCATTAACTCTTTACGTGCCAGACTGGATCGATATCACCGTTTCTTCACTGTTGCTGGGTCAAAATCCCAAAACTCCTTCCCTAACAGCACTCTGGGTGTACCTACGCCACATGGACTGCAGCAGTTCAAGAAGGCAGCTCATCACCACCTACTCAAGGACAATTAGGGGTGGGCAATAAATACTGGCCTAGCCAGAGATGCCCACATCCCATAAACGAATAAAAGGTAAAGACCTCTATACTACACCTCCCCAACTCTTTATCCAATGTATTTAAGTGATTATAGTTTGCCTTATGTCTTATATTGTTATTACTATCATACATTTACGTTGTCATTACTACATTAGCCCTCCCCCATTTCCCTCCTTCAAGTCCTTGAATTCAAAGTTTCAGGCAGTCTGGAGGCCTTTTAACCCTTCCATATCTCCTTCACACTACTGTCGGTGGAGTGGTAGCCTCTGTTGCTGCTGGTTTTTTCTGTCTGGTTTGGAGGTTGTTCTGGTATCTGGGTATATTTTCATACTTTTCTTCTGTTCTCCCATGTTGAATTGCACCTGGTCAATTCGGCTGTTGTGCTGGTTGTGCTGCCCTAACTCCTTTCTTGCGGGACGGGTGAACATTGTATTCATCTCCTTGTCGTTTCTTTTGTTTCTTCCATCACTGTGTGGGTCGTGGCGATGTCCTCCGTGGCGGAGGATGAGCATTCCTGTCCCTAGAATGAAGCTTAGTGGTACGCTCACCTCTGCATTTCACTGTCAGCAATGGACGTCTGCTACCAGCTTCCAGCATCTCTTGTGGCTTTGACATGCTGGCTAGGGGTTACAGTGTATGTGCGGTGGTTGCAGTGTTGACCTGCTGTACCATCGTCAGAGCTGGAGATTGAAGCTTATCGGACTGCTGGTCGCTCTCTTTTACATCCTCCACTGGAGGTATCGTGGTTGCTTCCTGGGTGGTCGGCTGGTCGGCTGGTCTGACCATTGAAGGTTTTCTGGCACCTGTAACAAGAATGAACAAACCTGCACCACGAAGTGAAAAGACAGTTCAGACCTGAAGTCCCAGTCAGGATACTCTTTTTCGTTTGAGTACTCAGGAACTTACAGTTCCATATGATTAATGACAGTGGTTGTCTTGACATCCTCTGCTGTTTTGAGGAGATCCAGGACTACACAGCTCTGCTCAAGAGAGAGAAAGGCTGGTTACAGATGATGTACGTCAGCTCGAAGATTTGTTTGGGGTCATACCTTAGTGGTTCCAGAATTATGCCTATGTCCAGAAGTCAGATCCCTCTGGGCCCATAGAGTGGTACGTCTGTTGTTCAAAGCCGGAGGTCTTTTAGCCACAGTTCTTTGCCCAAGGACTGTTACACTGGCTCCTGTGTCTAATTTAAAATTTGTTAAATGTCCATTGACTGAAATGTCCTGCAGTCCAACATGAGGAACCAAGATTTTTGACCTCACTCAAGAAACATGGCTATGTGTCTTCCAGGCTTTCAGTCTCGACTCTTTGGATAACCTTTGAGCCTTCTGTGCATTTCACAGTTTTTGTGTTGCACAGTTTGCTGCAGTGTCCAATTCTGTTGCAGTTAAAGCATTGGGCTGAAATTGCAGGACATTGATCTGGCCTGTGGGGGTGCTTTGCTCCACAGAGTTGTCAAAGTTGCTTTGCTGGCTGGTTTGGGCATTGCTTTCCCTGGTCTGGAGTGTCCCTGTGTCTTCGTTGCTTAACTAGATGAACTGTGGGTTGGCCTCTGCACCATTGTTTATTTTCTCCCTTAAAACGATTCTGTGCTGGTCACAGAGTTCTGACTGCCTAACTATCTGGATTGCCTTTTCCAGGGTTAGACCTTCCTATGCTTGCATGAGGTTGGGGAGTGTGCCGTCTGCTACTCCTACCACTATTCTGTCTCTGATGAGCTCAGATTTTAAGTCCCTTGTACAGATAGTTGATGAATGAATGATCAGATCCTCCTAGTTGCTGAACTTGCTTGTTAAATTTAGCCCTTTCGAGTATCTTATTGCTTCTTAGACTGAAATAAAGGCTGAAATATTTTGTGCTTCTTCAAATTTAGCCGATGATTTATTGATTCCCTGTCTTGCAATAATGTCGTCCGCAATCTTGTTTATGACATCTTCTTCAATCTCTCCTTTGCCTCCATCTATCACTGGCCTTCCATCCAGCTTCACCTGTTCCCCCCAACCTTTAACAGTATATATTTCACCACATTTCTACTTCTCTTTAGTCCTGATGAAGAGTCATACGGACTTGAAACGTTAACTCTGTCTTTCTCTCCACAGATGCTGTCAGACCTGCTGAGTTTTTCCAGCAATTTTTGTTTTTGTTTCTGTACCTTGAGAATATTTTCCTCCAAAGTCTGCACCGTTGTGATTTATCGGAGCCTTGGATTAGTCTGAATTGGCTCAGGAAGTATGGAATTCTGATCCATGTTCAAAATTTTAATAGTGTAGGTTCTGCTTTAAGAACTTACCGAATTTCAAGATGGCATTGCCATTCACTTGGAGCCAAAGAGATTTCCCGCACTTTCCTGTATGCTGCGCTCCATAATAATGACGATGGGGCTCAGTTAGAATTTTTTTTTAACTTTGGCTGCCTGCATCAGCTGCCTGCAGACTTCTCTTGTTCAGCATTTTACTTTCTTGACTCATGAGTCCATCGAATTGTAGCTTGCTTCCCTTTTGAGTTGAACAGTCACGATATTCCTGAAATATTTAAGTAACTCTTTTTTTCTGTTTCTAACAAGCTCAAAAGACGCTTTCGTGTTCAAGCTCCAACTTGGGGATCAGGTTTTAGCGACAGGCGCCTCTCAAACTCCTCCTCTGACTCTGAATTACTTTAAAGATTTCTCAGGACTTGCTGCAGCCTGGGATTTTAAAAGGTTTAGCTCGTCCTTGCAAGTTCTGCCAACTCTGCATTCTGAAGCTGGACTTCCAAAGGAGATTCCATGGAGTCTTCTGCTGCAGTAAGCAATTTTAAATTTCTGCCTACAGCTTTCAAGCCTTTCTTTGGAGCTTTGTCCTGGTGATTTTTCCTCAGCGCCCCTGCTTCCGGAGCTACTTTCAAGTCAGAATGCTTTTTTGAATTTTTTCTCAGTCTACCAGCACTTTTGTTTGTCTCCACATTTTAGTAAAGTTTTGACTGCTTTCAATGAGCTGCCACCATGTTGTAGGGTGTTAGTTACACTTCGGTAGGCCTGACGAAGTCTTTGTTGTCATATGTAGGCTAACTGTAAGTCTTTATTGACTCTTAGAACTGTTTACAAATATACAGTACAAGCTAGGAACTGGCTCCATGCTTGCTGGTACACACGGCTCTGTCCAACATCCAAATGACCCTGGGTGCTGGTCATGTATTTTTTTATATCATGTGTGAGCAGTACTGTAGTCAGTCCTACATTAACCCTATATATGCCAGACATATATACTACACAAGGGGTCAATGAAATTCTTCCCACTGTCACCCAGGACATGAGGCAGCTTGTGGAAGGTACAAATCCTAAACACAGCCGCCCTCTCTCTCACTCTGTCACTTTCCCTGTCCCTATCCATTCCTTTACCTTTCCAATTGTTTATATTCCAGTTGTCAATGACTCTCAGTGGGTGGCACTGAATCTGAAGGTTGGAAGTTTAAGTCCTACGCCAGAGACCCGAGCACAAATAGATTTCCATTTATATTGCGCCTTTCATGGCTCCACTACGCCAAAGGCTGTGTCGAGAATGTACTTTCTTTTCTCCTTTTTGTTTTAACATGCTTCATAGCAACTCCGACAGTGCAGCACTCCCTCAGTACTGACCCTCCGACAGTGCAGCACTCCCTCAGTACTGACCCTCTGACAGTGCAGCACTCCCTCAGTGCTGACCGTCCGACAGTGCAGCACTCCCTCAGTACTGACCCTCTGACAGTGCAGCACTCCCTCAGTACTGACACCCCAACAGTGCAGCACACACTCAGTACTGACCCTCCGACAGCACAGCACTCCCTCAGTACTGACCCTCTGACAGTGCAGCACTCCCTCAGTACTGACCCTCTGACAGTGCAGCACTCCCTCAGTGCTGACCCTCTGACAGTGCAGCACTCGCTTAGTACTGACCCCCCAACAGTGCAGCACACACTCAGTACTGACCCTCCGACAGCACAGCACTCCCTCAGTACTGACCCTCTGACAGTGCAGCACTCCCTCAGTACTGACCCTCCGACAGTGCAGCACTCCCTCAGTACTGACCCTCCGACAGCACAGCACTCCCTCAGTACTGACCCTCCGACAGTGCAGCATTCCCTCAGTACTGACCCTCCGACAGTGCAGCACTACCTCAGTACTGACCCTCTGACAGCACAGCACTCGCTTAGTACTGACCCCCCGACAGTGCAGCACTACCTCAGTACTGACCCTCTGACAGCTCAGCACTCGCTTAGTACTGACCCTCCGACAGTGCAACACACACTCAGTACTGACCCTCTGACAGTGCGGTGCTCCCTCAGTACTGACAGTGCAGCACTCCCTCAGTACTGACCCTCTGACAGTGCAGCACTCCCTCAGTACTGACCCTCTGACAGTGCAGCACTCCCTCAGCACTGACCCTCTGACAGTGCGGTGCTCCCTCAGTACTGACCCTCTGACAGTGCAGCACTCCCTCAGCACTGACCCTCTGACAGTGCGGTGCTCCCTCAGTACTGACCCTCTGACAGTGCAGCACTCCCTCAGCACTGACCCTCCAACAGTGCAACACACACTCAGTACTGATCCTCTGACAGTGCGGTGCTCCCTCAGTACTGACCCTCTGACAGTGCAGCACTCCCTCAGTACTGACCCTCTGACAGTGCAGCACTCCCTCAGCACTGACCCCCTGACAGAGCGGTGCTCCCTCAGTACTGACCCTCTGACAGTGCAGCACTCCCTCAGCACTGACCCTCTGACAGTGTGGTGCTCCCTCAGTACTGACCCGCTGACAGTGCAGCACTCCCTCAGTACTGACCCTCTGACAGTGCAGCACACACTCAGTACTGACCCTCTGACAGTGCGGTGCTCCCTCAGTACTAACAGTGCAGCACTCCCTCAGTACTGACCCTCTGACAGTGCAGCACTCCCTCAGTACTGACCCACTGACAATGCAGCACTCCCTCAGTACTGACCCTCCGACAGTGCAGCACTCCCTCAGTACTGACCCTCCGACAGTGCAGCACTCCCTCAGTACTGACCCTCCGACAGTGCAGCACTCCCTCAGTACTGACCCTCGGACAGTGCAGCATTCCCTCAGTACTGACCCTCCGACAGTGCAGTACTCCCTCAGTACTGACCCTCCGACAGTGCAGTGCTCCCTCAGTACTGACCCTCCGACAGTGCAGCACTCCCTCAGTACTGACCCTCCGACAGTGCAGTGCTCCCTCAGTACTGACCCTCTGACAGTGCAGCGCTCCCTCAGTACTGACCCTCTGACAGTGCAGCACTCCCTCAGTACTGACCCTCTGACAGTGCAGCGCTCCCTCAGTACTGACCCTCTGACAGTGCAGCACTCCCTCAGTACTGACCCTCTGACAGTGCAGCACTCCCTCAGTACTGACCCTCCGACAGTGCAGCACTCCCTCAGTACTGACCCTCCGACAGTGCAGCACTCCCTCAGTACTGACCCTCCGACAGTGCAGCACTCCCTCAGTACTGACCCTCCGACAGTGCAGCGCTCCCTCAGTACTGACCCTCTGACAGTGCAGCGCTCCCTCAGTACTGACCCTCTGACAGTGCAGCACTCCCTCAGTACTGACCCTCTGACAGTGCAGCGCTCCCTCAGTACTGACCCTCTGACAGTGCAGCACTCCCTCAGTACTGACCCTCCGACAGTGCAGCGCTCCCTCAGTACTGCACTGTAGTGTCGGCTGGGATTCAGATCTCTGAAATGGGATTTTTTTGTGGTTGGGCTAAGATTGCTGAATGAGTTTTTTCAGCATCAAGTGTTTTTGATCTAATGGGGAGAGTTTACAAAAACAAATGTTAAATACAGGGCACGATGGAGACATGTTGAAATAATGTTGGAATGCAGTGAAAGCATTGCTCATTTACCATAATGTAATTACCAGGGAGTGGCCCAGGATTGTACATAGAATGTGCCAGGAAATATTATCCTTGCCTGATATTCTACTTGCAATGGATTGTTTTCCCTGAAGCCTTTTAGCTGCCATATGTTACAGAGTCTCTCCAAGGAGAGGCCACTGATCCTGTGGGACTTGCTGCTTCTCTCAGGGTCTTCAGAATGGCTGATCTTTGTGCTGCTCAAACAGGTTTGTTCCTAGTGTTGAGGCCTGTTACAGCAGAGGAGGGGAACACGTCATCTATTCCAGGTACCAGTGATGGCATCAAACCCTCCCAGGACTGGTACAGCACGGGGTTAGATACAGAGTAAAACTGCCCCTACACTGCCCACATGAAACACTCCCAGGGCAGGTGCAGCACGGGGTTAGATACAGCGTAAAGCCCCCTCTACACTGCCCACATCAAACACTCCCAGGACAGGTACAGCACGGGGTTAGATACAGAGTAAAGCTCCCTCTACACTGTCCCCATCAAACACTCCCAGGGACAGGTACAGCACGGGGTTAGATACAGAGTAAAGCTCCCTCTACACTGCCCACATCAAACACTCCCAGGACAGGTACAGCACGGACAGGGGTGTAGCACTGCAGGAGTGCTCCAGAGCACCGCTCTGGCACTTATATGCCCCACTTGATTTTTCTTTCCACTGATCTCAGTGGAATCCTTCCATTAATTGTCTGACTGGATTTTAATCCTCATTGCCTCCAATATTGAAGGTACTTGTTCCCAAGGGGTAACACATGCATGGGTATTGGGCTTATTGATGTCAACAATCAGGACTGGAGAGAAATCCTCTTGCAACCACGTGGGACAGCAGGACTTGTGAAGCAGAGGTGGCCAGCGCGGGCACCATGTTGAGTGAATTCTACCTGCAGTATTATGTGGGGCACAAGGGCAAGTTTGGCCTCGAGTTCCTGGAGTTTGAGTTCAACCCAGATGTCAGGAGTTGACTGGAATGTCTGGAGCTCATGTTGTGGCTGTGATTCTGGTGCCTGGGGAGGTTAAGAGGTGGTGGAGGGACCCAGAGTCCCGGGCCTCACACTGCTGCTGCTGAACATCTCTGAATCACTGTGCAGCAACAGCAACAGCAGTAACCCTCCCGTACAACTCCCTGACTGTAGAAAATATAGACCTAACAACTCCCTGCACACAGCTTTTTCATAAATAGGCATTTCAGGGTCTTTGAAGCTCAACGTTCCCGGGATCTAAAGCAGCATCAATATCCCCAAACGCCCTGTTGCAATTGCCTACTGAACATTAATTCCCTGGCTGTGATGGCCTGTGCATGTGAAACGCAGTATAAGGCCAGGATTTTCCCCTCGCCGATTTGGGGGCGGGGCCCACTCGCCGAGGGGAAAATGACGCGGGTTGACGGCAGGAGGAATCCCCGATGTCATCCCGGGCCATTTAACTCTTAAGGAAGGCGGGCGGACAGCGAAATCAGCTGTCCGCCCGCCGACCTGTCAATGGCCAATTGAGGCCTTTGACAGACTCATTAAGATAGTTAAATGCGCTGCCCGGCCAACCTTAAGGCTGGCGGGCAGGCCAGGAGCCCCAGCGGCCTGCAGATTATTAATGAAACTTCATCCCCTGGTGGGATGAAGTTTCATTACCGTTTTATAAAAAATTATGAGTTTGTTATCAATATGTCCCATCTCGTGTGACATTGTCACATGAGGGGGACATGTTAATAATTTTAAAATGTCTCTATTTTTTGACTTTACTTACCTTTCACTAAACTCCCTGAGACAGGACTTTGCCTCAGGGAGCAGTGTGCACTCTGACAGTTGGCGATTCCTCCCCCTCCCAGAACAGGAAGCACATAGCGCTTCATGTCGAGCAGACCACTGGGTGGGCTTTAATTGGCCCACCCACTCAAAATGGCGGCGGGCCCCATTTCGGCAGCGGGGTTCAGCTGCCTGCCCGCCACTGAGCCGGTGGGGCCCGCCCGCCAGCCAAGGGCTAAATTCTGCCCATAGTGTTTGTATTCCCTGCTGGCAGCTTTACATGGAATTTACAGCAAAGAAACAGGCCATTTGGTCCACCTTATCTATGTTAGTGTTTATGTTCAACACAAGCCTCCTTCCGCTATTCTTAGTCAAACTATCAGGGTAACCTTCAGCTTCTTTCTTCCTCATGTGTTTATCAAGGTCCTTGAATGTATTTATACCAGAATCAAAAAATGGCTGCAGCACAGAAGGAGGCCATTTAGCACATTGTTTTTGTGTCAGTTCTCTGCAACAGCAACTCAGCTAGCCTCAATCCTTGACCTTTTCCCTGTAGCCCTGTAAAATCTTTTCTCTTCAGATAATTATCCAGTTCCCTTTTGAAAACAGCATTTGAGTCTGTCTCCACCACACACTCATGCAGTGCATTCCAGATAGTAAAGAGAATATCATTTTTCCTAATATTACTGTGGGGTACTGTGAAGCAGGCTTTTGGGGGCTGTGTGTGTGCTGTGTGTGTATGTGCGTGTGACTAATTTAATTAAACTGAAGACAGTCAGACTGCAAGGTAAATTAGCAAAGCGGTTAGGTGGAAAGCAGGCATTTGAAGTGGAAATGGACGAGCTATGATGGGGTACAGGTAAATAGGTTAGAGCTAACATTTTCATTTGTAGATAAGTTGAAAGGCTGTTTGAAAAAGGGGAATTCGAAGGTGACAAGGAAAAGGTTTGCTTCTTGCAGGAGTTTTCATAGGTAAACAGGTAGTGACTATATCATATTTTTCTTGACCCAAAAGCAAAGACAGGATGGAAACATGAAAGACCTTATATTTGGAAGAGTTGGAGTTTCAAAGGGGTGTGAGAACAGTGGGTTTAAAGATTAAAGAGGAAAATATATTAAAGGAAAGATTGACAGCTGAATGGTGAGTGGCCAAGTAAGATCTTGAAAGGTGGGCTGTGCGAAGACAGACCTGTGAAAAGCAGCCTGTAGCCACCCCAGAGAAGTGCTTGTTTGTTCCAGAAAGCAGGGTTTTGTCACAAGCCTTGGATTTGCATTGTTGAGTGAGAGGGAGAGGGGAGCTTGTGAAACACCTGTTACGACTGGGATGGGAGGAGTGCGCGAGTTATCAACCCCCCATTACTCCGAAGGCCGTACCATTAATTTAAATGCTTAATTTTCTCACCAAAATGGCCAATTGTTTACCTATACCTCTCGTACCCAGAAGAAAAGAGACTCTGACCAGGCTTCTTTCAAAAACTCAATGACTAATTTATTTTGAAACAAAATTTCATTTAACAAGCTGCAAGTACTGGTTAGAAACTTCGAAAATGGGAGCAGGAGTAGGTTATTCGGCCCTTTGAGCCTGCTCCACCATTCAATATGATCATGGCTGACCTTCTATCTCAAAATCATGCTCCCACGCTCTCCCCATTCCCCTTCACACCTTTAGAGTCCAGAAATCTATCTAGTTGCTTCTTAAATACATTCAGTGACTTGGCCCCACAGCCTTCTGTGGTAGAGAATTCTACAGGTTCACCACCCTCTGAGTGAAGAAGTTTCACCTCATCTCAGTCCTAAATGGTCTACCCTGTAGCCTGAGACTTTGACACCTTGTTCTAGAGCCCCAGCCAGAGGAAATATCATCCCTGTAACCAGTCTGTCCATCCCTGTCAGAATTTTATATACTTCAATGAGATCTCCTCTCATTCATAAGACCATAGGACGTAGGAGCAGAAGTAGGCCATTCAGCCCATCGAGTCTGCTCCACTATTCAATGAGATCATGGCTGATCTGATAATCCTCATCTCCACTTTCCTGCCTTTTTCCCATAACCTTTGATTCCCTTACTGATTAAAAATCTGCCTATCTCAGCCTTGAATATACTTAATGACCCAGCCTCTACAGCCCTCTGTGGTAAGGAATTCCACAGACTAACTACCCTCTGAGACAAGGAATCCCTCCTCATCTCTGTCTTAAATGGATGACCCCTTATTCTGAGATTATGCCCTCTGGTCCTAGACTCTCCCACAAGGGGAACAGCCTCTCAGCACCTACCCTGTCAAGCCCCCTAAGAATCTTACATGTTTCAATAAGGTTGCCTCTCATTCTTCTAAACTCCAATGAGTACAGGCCCAATCTATTCAACCTCTCCTCATAAGAAAACCCCTCCATACCCAGGGTCAACCTAGTGAACTTTCTCTGGACTGCCTCCAATGCCAGTATATGGTTCCTTAGATAAGGGGACCAAAACTGTTCACAGTATTCTAGGTGTGGTCTAACTAGTGCCTTGTATAGTTTTAGCAAGACTTCCCTATTTTATACTCCATTCCCTTTGAAATAAAGACCAACATTCCATTTGCCTTCCCTATTACCTGCTGAACTTATATGCTAGCTTTTTGGGATTGATACACGAGGATCTCTAAATCCCTCTGTGCTGCAGCTTTCTGCAGTCTTTCTCCATTTAAGTAATATTCAGCTCCTCTATTCTTCCTGCCAAAGTGCATAACCTCACATTTTCCTACATTATATTCCATCTGCCAAGTTTTTGCCCACTCACTTAACCTGTCTATATTGTTATGACACAGCAGTTGGTAAAGGCTGAGTTATTTAAAATCCAGAGGGAAACTTCAAACAACTGTCATAACCTATATTTTCAATTGATATGTTTGAGATGTAGCTCTGAATTCAGGAATAAAAACCACCAAGCCTCAAGAGGTTCTTATATAAATTAATTTAAACATTTATTATTTAACAACAAATTTAAACACATAGACATGCCTACAAATTGCTACTATAAAAACTTTTGAACAAACCCCCGAATTAATCACTCCCAGGTAAATATCTTCACCAAGACAACAATAACCCATGGACACCAAACAGACGCCAGGCAAAGTATATTTTATCTTATGAATTTAAAATGAGGTTCCTTTCAATTTGGTCCTTCGTACAGTTGTAGGCTTACAGGTGGCATGCCTCTGACCACACACACACAACTCTTTTCTGTATATACCTAACCTTCCCTTTAAATGCAAATTCTCATTGTATCACCAGGCCCTTTAAACGCCACCTCTTCTAACAATAAAATCTTTTCATAGTACCAATTTTATTAGTAATATAAACATATTGCTTGGGGTTTCCTAGCTAGTTGTGAGAGCTCACCCCCAGTATTTGCATGGTTTATTCAACAAAATGCAAATGTACTCTTTACCTTAACTTCCTTACTGTTTAACATCTCAAAACTACTATACACCAAAGCATCCAGACTAGCTGGCTTTAATCCAATTAAGGCCCACACACTCACATCCACAGCTATAGACCCTACCACAAGTCCAATTTAAAATAATTTCCAATAACATTATACACATTAATATCTTCATGACAATATCCCTCTGTAGACTCTTTGTATCATCCTCACCACTTGCCTTCCCACCTATTTTTGTGTCATCTGCAAACTTGGCAATAGTACATTCATTTCCCTCATCCAAGCCATGAATGTATATTGTAAATAATTGTGGCCCCAGCACTAATCCCTGTGGCACCCCACTAGTTACAGGTTGCCACCCTGAAAATGCCCTCCTTATTCCAACTCTCTATCTCCTATTAGTTAGCCAATCCTCTATCCATGCTAATATACTACCCCGACACCATAGGCTCTTATCTTATTAAGTAGCCTTATGTGCGGTACCTTATCAAACACCTTTTGGAAATCCAGATATATTACATCTACTGGTTCCCCTTTATCTATCCTGCCTGTTACCTCCTCAAAGAATTCTAATAAATTTGTCAGGCATGATTTCCCCTTCATGAAGCCATGCTGACTCTGCTTAATTATACTATACATTTCTAAATGCTCTGCTGTTACATCCTTTATAATAGACTCTAACATTAGCTTCCCTAATGTTAGGGAATTAGGGAGTTCTCTATTTCCCTAAAAATAGAAATTTTTCTGTAGTGATAGTTATTGTATTTATTTCCTCCCACCCTTTTGCCCCTTGATTATTTAGTATTTTTAGAATGCTAGTCATGTCTTCTACCATGATGACTGATGCAAAGTATTTATTCAACTCCTCTGCCATTTCCTGGTTCCCCATTATTATTTCTCCAGCCTCATTCTCTAAGGGCCTATGTTCACTTTGGCCTCTTGCTTCCTTTTTATATATTTAAAGAAGCTCTTACTGTCCATTTTTATATTACTTGCTAGTTTACCCTCAAAATTTATTTTCTCCCTCTTTATTATTATTTTTGATATCTTCTAGTTTTTAAAGTTTTTAAAACTTTCCAAATCCTCTGGCTTATCACTAATTTTTGCCACATTGTATGTTTTTTCTTTCAGTTTGATAGTATCCTTAACTTCCTTGGTTAACCATGGTTGGTTTATCCTCTTCCTAGAATCCTTCTTCCTGACTGGGATATATCTTTGTTGTGAGTCATGAATTATTTTCTTAAATGTCGGCCATTGTTCATCAACCGTCTTTTCTGATAAACTCCATTCCCAGTCCACCCCAGCCAACTCTTCCCTCATTCCTTTGTAATTACCCTTATTGAAGTTTAGCTCAGTTGTTTCCGACCCAAGTTTCTCACACTCACACTGAATGCTAAATTCTACCATGTTATGACCACTGTTTCCTCGGGGACCATTTACTCTGAGATAATTTATTAAACCTGCCTCATTACACATCATCAGATCCAAAATAGCCTGACCCCTGGTTGGATCACATGCCTAGTCGGCCCAATCTCTCCTCATACGACAATCCTGCCACCCCAGGGATCAGTCTGGTGAACCTTCGCTGCACTCCCTCTATGGCAAGTATATCCTTTCCTGGGTAAGGAGACCAAAACTGCACACAATACTCCAGGTGTGGTCTCACCAAGGCCCTATACAGCTGCAGTAAGACACCCTTGTTCCTGTACTCAAGTCCTCTCGCAATGAAGGCCAACTTACCATTGCCTTCTTAACTGCTTGCTGCACCTGCATGCTTTCTCTCAGTGACTGGTGTACAAGGACACCCAGGTCCCTTTGTACATTAACATTTCCCAATCTATCACCATTTAAATAATGCTCTGCCATTCTGTTTTTCCTACCAAAGTGGATAACTTCACATTTATCCATGTTATACTGCATCTGCCATTTATTTGCCCACTCACTCAACCTGTCTAAATCACCTTGAAGCCTCATAACACCCTCCTCATCGCTCACATTCCCACCAAGTTTTGTGGCGTCAGCAAACTTGGAAATATTACATTTGGTTCCCTCATCCAAATCATTGATCTATATTGTGAATAGCTGGGGCCCAATCACTGATCCCTGCGGTACCCCACTAGTCACCAACTGCCACTCCGAAAAATACCCATTTATTCCTACTCTCTGTTTCCTGTTTGCTGACCAATTCTCAATCCATGCCAATATATTACCCCCAATCCCACGTGCTTTAATTTTACACTGTAACCTCTCACGTGGGACTTTATCAAAAGCTTTCTGAAAATCCAAATACACCACATCCTCTGGTTCTCGCTTATCTATCCTGGTAGTTACGTACTCAAAGAACTCCAGTAGGTTTGTCAAACATGATTTTCCTTTCATAAACCCATGTTGACTTTGTCTAATCCTATTGATATTTTCTAAGTGTTCTGTTATCACATCCTTTATAATAGACTTGAGCATTTTCCCTACTACTGAAGTTAGGCTAACCGGCCTGTAATTCACTGTTTTCTCCCTCCCTCCTTTTTTAAATAGCGGGGTTACATTTGCCACCCTCCAATCTGCCAGGACTGTTCCAGAATCTACAGAATTTTGGAAGATGACAACTAACACATCCACTATTTCCATGGCCACTTCTTTAGCACCCTGGGATGTAGATTATCAGGCCCTATGGATTTATCAGCTTTCAGTTCAATTAATTTCTCCAGCATTATTGTTTTAGTAATACTAATATCCCTCAATTCCTCCTTCTCACTCAACCTTCGGTTCTCTAGTATTTCTGGGAAGTTATTTGTGTCTTCCTCCATGAAGACAGAACTAAAGTAATTGTTTAATTGCTCGGCCATTTCCTTCTTCTCTCTTATAAATTCTCGCGTTTCAGACTGTGAGGGACCTACATTTGTCTTCACTAATCTTTTTATTTTTGCATACTTATAATAGAAGCTTTTACAGTCTGCTTTTATGCTGCTTGCAACTTTACTCTCATACTCTATCTTTCCCCTCTTAATCAATCTCTTGGTCCTCCTGTGCTGAATTCTAAACTGCTCCCAGTTCTTAGGCTTGCTATTTTTTCCAGCAACTTTATATGACTCCTCTTTGGATCTAATACTATCCTTAATTTCTTTTGTTAGCCATGGTTGGGCCACTTTTCCTGTTGTGTTTTTGCGCCAAAAAGGAACGTATAACTGTTGTAATGCATACAGCCGTTCCTTAAATATTAGGTATTGCCTTTAAATTAGCCATTCACCAACCTATCTTAGCCACTCATGGCTCATAGCTTCGTAGTTTCCTTTGTTAAGATTTAGGACCCTAGATTCAAATCGGACTACTTCACTTTCCATCCTAATGAAGAATTCTATCGTGTTATGGTCACTGTTTCCTAAAGGACCCTGTGCAACAAAATTATTTATTAACTCCTTCTCATTGCACAATACAAAATCTAGGATAGCCTGTACCCTAGTCGGTTCCTCAACATACTGGTCTAAAAAAAAATCTTATACACACACCAGGAATTCATTTGCCACAGTATTATTGCTAATTTGGTTTTCCCAGTCTATATGTAGTTTAAAGTCACCCATGATTACTGTAGCACCGTTGTTACACGCATCTCTAATTTCCTGTTTAATGCCATCCCCTACCTTATCATTACTGTTTGAAGACCTATAGACAACTCACATTAATGTTATCTGCCCTTTGTTGCTTCTTAGCTCCACCCAGATTGATTCTACATCTAGATTTCCTGAGCCAATATCCTCTCTCATTATCGCACTGATTTCATCCTTAACTAACAACGCCACGGCAACTCCTTTTCCTTTTCGTCTGTCCATCCTATATATATCGAGCACCCTTGGATATTCAGTTGCCAGCCTTGGTCACCCAGCAGCCATGTCTCCAGAAGCACAATCATACCGTACCCATTTACATCTATTTACACTGCTAACTCATCCACCTTGTTGCAAATGTTCCATGCATTCAGACACAGTGTCTTTAGACTTGTCTTTTTAACATTTTTACACATTTTTTTTGTACCATGGCCCTATTTTCTGCTAACCCTTGTTTCTTCTGCCTTACCACACAATGGTATTCGGGAAGTATAACTATCTATCTCTTCCTAAAGAATTCTCCCAGCACACACAAAGACAAACAAAAGATAAACAGATAGAGTCTCTCTGCAGAGATGGGCTTTGGAGGATGGGCATTATAAAATAAAGGATAAAGTCCGCAGTGTCTCGATGCATTCGATTTGGAGACCAGTGCCGGTGGATGCCGGGAAGTTCTCACCAACTCTCAGCTTGCAGGTCCAGATGCAGACTAGTTACACTCAGATGAGGATTCTCTGGCTACAGGTTGATATCCACACATAATTTTAGGCAAGGTAGAGAGAGGGAGCCAGTCAAGGTAGCCTTCTTTCCTCAGCTTATTAACAAGACAGCCTTCCAAACAAGCAGGTTCACAATTTAAGTTTTTATCCTCTGCCATGTGATTGCCTTTTTGCCTCCCAGTTTTTCATTAATGAAACTGCTTTGCAGTTCAACAAACAAACAACTCCTTCTCAAGTACCATAGAGGTCAGGTGATTTCTTGGAAGAGGCCTGCTTGTTGACAGTTCCAAGCTGAATTTATGACCTTTTTTTAAAAAATCCCAGGTTAACATCCAGATCATGCCATGCCCTTCCATTTTGTAAAAGAAATCTTCAATCTTGAGAGATATGAATCTAACACCTCCCTTATAGCACCAGTGGCTGCTTGGATATTTTACAGATTAGGAATCTATTAGGACTGTTGCCTGAAAATGGTGTTTATCTGTGAGTAGAAATCTATTGGGAAATGTTGTAAGACTAAATTTAACTGTGTAACTGTAATCTTGTGTGTTTAAGTTTTCTTTTCTTAGTAATGTTTTAATTTAATATTTATAATCTCCAAAAGTGGTAGTGGAATTTTTACTTCTGACTTCAGTGCACATAGCTTCTCTTAATAAAATGTGAGGTTATCCATTTTGGTAGCAAAAACAGGAAGGCAGATTATTATCAGAATAGCTATAAATTGAGAGAGGGGAATGTGCAATGAGACCTGGGTGTCCTTGTACACCAGTTGCTGAAGATAAGCAAACAGGTGCAGCAGGCAGTAAAGAAGGCAAATGGTGTGTTGGCCTTCATAGTGAGAAGATTCGAGTACAGGAACAGGGATGTCTTGCTGCAATTACACAGGGCCTTGGTGAGACCATACCTGGAAATTGTGTGCAGTTTTGGTCTCCTTATCTGAGGAAGGATGTTCTTGCTATAGAGGGAGTGCAGCGAAGGTTTACCAGACCGATTCCTGGGATGGTGGGACTGACATATGAGGAGAGATTGAGTCAGTTAGGATTGTATTCGCTGTAGTTCAGAAGAATGAGGGGGATCTCATAGAAACCTATAAAATTCTAACAGGACTAGACAGGGTAGATGCAGGAGGGATGTTCCCTATGGTGGGGGAGTCCAGAACCAGGGGTCACAGTCTGAGGATACGGGGTAGACCATTTAGGACTGAGATGAGGAGAAATTTCTTCACCCAGAGAGTGGTGAGCCTGTGGGAATCCCTACCACAGAAAGTAGTTGAGGCCAAAACATTGTATGTTTTCAAGAAGGAGTTAGATATAGCTCTTGGGGCTAAAGGGATCAAAGGATATGGGGAGAAAGCGGGAGCAGGCTATTGAGTTGGATGATCAGCCATGATCATAATGAATGGTGGAGCAGGCTCGAAGGGCCGAATGGCCTACTCATGCTCCTATTTTCTATTTCTAAATTGCAAATCATTGTGATAGCTTGACCAAGTTTCCCTTTATGATTTGGTCAGCCCGGCAATTACCACCTGCCATATCATAACAAGATCCAAACCACTTGTTACATAAAGAAGTTTTTCCTCATGTCACCTCTGGCACTATTGTGAATTACCTTAGAGTTCTCGATCTTCTGCTGATGGGAACAGTTCCTCCCATTTACTCTGTCCAGCCATCTCATGATTTTGAACACCTCTAACAAGTCTTCTTTCACCCTCCTCTTCTCCAGGAAGAACAGCCCCACCTTAGCCAATTTAGCCACATAATGGAAGTCTCTCATCCTCGGAACCAATCTCGTAAATCTTTTCTGCACCCTTTCTATAACTTTCACATTCTCCCTGTTGAGGCTGAACCAGTGTTTTATGAAGGTTCATAACTTACTTGCTTTTGTACTCTATGCCCCTATTTATAAAACCCAGGATTCAGTATAATTTATTAACTGCTTTCTCAACCTGCCCTGCCACCTTCAATGATTTATTCACATATACACCCAGGTCCCTCTGCTCCTGCGTTTTCTTTAGAATTGTACCCTTTATTTTGTGTCACCTCTGGCCAAAATGTAACACTTCGCACTTTTCTACGTCTAATTTACTCTGCCACGTGTCTGCCCAATCCACCAGCCAGTCTATACCCTCTTGAAGTCTATCACTATCCCCCTCATGGTTCATTACACTTCCAAGTCTTGCATCATCTTCAAATTTTGAAATTATGCCCTGTACATCCAGGACTAGGTTATAAATATAAATCAAGAAAAGCAGTGTCCCCTCTATATACTACCCCTCAGTCAGAAGTAAGTAAAGTTTTCTGTAATTCATGTTTTTAATAGGTTTGAATTAAATAATTAAACTGTTGCATAATGAAATTCTAGCTATGCTAAAGACAATTGATTCAAAATACACATGGTTCAAAATAAAATGCCTACCAGCACTAATATTTTTCACTTAAAAAGCATAGTTTTACTGATATTTGGGTTCTCAAATGATTAATACATAGGAAACAACACAATTGTAAATTTAGAAATGATATGGCCAGCACATTTTCTTGGAGCTACTGCACCTCAAAATTTGGCACTACACCACTAAACATGGATAAGATCCAGAGTAAAGCTCCCTTTACACTGCCCCTATCAAACACTCCCAGGACAGATACAGCACGGGGTTAGTTAGATACGGAGTAAAGCTGGCATTATGCTAACTATAATGAGTTCTGGATCTCTTTCAAGTTGCCTATTCTGTTTGTTAGATGAACACGCCCAGTTGATTCTTTTAAGAAAGGATTTGGATCAGTACCTATGGAGGAAGGAGGGCTCGAGGTTTGTTGATGTGTTCATGGTTGGGTTTGACTCACATGAGCAAAGTTCAGTGACTCTGGGAGTTTCAGGTGGTGCAGAGATTGGAGATGGAGTCAGCTGTCTTCCAACTTTGTGACCCTCCTCTGGTAAATTGTATGAAGGAACAATTACAAACATAGGAACAGGAAGAGGCCATTTAGCTCCTCAAGCCTGTTCTGTTGCCATTCAATGAGGTCATGGCTGCACTGTGTCCTGTGGTGTGGGACTAATTGGAAAGTTCTTTCAAAGAGCCAGCAGAGACATGAATGGCGGAGTGCTCTCTTGTGCTGTATCATTCTCGACCTTCTGGATCGAGCATTTCTTCCCCCTGACAGCCATGTGTTGGGGGCCTGGGTGTGGGGAGGGATAGGCCATTGAGGTTCTGATTCAGCAACAATAAACATAAAAAGTCTTGTAACTTTATTTTCACATTTCTACAAAAAGTGCAATCCTCTGCAAACAATAAATATTTTGCAGCAGTCTGATTTCTCCGGGTTCCTGACGTTGGGTGGTGAGGGTGGAAATATTCAATTAGACGGGAGTGATAGTCAGATGTTTGTACCTCACTCCTGGAGTCAGACTCCCCGACATTCTCTCTCACGCTGTCAGAAGCATTTTCTTTCTTATTTGTTTCTGTTTTGGTATGAATCTCTCCAAATATCTTCCCTAGTTGCTATGAGTTAAGCCCCAGTCCTGTCCGGTCTCTGCGTATCCCTAGGGTGAGACACCAGGAGTATAATGGGACTGAAAGGGTCAGATCAGAGAAAGTCCATATGGGATCTAATTGGATAGCTCTTTCAAAGATCCTGCACAGGCTGAATGGGCTGAATGGCCTCATTCTGTACTGTATGATATTCTGCTGTTGAAGTTTGAAGACTGCAATAGGAATGCCTGCGATAGGTGAGGAAATACCTCCTGAACTGTCAGCTGGTCCAGCGGCAGCTCTTCGGAAGCTGGGGGCCAGAACACTGGCTTAGATCTCTCTGGAGAAAAGGAAGCCACATCAGGCAACTGGAGGTAACCAAAAACCACATGGAGAGCAGGCAGATATATCTGCTGGAGGCAAAGGATGCACACACCCACACCCACTCCCACACTCACACACACACACACACACACACACCCCCAATCCCACACACAAACACACCCACCCACTCCCACACACAAACACATCCACCCACTCCTGCACACACCCACACCCACTCCCACCCGCTCCCACACCCACACCCACCCACACCAACCCACTTCCACACGCTACCACCACACCCACCACCCACTCCCACAGACATTCCCAATCCCACACACACCCACACGCTGACAAATACCCCACACTGTCCGACACCCATACCCCTACACCCCCCTGACACCCTCACTCCTACACCCCTAACACCCAGACCCCTACACCCCCTGACACCCACACCCTTACACCCCCCCAACACCCACACCCCTACACCCCCTGATACCTACACCCCTACATCCCCGATGCGCACACCCCTACACCCACCAAAACCGACACCCCTACACCCACCCAACACCCACACCTTTACACCCCCCCACACCCACATCCCTACACCCCCCCCCCGACACCCTCATTCCTACACACCCCGACCCCTACACCCCTCTGACACCCACACCCCTACACCCCATGACATCCACACCCTTACACGCCCCCAACACCCACACACCTACACCCCCTGACACCCACACCCCTACACCCCCTGACACCCACAGCCTTACACCCCTCTGACACCCACACCCCTACACCCCCTGACACCCAGACCCATACACCCCCTGACACCCAGACCCCTACACCCCCTGACACCCAGACCCCTACACCCCCTGACACCTACACCCCTACACCCCCAACACCTACACCCCTACACCACCGATGCGGACACCCCTACACCCACCAAAACCGACACCCCTACACCCACCCACCACCCACACCTTTACACCCCCTGACACCCACACCCATATGCCCCACTGACACCTACACCTCTCTGCCCCCCTGAAACCCACACCCCCTCTGCCCCCCGATACCCACACCCCTACACGCCCTGACACTCCCAGCCACATGCCTACGCACTCTCCTACACACCCTCTCCACAAAATCACACATACTGACACACACCAAACACATGTAGACTCACTCTGAAACACACATTCTCACCAAAACCCATGTTGACTCTCACATGCCAACACACAAAAACACAACCCAATACACACACCGACACACACTCCCACCGTGACCTCACACAGACACCTGAACACATCACCGACACACAAACACACCCTCACACACACTGACACACTGTTCATTCTCTTCAACATCATTCAGAAACTCAGGATGAACTCCAGAATGGGGACAATCATTCATTTGAACGGTACATGTAACAATGACACAGATTCACTTCCTAGTTCCCCTGTAATATGAAGAAACATGGCAATCACCCAGGCATACACACACACATACACACGTACAAAGATGTATACCAGACAGATGCACATGTGCATCTACACAGCCACACACATATACAGACACACACACACACACACACACACACAGAAACACCCACACACACCCCTGCCCCCAGACACACAGGTACAAATATATATACAGATACAGACAAGTACAGAGACATATACCAAACAGATGCACAGGTGCATCCACACAGCCACACACATATACAGACACACACAGACAGACACAAGCACAGACAACTACACACACACATACACACACACACAAAGACACACACACATACACAGACACACACACACACAGAGACACACACACTTTGCTGCAGTAGTTTCTGGGCAACTTGAGTTTGTAGAATTAACTTGAATATCACGGCCACAAACACCTGCACCATCATTCAGTCAGCAAGTGCTCTCACTGTCCGGTCACAGCACATAGTCCAGAATGTATACATTGACTCTCTTCATATTAAAATCTGTGAGCAAATGATGCAACTGGGTAGCACCATTTCAATAATTAAAATGCAATTAACAGTTTTATCGCAGATTCTGTGCAGTGGCGGTGGTTTGATTGATATTTCCATGTGCATGTGGTTTTCCATGTCCCTCGTTCAGTTCATGGTGAGAGTGTAGAATTAGAAGTTGCCCAGGTAGGAAAGGTTCCCAGGTCAAACATCACCATACCCCAAGTGTTCACAGCCAGTGTGATTACCATGATACCAATCAGATTGACGACAATTCCTGTTTTCGCCTATGAAATACCAGAAAAAAGTGTGAGAATAGTGATAAAAATCACAGCTGAGATCAAGAGTCTGAGAGGCTAGTGCAGTCATACCACGGGGTTAAAAGGACAGGTACGGGGTTAGACACAGACTAAAGCTCCCTCTACTCTTATCTTATTGAAACGTACAACATTCTGAGGGGGCTTGACAGGGTAGCTGTTGAGAAGATGTTTCCACCAGTGGGGACATAGTTACAGAATAAGGGGACACTCATTTAAAACTGAGTTGCAAAGGAGTTTCCTCTCTCAGAGGATAGTGAGTGTCTGCAATTCTCTACCCCAGAGAGTTGTGGAGTCTAGATCACTGAAAGTACTAAAGAGGAGGTAGATAGATTTTTGAAATATCGAGGAGTTGAGGGCTATGAGGAGCTGGCATGAAAGAGGAGTTGAGGTCTGGGGCAGATCAGCCATGATCTTATTGAATGGCGGGACAGGCTTGAGGGGCCAAATGGCCTACTCCTGCTCCCATTTCTTATGTTCCCATCAAACACTCCCAGTACAGGTACAACACGGGCTCAGGTATAGAGAAAAGCTCCCTCTACACTGTCCCAATCAAACACTCCCAGGGCAGGTACAGCATGGGGTTAGATACAGAGTAAAACTCCCTCTACACTGTCCCCATCAAACACTCCCAGTACAGTTACAGCACTGGGTTAGATACAGCGCAAATCTCCCTCTACACTGTCCCCATCAAACACTCCCAGGGCAAGTACAGTAAAATTTTGACTGTTGGATCTTTTATAGCCATCTGGAAGAGCAGACAGAGTCTTGCTTTAACTTCTCCTCCAAGTGACAGTACCTCTGACAAAGCAGCACTCTGTCGGGTACTGCACTGGGTAAGTCAGCCCAAATTATGGAGTGGCATTTGATCCCACTACCTTCTAACTCAGAGGTGAGAGTGCTTTCCACAGACCCTTTAAGAGTCATGCACTGTGCTGAACTCCCAGGGCAGCTGAGTGATGTTCATAAACTGCTGCTGGAATGTGACTTATTGCCCTCCTACTCTCTCTGCTCCCTGTAATTCGGTCACAGCAGAAACTGGGCCAGAAACCTTCGCCATTGCTAAGTCAAATCCTGGATCTCCCTCCCTAACAGCACTGTGGGTGTACCCACACCAGACAGACTGCAGTGGCTCAAAAATTTGACTAATCACTACCTTCCCAAGGAGTATTTAAGGAACAATAAATGTTGGCCTTGCCACCAATGCCCATAGTGCAAGGGTGAAGAATAATTCTCAAGAACACTAGAATTAGGAGCAGGAGTAGGTCATTCAGCCCCTTGAGCCTGCTCCACCATTCAATAAGATCATGGCTGATTTGATTGTGGTCTCAACTCCACTTTCCTGTCTGCACCCCCCATAACCCTTAACTCCCTTGTCTATCAAAAATCTATCTAACTTGCCCTTGCATAGATCCAATGACCCAACCTCCACTGCTTTCTGGGGAAGAGAATTCCACAGACTAACAACCTTCTGAGAGAAAAATTCTCCTCATCTCCATCCTAAATGGGAGACCCCTTATTTTTAAATTGTGTCCCCTAATTCTAGTCTCTCCCACAAGGGGAAACATCCTTTCAGCACCCACCCTGTCAAGTCCCCTCAGGATCTTTTATGATGCAATAAGATCGCCTCTCACTCTTCTAAACTCCAATAGTTACAGACACAATCTGCCCAAACTTGGGGAGATGGTGGGAAGTGGTAATATCACTGGGCTAGTAATCCAGAGGCCCAGATGAATGGTCATGGTGATACGGGTTCAAATCCCACCATGGCAGCTGGTGGAATTTAAATTCAATTAATAAATCTGGAATACAAAACTAATCTTAGTAATGGTGACCATGAATCTACCACTGATTGTAGTAAAAACCCATTTGGTTCACTAATGTCCTATAGAGAATCTGCCGTCCTTGCCTGGTCTGGCCTACATGTGACTCCAAATTCACAGCAATGTGGCTGACTCTTAACTGCCCTCTGAAATAGCCTAGCAAGACACTCAGTTCAAGGACAATTAGGCAACAAATGCTGGCCTTGCCAGTTGACGCCCACATCCCATTGAAAGAAAAAGAAACTTTTCCTCATAATATCACCCCTTTACCCAGGAATGAGTTGAGTGAACCTTCTCTGAACTGCTTCTAATGCAATTATATTCTTTCTTAAGTAAGGAAACCAAAACTGTGTTCAAGATGCAGTCTAACTGACACCGGGTACAGCTGTTGGACACTGTTCTACTTTTAAATTCCATTCCATCTACAATAAACACCAACATTCCATTTGCTTTCCTAATCACTTGCTATATCTGCATACTAACTTTTTGTGATTCATGTACCAGGACACCCAGATCCCTCTGCACTGCAGAGTTCTGCAATCTCTCACTATTTAAACAGTATGCTGCTTTTTATTCGTTCTGCCAAAGTGGACAAGTTCACATTTTTCCACATTATACTCCATCTGCAAAATTTTTGCCCACTCACTTAACCTGTCTAAGTCTCTTTGTAAACTCTTCATGTCCTCTTGACAACTTACTTTCCTACTTATCTTTGTGTCATCAGCAAATTTATTTACCATCCATTCGGTCCCTTCATCCAAACCATTGATGTAGACTGTCTACCGTTGAGATCCCAGCACTGATCCCTATGACACTCTACTAGTAACAGCTTGTCAACCCAAAAATAACCCATTTATTCCTACTCTCTGCTCCCTGTTAGCTAACCAATCCTCTATCTGTGCTAATATGTTACCCTTTACATCCATGATGTGATTGTGAGAAATGGATGTTTTTAAAAATATTTTTGGGGAATATTGTTATTCTATGGAAAAGTCTGTGTATGTGTGTGTGAGTATGTGTGTGTGTGTGTATGATTTAATTAAGCTGGGCAGAGATTAATAGGAGACAAGGTGTCTGGGGAGGTTGAAATATGAATAGGATAGAGGTGTTAGCTTTGAGGTACAAATAAATAGGTTAGATCCAACATTTGCATTTTCAGGTAAGTTGAGAGTTTGTTGGAATATCAAAGGGGAGTTAGAGGTGTCATCAAACATATTTGCATCTTGCAGGAGTCCCATAGGTAAATAGAAGGGGGGCATATTATATTGTATTGACCTGAAAGCAAAGACAAGATAGAGACACGAAAGATTTTATATTTGGAAGGATTTCAGTTTCTATATTTGGAAGGTTTTCAGTTTCAAAGAGGTGTGAGAACAATGGAGCTTGAGATGAAAGAGGAAAAAAGGTATTTTAGAGTTGCTGTTTGATCTGTTGAGGTAGCAGCTGGAGCTGGGTTAGGAGCTGTTAGCTCTGGGCTGGGAGGAGATGCAGTTTGAATCAAACATCCAGTCAAACTAGTAAAGTCTTGGGCTGCAAAAAGCAATTTTATTCAGAAATTTGGTTTTCCACAGCAGAGTGGAAGCGAGTTACACATCATGTGGCATGCCTTTATTGAAGCTGCTGCAATTTGCCTCGGGTAATGTTACTGAATTTTGTATAGTTAAATATCTATAAGGGAGTGTTGCCTAGAAGGTGTTTACTTGTGGGTCTGACCAAGTGGAGAGTTTTTTGGGGAAACATTTGTAAGGCTAACCTTAATTGTGTAACTGTAATCTTGTGTGCTTAAGTTTTCTTTTATTCTTGTTCATAAAACTTTTACTCTTAATTTTTTAAATCCCAAAAGTATTACTTGACCTCTTACTACTGAGGTCACTACGCCTTCTTCTTGTTCTCAGAATACACCTAAAATGGTATGGCCCAAAAGCCAAGTTTCCCTCTGTGATTTGGTTTGCGCAGCAATTAAGATTGGCTGTGTTCATAACAGTGCCACCTAATTGAATGCCTTTTGGAAATCTAAGTACACCACATCTACAGATTCCCTATTATCCACTGTGCTTGCTGCTTCCTCAAAGAACTCTAATAAATTGGTCAAACATTACTTCCCTTTCACAAAGCCATGTTGACCCTGCCTGGTTGTATTATGATTTTCTAAATGCCCTGCTATTACCTCTTTAATAATAGATTCTAGCTTACTGAGGATCATCTTCTTTATAAGACTATCACTTCAACTAAAGCATCAATTTTACCTAAGAAACTACAGTCCTGCCATGAAAGACTGAGATAACTATAAGTCGTAACCACAAGTTTTTACCTTCATCCTTATCTAATCTTTGGGTGTATGATAGTGTGAGTGAGATATCATGTTTTAAACATTTGGTATAAGTGAGTGATAATAAAGAACCTTCTTTATTTTTAAACTCACAAAATGCTTGCTGCTGGTATAATTTAATTAGGACAATCACTCTGAAGGTAAGAAAACACATGCCTCTTACACAAACATACTGATCATGAATCACCTACATAAATTGTGTCCATGGCACTATGACAGACATTAGGGTAACTGGTCTATGGTTTCCTGCTTTCTGTCTACCTCCTTCCTTGAATAAAGGTGTTACATTAGCAACTTTTCTCTGCTGTCGCTTCTCTACTGTCCTACCCTTTAATCTAATTTCCCAATTCACTTTAGCTAACAATGTCGTCATACCCTTGTAATTGCCTTTATTTATGTTTAAGACACTAGTCTTAGGCCCACAATTCTCACCCTCAAAATGAATGTGAATTCTGGGGAGCAAAAGTGAGACACGTGGCCCTAGGTGAGAGGGATTCCAATCCTTCAAAGTCACCAGAATGTTCTCTAACTCTGATGAGCAGTGATGTTTTGACCTTTTGAACACCTACCATATCAGACACCTTCAGGTACCCATAGGAAAAGACAATGGAGTTTGGAGGAGTTGCCACTGGCAGCATGAAAGCGAACGAAGCGCAGAGAGTGCAGGGAAGCATGACGTAGAGCGGGTGGAGGTGGATACGTTTTGCCTGCGAATGTAAAACAAAAACAGTCACTAAAAACTCAGCAAAACCACCCACACACGGTACTTTCACACCGAGCCCTGCATCTACTCACTGCAGAATTGTTGCATGTAAAGCCATGTCGGACATATTGCTAATAATCAATGATATTGATCATGTCCCTGTGTATTCACACAGTTCAATCTAAGTCTGAGCTCTATGTTTATCAAGTTCTCTCTCTCACTTATCCCATCTATCTTGCTTTCTCTCTCGACCTGTTCCTTTTTCTTTCTATCTTTGTGTCTATCACATTCTCCTTTTCTCTCTATCTATTGATTACTATCTCAATGGGGCCAAATTTCCTTGGGTTAATACCCCAGCTGTAACCTTGATGGAATGCCAGGCACACTCTGGATCACTGACCTTTCGCCAAAGTCACAACAGCAATGTGGAGATTCTCCCACTCAATTGTATTCTCGCTATCGGCATACTCGATGGGCTGAATGGCTTCCTTCTGTGCTGTAAATGACTCCCTAACCATCTGTTTTTAATCTATAGATCTGTCTGCCTGTTGACCTGTCCATACCTATTAATCCATCTTCACACATCTACCCATTATCTATCGATTTTAAAATTCTCATCCTTGTTTTCATATCCCTTCATTGCCTTGCCCCTCCCCTATCTCTAATCTCGTCTAGCCCCACCACCCTTTGAGATCTCTGTGCTCCTCCAATTCTGGCCTTTTGCACATCCCAGATTTTAATCGCTGCACCATTGGTGGCTGTGCCTTCAGCTGCCTACGTCCTAAGTTCTGGAATTCCCTCCCTAAACCTCTCCACCTCTCTCTCTCTCTCCTCCTTAAGGAGATCTTTAAAACCAACCTTTTTGACCGAGCTTCTGGTCACTTGTCCCTAAAATCTCCTTGTGTGGCTCGATGTCAAATGTTGTTTGATAATCGTTCCTGTGAAGCACTTTGGGATGTTTTACTGTGTTAAAGGTGTTTTATAAAGCAATTGTTGTTGCTAACAGAACTTGATCTCAGAAGATGGAATGAGTGTGGACAGTCCATGATGGTGGAGAGTGTGGATGGCCTGTGGCAGGAAATCGAATGGTTGGGTAGAGTCTATATGAGGGTAGGGCTTATCTTGTAGCGAACGAAATAAAGGGAACTGAACAGACAAGTGTTCAGCAGCACAGTGGATGTGTTACAAGGCCAGTAATCCAGAGGCCTGGACTAATGATCGGGAGACACAAGTGCATATCCCACCTTGGCAACTGGGAGAATTTAATTAAATTAATCGAAAAGCTAGCCTTAGTCATGGTGACCATGAAGCCACTGGATTGTGATAAAAACCCACCTGGTTCACTCAGGTTTTTGAAGAAAGGGAATCTGCCGTCCTTACCCGGTCTGGCCTACATGTGACCCCAAACCTACAGCAATGTGGTTAACTCTTAACAGGCAAGGCCACCCTTGCTCACCACCACCTTCTCAAGCAGAATGAGTGATGGGTAATAAAACAGGGCTTGCCAGAAGTGCTCACATCCCAAGAATGATTTCCTAAAGGTTCCACAGGCAGGAGAGGGTGAAAACATGATGATAGTTAACGTAAGGTTTCGAGGCAGTGACTGGACTCACCATCGCAGCCAGTATCGGAAGGAAGAGTGATGTTGTTGCAACATTGCTGGCACATTCCGTGAAGGTAGCAATCATCAGGCAGAGGATGATGACGATGGCCCATGGGGGAATGGCCTCAAGTGGGGTGAGTTGATTCCCAAGCCACTGGGAAAGACCAGATACCTAGAGGGAAAAATAACATACTCCTGTTCCTACTTGTTATATTCTTATGACCGCACCCATTCCCCAGTCTCTGAGAGTGTGTCTCCAATAGTAACAGACAGAATTACCTCACTGCCTTTAGCCAGTGCAAAACCTCCTCCCAATAGTATGACTACATTCCAGGCCAAGTTCTGTTGGACAACTTTCCAGTTCAGTAAGGCAGGAGCAGGACCATACTTGCGTTTGTGACCTGGAAGAACAAAACATCTGTCACTAGTTGCACCAGGGACTTTTTATCCAGGCCAAAAACAGTTGAATTGGTTGCATAACCTGGTGCCTCTCCTCTCGTCGGCCTCCCTCTCTGTGCAGTAACCCATGTCACAGTGCGCCAGTGCAACAAAGCCATAGCCAAAATGTATCCCTGTGGAGTCAGTAACTCCCCAGTGGAGAGCACAGGCGGCCATTGGTCCCATTGTGTCTGTGCTGGGGCTGTGAAAGAGTTATCCGATTAGTCCCAGATCTCCCACCCCACCCCACCCTCGCTAGCCCTATAAATTTCTCCCTTTCAAGTATTTATTTAATTATCTTTTGAAAGTTCCTATTGAATCTGCTTCCAGGCAGTGTGTTCCAGATCACAATAACTCACTGTGTAAAAACAATTCTCATCTTCCCCTCTGGTTCTTTTGCCAATTATTTTAAATCTGTGTTCCCCTGGTTATTGACCATCCTCCACGGAAGCACTGAGATAGTGGCCATTGGCACTGGTGGGGGGGTACAGGAGTCTTGTGGTTGTATTACTGGATGAAAAATCCAGAGAGCTCAAATCCCATCGTGGCAGCTTGAGAATCTGAATTCAGTTTGAGAAATGTGGGAATGAAAAGCTGGAATCATTAAAAATGACCATGCAGCTGCCAGGTTGTAGTTTAAAACCCTTCTGGTTCACTAATGTCCTTTAGGGGGAAGAAAATCTGTTGTCCTTACCTGGTCTGGCCTACATGTGACTCCAGACCCACAGCAATGTGGTTGACTCTTAACTGCCCTCTGAAATGGCCGAGCAAGCCCACTCAGTTTATGAAAATCACAATCAGTGGAACTTGAACACTTCACCTAGACTGACGCACCAAGTGCAGTACTGAGGGAGTGCTGCACTGCTGCAAATGCCACCTTTCCAATGAGACGTTAAACTGAGGCCCTTCTCAGGCAAGCCGAAAAGATTCCTGGCCACTGTTTTGAAGAAGATCAGGAGGGGGAATCCTCCCAATATCCTGGGGCCAATTTATCCCTGAAGTAACATCACCAAAAACAGAATATCTGGTCATCATCACATTGCTGTTTGTGGGATCTTGCTCTGCATAAAGTGGCGACCGAGTTTCCTGTATTAACACAGTGATCACATTTCAAATCAAAACGGACTGATTTCATTGGCTGTAAGGCGCTTTGAGACATCCTGAGGTCATGAAAGGTGCTATATAAATGCAAGTCTTTCTTTCATTCAAGACAGTGGCTGTTCTCCACCATTTCCTGAAGATAATTGGTGAGGGAGCAATAAATGTTGGCGACCAAATCCCGAGACTGAATGTAAACCAAAACCAGATGGTAATGAAGCCGATCCTCAGGCCGGGATCAGACTGGAAACACTCCCTGATCCCAAGTGGTCGGTACCTGCACCGCTGCTCTCCGAGTCCCCGCTGCCGCTGTTGAAACACGGGAGCCGCGGCTTGTCCGACGGGACTATAAACATTATCACCGCGATGAACATCACCACAGTAGCATCGGTGACAGCACTGAGGAGAGACAAAGGAACAGAGTTTTAGATGAGTCACCACACAGAAGGGGATGCACATCATAAGAGAGAGAGAGAGGGGGGGTGGAGAGAGAGGGAAGGAGAGAAAGACAGAGAGAGGAAGAGAAAATGGGGGAGAGGGAGAGAGAGAGAAGGGATGGAAATCATAACAAGAAAGAGATGGAGAGAGAAATGGGGGAGAGAGAGGAGGAAAGAGAGAAAACAGAGAGAGGGACAGAGAGGGGATGGAAATCATAACAAGAGAGACGGAGACACATGGAGAGTGACAGACAGACAGAGGGAGAGGGAGAGATCCAGAAGGAGATAACAGTCGGACCAGTACTCTTACTTCCCAGTTTTTACTGTTTTTTCCTTCTGGGGAGGTAAAGGGAGAGAGGGGGAGAATGAGAGGGGGAGAGTGAGGGAGAGACAGAGAGGGACAGCGAGAGAAGGGGAAAGAGGGAGGAAGAGATAGGGAAATAGAGAGAGGGTAAGAGAGATAGAGCAAGGGAAAGATAGAGAGAGAAAGAGCAAAGTTTCACTTACTTTCCATCTTTGTTAAAGAGGACGGTTGCCCAGCCGGGTATGAAGCCAGGGTCCCTGGTGAACCACAGTAAGACTAACAGGACAAAGAGGGTCAGAACCCCAATCTCTGCAAATGTCATTTTCCCCAAGTTCTTATACTCATCCTTCATCACCTCGTAAGCAGAAATATCCTTCTTTGATTTTGCAATCCCACAACCGAAATTCTCCTTCATGCTAAGAGGACATTGGGGAGAGGAAGGGAAGAATCAACACCAGCATTAATGTGAGAACATAAGAAATAGGAGAAGGCATTCAGCCCCTCAAGTCTGCTCTGATATTCAATAAGAACATGGCAGATCTTCTACCTCAACACCCACCTTCCCACATTATCCCCACATTCCTCAATTCCCTTAGTGTCTAAAAATGCATCGACCTCTGTCTTGAATATACTTAATGACTGAGAATCCTCAACTCTCTGGAATCGAGAATTCCAAAGATTCGCAACCCTCAGAAGAAATTTCTCCTCATCTTAGTCCTAAATGATTCTCCCCTTATCCTAATAATAAGGTGTCTGGAGTCAGTCTTTCCTTAACATAGTTTTATTCACAAAACCTGGAGAACAGACACAGACTCCCTTTTCCTCTCCACCAGCCAGTCACTACTCTTTGTCTCCTGCCACTCAGCCAATTTTGGATCCATGCTGCTACTATCCCTTTTATTCCATGAGCTCTAATTTTGATCAGAAGCCTGCTGTGTGGCACTTTATCAAATTAACCAATCAGACGATTCTTGATTGAGAGTCAAACAGCAATTTCTTCCCACAATCTCCAATAATTTTACAATCCTGAAAAAGGGCACCAAGAAAATCAATCAAAAAATACTCACAATTTTTAACACTCTTTATGATTTACCTCCTGTGTGTTGCTCACAGCAGATTAATCCCTAACTACTGGAAACACTAGAACAATTCTGGAGCGTTGATAACCCATTAAAAGTAAAAAATTGCCCTAACGCGTCCAGTTTGTCCCAGGACTCCCGTGGAATTGCAGATGTGTGAGGACAAGAGGAACAATGGCACTTACTTAAATCCCAGAAACAAAATCTGTAGCCAAATCCACGTCAGTATCAATGTGATGAACATACAAGGGAAGGAAAAACCGAACCAGGTTGCAAAATTTACAATGTCTCCATTGTCTGGGAAGATACTGAAACCAAAGAAACATCAGTGTAAAATATTTACTGATTTCTGTAGACTGAATTGACCAAAATAAACTAAAGTGATCCCAGTTAACCTGAAATAACTTACATACATAGGAACAAAGGACTCAGAAGCAGGAGTAGGCCATTCAGCCCCTCGAGCCTGCTCTGCCATTCAATAAGATCATGGCTGATCTAGTTGTGGTCTCAACTCCACTTTCCTGTCAGCCCCCCTTAGCCCTTGACTCGTTTGTCAATCAAAATTCTGTCTAACTCAGCCTTGAATAAATTCAATGACCCAGCCTCCACTGCTCTCTGGGAAAAGGAGTTCCACAGACTAACTACTCTCTGAGTGAAAACATTTATCCTCATCTCTGAATAAAAGGGAGATCTCTTATTCTTAAACTCCTTAGATCTCCCCTGGTTCTGGTCTCTCCCACAAGTGGAAACATCCTCCCGGTATCTACCCTATCAAATCCCCTCAGGATCTTATTGGCCATAACTTCTGAGCTCCCCAACGTCGGATTAGAGGCTACCCCAAAGATACGCTGGTGAATCCCCTTCAGAAGTTCCCAGGCAAGGGTTTGCATGGCAATTGCCTAGAAGATCAGACTTCCTCTGGGCAATTGCCCTGCACTGGGAACCGTCCGAAAATGCGATTTAAATCGCAAACTTCAGATGGTTCTGATTGGGTTATACCAATAGTTACCCAGAGAAAGTTAGAAGAATTAAAAACTCTTCTAACTTCTTGGTAACTATTGTACAGACTCACACCAACCCCTCATGGAACTACCCCCGCCCCCTGACTAACTAGCCCCCCACGGTATTCTCCACCTCTCACCACCCCCCCCCCCCCCCCCCCCCCCCCCCCCCCAACCGCCCCTGGAATTCCCCCCATCTGCACAAGGCACCTCCCCCACACCCATGAGGGCCCGACTCTCACCCCCACACCTGCCTGACCCTATACCGCTCCCCACCCCCCCAACACCCTGCAGGCCTGACCTAACCCTCACAAAGGCCAGACACAACCTGACCTGATACCCCCAATGACTCGACATGACCAACCCCCCACCCCTGCAGGTCTGACCCCCCTCAACCCCCAGTCCACCCCACAAGGTCCAACCTCCCCACACCCTCTGGTGTGAAGCGGACACACACATCCTGACCCTTTCACACTCTGGGCCATTTTTATTAATTTCCCTTTTGTTTAATGTAACAATTTATTGTTATGACATTGTTTCATTTTTGCTTAGCAATTCTTTCTTTTCTTTATACTTTTTTTGACATTCAGTTTGATGTTCTGCTAAATTTTATCTTTCTAAAATTTGTTCAGTGGCCCCGTGAGTGAAAAAAAAATGGAAATATGCTCCCCCCCCCACCATCGTGGGAAAAGCTTGGATAAAGCTGCTTTACCTCCTCTTGACAAGCTACTTTCCTACCTATCTTGGTGTTATTGGTAAATTTATCTACCATACATTCGGTGCCTTCATCCAAGTTATTGATATAGATTGTAAATAGTTGAGGCCCGAGAACTGATCCCTGTAACACCCCACTTGTTACAGCTTGCCAATCCAAAAAACATCGTTTTATCCCTACTCTCTGCTTCCTGTTATCTAACCAAACCTTTAACCATATTAATCTGTTACCCACTGCGCCATGTGCAGTCCCAGGGCAGGCATAGAACGGGCTTAGATACAGAGTATATCTCCCTCTACACTGTCCCCAAGAAACACTCCCAGGGCAGGTACAGCACAGGGTTAGATACAGAGTAAAGTTCCCTCAAACTGTCCCCATCAAACACTCCCAGGACAGGTACAGCACGGGGTTAGATACAGAGTAAAGCTCCCTCTACACTGTCCCCATCAAACACTCCCAGGACAGGGACAGCACGGGGTTAGATACAGAGTAAAGCTCCCTCTACACTGTCCCCATCAAACACTCCCAGGACAGGTACAGCACGGGGTTAGATACAGAGTAAAGCTCCCTCTACACTGTCCCCATCAAACACTCCCAGGACAGGGACAGCAGGGGTTAGATACAGATTAAATCTCCCTCTACAGGATGCTGATAGAAGTTCCAGGATTTTGACCCAGTGAAGGTGTAGGTACAGCGATTTGTTTTTCCAAGTCAGGATGGTGAGTGCCTTGGAGCGTGGTGGTGTCCCCCTGTATTTGCTGCCCTTGCCCTCCTAGATGGCAGTGGTCGTGAGTTTGGAAGGTGTTTTTGAAGGAGCCTTGGTGAGTTTCTGCAGTGCTTCTTGTAGATGGTACACACTGCTGCTACTGTGCATCAGTGGTGGAGGCAGTGATGTTTGTGGATGGGGTGCTAATCAAGCGGGCTGCTTTGTCCTGGATGGTGTCAAGCTTCTTGAGTGTTATTGGAGCTGCACTCATCCAGGCAGGTGGGGAGTATTCCATCACACTCCTGACTTGTGCCTTGTAGATGATGGACAGGCTTTGGGGAGTCAGGAGGTGAGTTACTTGCTGAATGATTCCTAGCCTTTGACCTGCTCTTGTAGCCACAGTATTTATATGGCTAGTCCAGTTCAGTTTCTGGTCAATGGTAACCCCCCAGGATGTTGATAGTGGGGGATTCAGTGATGGTAATGCCATTGAATGTCAAGGGCGATGGTTAGGTTCTCTCTTGTTGGAGATGGTCATTGCCACTTGTGTGGCGCGAATGTTACTTGCCACTTGACAGCCCAAGCCTGGATATTGTCCAGGTCTTGCTGCATTTGGACATGGACTGCTTCAGTATCTGTTGCAAATGGTGCTAAACATTGTGCAATCATCAGCGACCATCCCCACTTCTGACCTTATGATGGAAGGAAGGTCATTGATGAAGTAGCTGAAAAGCTGCTTATAGCTGTGATCTGGAACGCACTGCCTAAAAAAGAATTGTATAAATACTTGAAAAGCAAAAAATGATTGGGCAATGAAGGAGCAGGAAAATGGGACTAATTGAATAGCTCTGTCAAAGAGCCAGCACAGGCTCAGTGAGCCAAATGCCCTCCTTCTGTGCTGCATGATTCAATGATTCTAAGGTGTGTAGATACAGAACGTTCCTTCTTGAGGTTAAATTGTGGAGTAGAAGCCATGATAGGGTATCGTGTATATGGGCTGTGGAAGAAGTTTAGATGGGTGGGTAGATTCTATAATAGGTAGGTGTTAGGGTGGGAGGAGTTTTTGTATTTATCCTTAAGAGGACAAATATTCAAAGTTGGAATCTGTATCTTAAAAAACAGACCAAAAATTGGTTGAGGATTCCATATAGCTAGGGAACCAAGAGAACATCTCTGCTCTTCTTCAAATAACGCCTTGGTATCTTTTAATCTATCTGAACAGACAGACAAGGCCCCAGTTAAACAATTCATCTGAAAGACAGCACCCCTGACAGTGTAGCACTCCTGTGGTAATGCACTGAGGCATCAGCCTAGATTGTGAGTTCAGGTCTTTCATGGGACAGGTAACCACGATGGTCGAATTCAGAGGTGTGATTGCTACCAACAGTACCAACCTGACATGACATGTCGCCAGTTCCATTCAAAGAGCCCTTTCATATCACAAAACAGCCTGGAACTAGATCCCCGTCTCCAAGCAACAAGAACTGATGGGAGACAAGGCAGCAGGATGAACTCAATCTGCAGACAAGGACAAGGGTTTTGAATCTGATGCATTAGGGGATGGAACGCTGATTAAAGTTAGTAAGATCAGGGGTGAAGTGGTGGGGACTTGACCAAATGAAGGTGGTGGTTGGTTGATTGGTTGACTCCATGGCTTGGACAATGGAGTCACTGTTACAGCAACAGGTCACCTGGGATGCTGAGCACATACTCACTCAGTTAACTGCCCAGTCAGGATGAGATTTGGACTGGTACCAGTGAGAGTGGCAGTGCCCCCAATGCTTGCTGCGTAGCACACACTCAGACTCATTCCCTTGGATAGATTCAAATGTTTCTGTAATGGACTGTCTTTTTCCTTCTCTATCTCGGCCGTGTCCTCTGCTGGATGCAGCTGTCCATTACCTTGAAAAGACACAAAGTCAGAATTTCAACTTTGAAGGACAATAGTTATCATATTCATTCATGAACTGGTTCTGGAGAAAGAAAACCTCAAACACTCCCAGGACAGGTACAGCACGAGGTTAGATACGGAGTAAAGCTCCTCTACACTGTCCCCATCAAACACTCCCAGGGCAGGTACAGCACGGGGTTAGATACAGAGTAAAGCTCCCTCTACACTGTCCCCATCAAACACTCCCAGGGCAGGTACAGCACGGGGTTAGATACAGTGTAACGCTCCCTCTACAGAATGCTGATAGAAGTACTGCAGGATTCCTGAACTGTTCCCAGTCTCATTCCTGAACTCGAGAGTATGAGGAAAATTTTTCACCCTGGTTCTTTATCCTCTGCAGAAAGGGAAATGGATCATGGTTTTAGAGGTTCCATATGTCCTGCTGTTGAGCTCAGGCTCTCAAAACTAGGGCACATCATTTATAACTCAGGGTGTGTAAGAAAAATAGAAAATGTGATCACCATTTCCTTTATATGAGTTTGATTGAATTCTGGAGCAGATTATCAATGGGAATAGGGTGGAAGAGAAATCTATGGTAGAATTGAAAAAAGGATGGGATGGATTCTTGTCTTGAAATGAGGGCATTGGCTGCCACAATATGGACCAAACTCCTTCCCATCCATTCCCTTTGGACATGATCCCAATCCACCCAACCCCTTCCCATTCACTCCCTCTGGACACGATCCCAATTGACCCAACCCCTTCCCATTCACTCCCAATCCCAAAGGACGAAACCCCTTCCCATTCGCTCCAATTGGACACAATCCCAATGTATCAAACCCTTCCCCATTCACTCCCATTGGACACAATCCCAATCCACCGAACCCCTTCCCTTTCACTCCCATTGGACACAACCCCAATGGACCCAACCCCTTCCCATTGACTTCTATTGGACACAATCCCAATCCAACCAACCCCTTCCCTTTCACTTCTATTGGAAAAATTCCCAAAGGATGAAACCCCTTACCATACAATCCCATTGGACACAATCCCAATGGACCCAACCCCTTCCTATTCAGTCCCATTGAACACAATCCCAATGGATCAAATCTCTTCCTATTCACTCCCACTGGACACAATCCCAATGGACACAACCCCTTCCCATTGACTTCCATTGGACACAATCCCAATGGACCTAACCCCTTCCCATTCACTCTCATTGGACATAATCCCAATTGGTCAAACCCCTTCCTATTCACTCCCATTGGACACAATCTCAATGGGTCAAACCCCTTCCCATTCGCTCCCACTGGACACATTTGCAGTGATTTCTGAGTCATGAGGAGGTGAGTACTGATTGGAGTTTTCAAAAAGTCATTTAGGTAGGTCAATGGTCATCTTTGAAAAATACTAAGGTCTGGAGACCACAACTTTAGTTTGAAAAAAAAGGTGCCTCCCATGTCAGACAGAGATGAGAAGAAGTTTCTTATCTTAAAGGATTGTTTCAGTATTTTTTACCCAGAGTGCTTTTGAGGTTGGACCATTGAATATATTTAAGGCTAAGTTAGATTAATTTTTGATCTACATGGGAGTCAAGGGCAGGCAGGCAGGAAAGTGCAGTCAAGGCCACAATCAGATCAGCTATGATCTTTTTGAATGAGGGAGCAAGCTCGAGGGGTCGAATGGCCTACTCCTCCTATTTCTTATGTTCTTCTGTTCACATTGTAAATACTTGGTGAAATTTTGTATGTTTTGGCCAATGGGAGTGAATGGGCTGTGGTTGGATCCATTAGGATTGTGTACGGTTTTACAAACAGAGTTTATAAATTTGTCATGTTTTGGTACTGTCTGTTTAATTTAAGGTAAAATGATGTAGTGAAGCAGGTCACGTGACCTGCAGCAAATCCTGCTTGACAACAACCCTGGGGGTTTGGTTGCTATGGAAAAAGACAAAGCATAGGTTGTTTTGCTGGGAAGAAGGTGCAAGATGTTCACACCTATAGATGGTGGCAAGAGCATCTGTGCTGACACTGAGTAGACTGACAGTCTCCAGGTTTCACAGGGAAGTGTTAGGAAAGGCAGATTCTGTAAATGGTTGCACTTATAGCTTTCTATTTAGTTTCAAGGTGGAATTGAGCTGGGGGGTGGTCTAAAGGGTAGCTAATTAGCATTTCTACCTGGATAAAAGGCCCATGTGATTCATGTTGCCATAGAGATGGGCGTTGGGGAGGGAGAAGTCCATAGAAAGGCATTGTTGGATTGGGTTGCTGGTTTCCCTAAGAGACCTCTGAACCTCAAACATGGTCAGTCTGCAAGAATCTGAGGGATAGAGAGAGAGAGGCAGTCAGACTCAATTGTTCACTATGCAGAAAGCGGATGGGAGCTTACACTCAAATTGAAGAGATAAGTTCATGAGAACTTAAACAAGGCTGGGAGATTCGCTAACAGAGGGGAAACTCCAGGGTAACCCTCACCATGAAAGTCAGTTCAAAGATTAGATGTACTCCAACTGGAAAATGAAAAAGGAAGCATGGCATTGGGAGCTGAGAATAGCTTTGGACTGGTCGCTGGAGAATAAAGCATCCACTTAGGAGTTAGGGGACAGAGTAAAATATAAACATAGAGGGAGAGTTTTGGTCATTTTAAATGTTAAATGGGGAAATTTTTCTGTAGTTTTGTAGTTGTTTACAAAACAGTGTTTACTGAATATTGCTTTTATTTTGTTGTTACAGTAAAAGTCTTAAAACTTGAAATCTTGTCATGTGATCCTTCCAATCAGTCACTGGAAATTCAAAGATCTTTTTAGAAGTTATCGGTCTCTACGATGATCATTACAACAAAGGGAGTGAATGGGAAGCAGTTTTGTCCTCTTGGATTGTGCCCATTGGGAATGAATGGCAACTGGTTTGGGTCATTGGGATTTGACCAATGGGAGTGAATGGGAAGAGGATGGGTCCATTGGAATTATCTCCTGAAATCGATTAGGAGCTCCTCCAGTGTGAGTTGGATGTTGTTATTTTATTAATTAGATGTACAGAGCATATACAACACAGAAAGAGACCATTCAGCCCAACCATTCTGTGCTGGTGTTTATATTCTGCACAACCCTCGTCCCATTCCATCCAGCTCATCCTAGCCTTTCAGCATACCTTTCGATTGCCTTTGCTTTCCTGTACTCACCTGGTCTCCTTTTCAAAGTATTTAAACTATATTTCCCAGCCTGTCCCTGTCCTAGCGAGTTCCACCTTCTAACCACTCTCTGGGTAAAGACGTTTCTCTTCAACTTTCGATTGGATTTATGAGTGACTATCTTGTATTAATGGCCCCTTGTTTACAATTCCCCCACAAATGGAAACATTCTCATGGCATCCAGTTTGTCCAATCCATTCAGAATTTTCTAGAACTTTATCAGGTCACCTCTAAGACTTCTCTTTTTCAAAGATAAAAGCTCCAAACTGTTCAACCTTCCCCGATAATTGTTACCCCTCCATTCTGGCACCATCCATGTAAATCTTTTTTGTACTTTATCCTCTCTCTATTGTACAGAGAACAGAACTGCAACTGTCACTCTAAATCTGGCCTGAGCAAGTCCCTATACAAGTTTAACATAATGTTACAAATTTTAAATTTTATACCTCTAGAATAAATACCATTGTTTTGTTAGCATTTTTAATGTGGAAAGCAAAAGAAAATATTTTAAAGCTGGTTAAACTGATGACTCTTACATTTGTCGGCACTTGCATCCTTGTTCTGTTCTGAGCTATTTCCTTGCTTGAGATTCTCTGTGTCAATGCTGGTGCTGTAAATGTTCTCAGGCACCATTTCAATAGCATGGGAATTGATGATGACTTTATCTTCAGGCTCCACTGGGACCTTCTCTTGCAGTTCCAGTTCCTCATCTTTGCCGACGTGATCGTGCTCCTCACAGCCGCCTTCTGCTTTGTTCAGCTGGTCCAGCACGGCCTGTGCGATAGGGACCATCATGGCAGTGGTGGCTGTGTTACTGATCCACATCGAGAGAAAGGCCGTCACAGCCATGAACCCCGCCATTAACCTGGAAAGAAAGGGCCCATCAGAACACACATTGGCTCTCAGTCATGGCTACACCTCAATTTTAAAAATTCTCATTTTTGTTTTCAAATCCTGGCATGGTTTCGCCCCTCCCTATCTCTCTAACATTTTCCAACCCCTTGAGCACTCCAATATATGCTCTCCTCCAATTCCAGCTTCTTGAGCATCCCTGATTCCCTTTGCTCCACCATTGCTGATTGGCTGCCTGGATCCCAAGCTCTGGAATTCCCTCCCTAAACCTCTCTGCCTCTCCTCCTTTAAGATGTTTCTTAAACCCTATCTCTTTGACCAATCCTGTCCAAGCATCTCCTTGTATGGCTCAAAGTTAAATTTAATCTGATAATGTTCCAGTGAAATGTTTTGGGACTTTTTACAATGTCGAGAGTTCTATATTAACATTGTTGTTGAGTTTGATTGAATGTATGTCCAACATAGGAGCTCCTTGAAGAAGATTGAAAGTCTATTCTTTGGATCGGATCCAATATTTCTACCTTGGCTTTGGACCATCAAGTCCCAAATCAATTCTTCACTAACTCAAAACATGGGCCAGGATTTTACAGCTCCTCCCGCCCAGCGGGATATTACAGTCCCACCGAACCCCGAATGGGAATTTAAATGGCTCGCCTCATCCGTTATAAGGGGGAGACACGCCGTGGTGGGGCTGTAAAATTCTGGCTATGAGTTCATCAGGCAGATTTCTAGCTGTTAGATGTTACGAAAGGAGAAAGAAAGACTTGCATTTCTATAGCGAGTTTCATGGCCACCGAGTGTCCCAAAGCCCTTCCCAGTCAATGGGGAATTATTGAAATGTAATCACGGCTGTTATGTAGGAGACACATGGCAGTTAATTTGCACGCGGCCAGATCGCACAAACAGCAATGTGATAATGGCCAAATAATCTGTTTTGGTGATGTTGATTGAGGGGTAAATATTGGCCCTGGGACACTGGGGAGAACTCCCCCACTCCTCTTCAAAACGATGCCATGGGATCTTTTACATCTCTCAGAAACAGCAGACAGGGCCTTGGTTTAACATCTCATCCAAAAAACAGCACCATTGACAGTGCTGCATTCCCACAGCAGTGCACTGGAGTGTCAGCTTTGATTTTTGTGCTCAAGTTCTGGAGTGGGCCTTCAACCCACAACCTTCTGACTTCAGCAAGAGTACAACCAACTGAGACATGGCTGACAGACTTTGGGATGTGAGAAGGCATTAAATAAATGCAAGACTTTTCTTACTTTGCAAGATGAAAATACTGAACAGGTTGGGGCTCTTTTCTCTGGTAAAGGGAAGGATGAGGAGGTGACATGATAGACGCTTTTAAAAGTATGACGCGATTTGATTGGGTTGACATTAGGAAGGGCAGCAGGTGCATGGGAGCATCGCCAACTGCAAGTGGGTGTACCTACACCACATGGACTTCAAGAAGGCAGCTCACCACCACCTTCTCAAGGGCAATTAGGGATGGGCAATAAATGCTGGCCTAGCCAACAATGCCCACATCCCATGACAACAGATGAATTATTCGTGGAGCCTTACAGAGCTGGTTTGACTCCGACAATGAGCAGTACCCTCAGTGCAATGCGTTTGTGAAGATTCCAGTGTTCCACTGCTATTGCCACCATCAACCCCCCAACAAGCAGCATGTTGGTGTCCTTCAGGTACTGCATACACACCTGGAACAAAAAGCACACAGCAACACAACATCTCAGTGATGCAGTATAAAGTTGTGTTTGTTGTGTTGTGAGACTGAATGTGTGTGTTTATACAAGTGTGTGTGAGATCCACTCACTGAAACCAGCACCACTCCAGAAACTGGAAATATGACATTTATAAACAAATTGTTGGTTGTCTGATTTCTGACTCTGCTGTTTTGGAGTTGTAAATCCTCATGTGTTAAAACAGAGAGAGAGAGAAATCTTATGCAAATGGGTTAAACATTCACCCACTAATAAAGTTATATTTGGAAAGTGATAACAGAAGATCATGAGACAGTAACTAAATTGTTTTATTATCAGTTGATTGAAGTGGGAATATTTCCACAATGGAATTACTGCCAGGGAATGGTGCCTTATGGTTCAATCTGAGGAGTCAGCCATGGCCCAGATTCTCGTCTGTGTCAGCAGGTCGCAGGTTCAACCCCTACTTCAGAGACTTGAGCAGACAATCCAGGCGCGCACTCCAACTGCAGTACTGAGGGAATGCAGCACTGTCAGAGGGTCAGTACTGAGGGAGCGCTGCACTGTCAGAGGATCAGTACTGATGGAGTGCTACACTGTCGGAGGGTCAGTACTGATGGAGTGCTACACTGTCGGAGGGTCAGTACTGAGGGAGTGCTACACTGTCGGAGGGTCAGTACTGATGGAGTGCTACACTGTCGGAGGGTCAGTACTGAGGGAGTGCTGCACTGGTGGAGGGTCAGTACTGACAAAGTCTCGTGCTGTTACAGGGTCAGTACTAAGGGAATGCTTCACTGTCAGAGGGCCAGTACTGAGGGAGTGCTTCATTGTCGTTGGATCAGTACTGAAGGAGCGCTGCACTGTCAGAGGGTCAGTATTGAGGGAACGCTGCACTGTCAAAGGGTCAGTATTGAGGGAGCGCTGCACTGTCAGAGGGTCAGTATTGAAGGAGTTCTGTACTGTCAGAGGGTCAGTACTGAGGGAGTGCTGCACTGTCAGAGGGTCAGTACTGAGGGAGTGCCGCACTGTCGGAGGGTCAGTACTGGGGGAGTGCCGCACTGTCGGAGGGTCAGTACTGAGGGAGTGCCGCACTGTCGGAGGGTCAGTACTGAGGGAGTGCCGCACTGTCAGAGGGTCAGTACTGAGGGAGTGCCGCACTGTCGGAGGGTCAGTACTGAGGGAGTGCCGCACTGTTGTAGGGTCAGGACTGAGGAAGTGCTGCACTGTCGGAGGGCCAGTACTGAGGGAATGCTGCACTGCTAGAGGGTCAGTACTGAGGGAGTGCTGGTCTGTGGGAGGGGCTGAGTTTCGCATGAGACATTAACCCAAATCCTCATCTCTGGTTGATGTGAAAGATTCCGTGACGGAACTCGAAGAGCAGGGGGATTTTCTCTGTGTCTTGGTCAATGTTTATCCCTCGAGCTATATCACTATAACAGTTTATCTGGTCATCCGTCATATTGCTATTTGTGGGACTTTCTGTGTGGAAATTAGTTGACAAGTTTCTTACATGTCAGCAGTGACTGCACTTTAAATAAGCTTTCAAATTGCTGTGTGTTATAAAGGTTAGTTCATAGATCTCACTAAGAGATTCAGAGGGTGTAAGGTTGAACAGTAATGTTTATTGGTAACACATAACTACACGCACAAAGTAAAGCCTAGAATAAGAATACACTGGTCTCTGCATACTCACAGGCAGACCCAGGTCCCTTGTCATGTGACCTTTACATTACACTGTGTTGTACTGTTCTCCAGTCCCACATTAATCCTTGCTATGCCAAACATCCTTACATTACACCTCGTCCCAAGTCATTACCCAGCATACTTACAGTAATGTGCTACACCTTCTCGCCCCCTCAAGTCTCTGAATTTATAAATTCAGACTGTCTGGAGGCTCGACAATTCTTCCTGATCTCATTCTGGTCACATGGGAAGAGTGGCAGGCTCAGTTGCTTTGCACAAGCTTGGTTGATTTGCAGTTCGAATTATAGTATTCTGTGTTTCTGGCATTTGGTTGTCCTGTCCCAATAATTCGCTTTTTACACTCCTTGGAGTTGAACTTCTGTTTATCAACCACCCATCTGCTTTGTGCAGACACTTAGGCTTGTTCCGTTCCTTCCAGGCAGAGCGCTCATTCCATTCCTTCGTCGTATGAACATGGGTTTTCTGTTTCTGTGGGGTCCGCCATGATCTTTCTGGGAATTGACAGTGTATCCCACTCCGTTTGAATGTGCCTTGTCCATTAGCGCAACCTGCAGTTTGGTTTTTATCACCACACTATGTTCGTTTCTGTACCCTTGTACTTCACTGAGGTGTGCTCTGGTGAGTTTATGGGCTTTAAACTAAACAAGTGGGGGATGGTGATGAGTGATCAAGCTTGGGTACATGTAGCAAATCAAGGGGTAGAATCAAGGCAGGAGAGCAAAATAGTAACGTGGGAAATGAGGGTCAGAGAATGGCAGGAAGGGACAGAGAGAAAAAACCTAAGAACTCTCCAACAGTCTAGACTAGTGGAAGAATTTTCACCCCGTTGAGGCGGAAGTTCAGGAGCGGGTGCGTGCAGGCACGCCTCCAGTCAGCCCCCCGATCGAGGGCGCGCCGCCATTTTATATTGGCCTTTACATCTGGGCGGGGAGGGATTCCCTCAGCCGAGAGTGCGCTCTTTCGCGCACAGTGCTGCCTCAGGGAGATTGGCGCCAAATTCAAAAATGTGAAATATAGACAAATAAAATTTCCCTGACATGTCCATCCCTTTTAATTAAACTTTTATTAAATTTTTAAAAACCTCCATGAAACCTCATCCCGCCCATGGATGAGGTTTCACGCTTTTTCTGGAGCCCGCCAGCCTTAAGGTTGGACGGGCAGGCCCTTTAACTGCTTCAATTAGTTTTTAAATGGACATTGACAGGTCGGCGGGCGTACAGCTGATTTGGCAAGTGGGCCCTGCCCCCCGCTTGCCAAACTCAATATCCTGCCTTAGATGTTAGAAAGATAACGAAAAGACAAGACTAAATGCTCTGTATCTGAATACGTGTAGCATTCATAACAAAGTAATGGATTGTTAGTGCACATTGAAGTAAATAAGTATGACCTGCTAGCCATTACGGAGACATGGCTCAGGATGACAAGGATTGGGTCCTGAATATTGAGGGGTATATGACATTCAATAAGAACATGAAGCTAGGTAAAGGTAGATGGGTAGCAATGTTTATCAAAGATGGCATTGGCACAATAGTTAGAAATGATCTTGGTTCAGGAGATCAGAATGTAGAATCGGTTTGGGTGGAGATGAGGAATAATAGGGAAAAGAAGTCACTAGTGGGAATGGTCTACAGGCCCCCTAACAGTAACCACAAGGTAGGACAAAGTATACAAGAAGAAATATTGGTTACTTGTGATAAAGGGATGGCAATAATCATGGCTAATTTTAATCTACATGTAAACTGGAAAAATTAGATTGGCAGTAGCCTGGATGAGGAGTTTGAGGCTTTTGAGATAGTTTCTTACAGCAGCACATTCTGGAACCAACCAGAGAGCAGGTTATATTAGACTTGGTATTGTGTAGTGTGACAAGTTTAACTAATGACCTCAGAGCAAAGACACCCCTTGGTACCAGCGACCGCACTTAAGTGAGTGAAGTTTACATCCAGTTTGAAAGGGAGAAGGTTGGGTCTAAAACTAGTATTTTAAAATTAAATAAGAGCAACTATGTGGGCATGAAAGCTGAGCTAGCTGAAGTGAACTGAGATACTAGGCTAGGGGATAGATCAATAGAGAAGCAGTGGTAGACATTTAAGGGGTTATTTCGGAGTATTCAGAATAACTACATTCCTGTTATGAAGAAAAATTCTAAGGGGAGGACCCACCATCCGTGGTTAACTAAAGAAGTTAAGAAAAGCATCAAACTTAAGGAAAAAATATATAACTGCGCAAAGATGAGTGGCAGGCCAAATGATTGGTCAGAATATAAAGAATGGCAGAGAATGATTAAAAGGTTAATCAGGAGAACTAAATTAGAGCATGAGAGGAAGCTAACCAGAAATGTAAACAAGGATAGCAAGAGTTTCTACAGGTATTTAAAAAGGAAAAGAGTAATTAAAGTGAGTGCCGGTCCTCTAGATGTTGGCAATGGGGAGTTAATAGTAGATAATAAGGAAATGGCAGATGAAATAAACAAATATTTTGCTTCCGCCTTCACTATAGAGGATGCAAAAAACATTCCAGTAATAGCCATAAAACAGGAGGTGGAAGGGAGAGGGGAACTTGGTGAGATTACAATCACGAGGGAAGCGGTACTGAGTAAACTGATGGAGCTGTGGCTGACAAGTCTCCGGGTCCCAATGGACTTCATCTTAGGGTCTTAAAAGAGATGACTAATGAGGTAGTAGATGCATTGGTGTTAATTTTCCAAAATTTGCTAGATTTTGAAAAGGTTCCATCAGATTGGAAAGTAGCAAATGTAACCCCTCTATTTAAGAAGGGAGGGAGGCAGAAAACAGGAAACTATAGACCAGTTAGCTTGACGTCTGTCATGGGGAAGGTGTTAGAATTGATCATGAAAGAGGTTATAGCTGGGCACTTAGAGAAACTCAAGGTAATCAGGGAGAGTCGGCATGGTTTTATGAAAGGAAAATCGTGTTTAACCAATGTATTGGATTCTTTGAAGGAGTAATATGCACTGTGGATAAAGGAGAGCCTGTAGACATGCTGAACTTGGATTTCCAGATGGCATTTGATGAGGTGCCACATCAAAGCTTATTGCAGAAAATTAAAGCTCATGGTGTAGGGGGTAACATATTAGCATGGATATTGGCTGGCTGGCAGAAAATATAAGAGTATACATAAATGGTCCTTTTTCTGACTGGCAGAAAGTGACGACTGGAGTTCCACAGGGGTCTGTACTTTCCAAAGTGTCCCAGCCAGTCGTAGTTGAAACACTGCAGAGGTAGCTGGACATCACAGCACTAACAGCACTAACATGGTCACCCACCATCATGTGGTCTGTTTGAATATTGTCTTCCTTGGCCTGGAGTCTCCCTGGCTTTTTGTTGCATTATGAGCTGGGTAGTTGGGGTTGCTCCAAACTTGGCTTAACCTCAGCTTGTAAAGTAGACTGGTTTTGTTGGTGATTTTCAGACCGCCTGACTATTTGGATAGCCTTTTCTAGAGTCAGATCTTTTTTCTGTTTGCCAAAAGGGCATCATCAGCCACTCCGACTACTATTCAGTCTCGTATGAGCTCTGACTCAAGGTCGCCAAAGTCCTAGCCTTTAGCCAATCTGTATAATTTGTTTATGAAAGAATCAGTGGGATCTCCAGGCTGTTGGACTCGCTTGTTGAACTTTGCTCACTCTAAAATTTTGTTACTTCTTAAACTAAGGTAAGTATCAAAGGATTTCAGAACATCTTCAAACTAGCCTCTGACCTACTCTTGTAGCCACAGTATTTATATGGCTAGTCCAGTTCAGTTTCTGGTCAATGGTAACCCCCAGGATGTTGATAGTGGGGGATTCAGCGATGGTAATGCCATTGAATGTCAAAGGGAGATGGTTAGATTCTCTCTTCATGGTCATTGCCTGGCACTTGTGTGGTGCGAATGTTACTTCCCACTTGTTAGCCCAAGCCTGGATAATGTCCAGGCCTTGTTGCATTTGGACATGGACTACTTCAGTGTCTGAGGAGTCGTGAATGGTGCTGAACATTGTGCAATCATCAGCGAACACCCCCTTCTGACCTTATATTGGAAGGAAGATGAAGCAGCTGAAGATATTTGAGCCAAGGACACTACCCTGAGGAACCGCTGTGGCAATGTCCTGGAGCTGAGGTGATTGACCCCCAAAAACCACAACCATTATAATCACAGCTGAGAAGCAGGAGTGGGAAATTCTTAGCCCTACACACCATCACTACATATTGAGCACATGGAATTTTCAGCAAATTTGAAAACAAGGAACACAAACTCACCCCCTTCCCTCCCTCCCTCCACACCCCAGCACTGACCAGTTGCCCCCAGCACTGTCCATAGCCCCCTGTTCTGATCATTTACCCCCAGATCTGACTGTTTACCCCCAGAACTGTCCATTAGTCCCCAGTTCTGACCATTTACACCCAGCACTGTCCATTGGCCCCCAGTTTTGACTATTTACCCTCAGCTCTGACTGTTTACCCCCAGAACTGTCCATTAGTCCCCAGTTCTGAACATTTACCCCCAGCACAGACCATTTACCCCCAGCACTGTCATTGGCCCCCAGTTTTGACCATTTACCCTCAGCTCTGACTGTTTACCCCCAGAGCTGTCCATTAGTCCCCAGCTCTGACCATTTACCCCCGGCACTGACCATTTACCCCCAGCTCTGACCATTAGTCCCAGTCTGACCTGCGTGCTCTTTAAGTCACTTGTGTAAACAAGAAAAATTGCCACCCATATGCCGGCAACTTACCTGTGATGATTCCATGATTCCGAACATTGGGAAAAGTAGCACAGGAATCAGGGCCGTGACGGCCAGCGGGAGTGCTTCTGTGCACCAGTACGCGGCCATGAGTATGATTGTGAAGCCACAGTAAGCTTCCTAAAACAAGAAAAAGAGGAGCACTCAGCGACAACATCTGCCTTTCAACCCTTTCAGAATTATATCTGGAATCTTACAACACAGAAAGAAACCATTTGGCCCATTGTGTCTGTGCTGGCCCTTTGAGAGAGCTATCCATTTAGTCCCAATGCACCTCACTCTTTCCCCACCCCAGCAATTTTTTTCATTTATCCAATTCTTTTTTGATGGTTGTTATTGAATCTGTTTCCACCGCCCTTTCAGGCAGCGCGTTCCAGATCACAACAACTTGTTGCCTACAAATATCCTCATCTCCTCCTCTTGTTCTCTCGTCTCACCACAAAACTGAAACCTTTCATTCCTGGTATCACTCAGGTGTATCCCCTCTGCCCCCTGGGTCCTGCTGCCAATTATCTTCAATCTGTGTCCCTCTGCTTACTGATCCTTCAACCATTGGAAACACTTTCTCCTGTTTACTCTATCTATATTCTTCACGGTTTTGAACACCTCAATTAAACCTCCCCCTAACTCTCTGCTTTAAGGACAACAATCCCAGCTTCCCCTGTGTCTCCACATAACTGAAGTCCCTCAATCATGGAACCATTCCAATCAATCTCCTTTGCACTCTCCAAGGGCTTGACATCCTTCCTAAAGTACAGTGCCCAGAATTGAACACAGTACTCCTTTTGGGGCCTAACCACTGTTTCATAAAGGTTCAAAGGTCCCTGCTTTTGTACCCTAATCTTCTGAATAAAGCCAAGAATCCCATATGATTTTTTAAAACCTACCCAACCTGTCCTGCCACCTTCAAAGATTTGTGTATGTACAAACCATCAGCCTCCCGGATCCAACACTCCCTTTAAAATAAGTGAAATGATCTTATTATTAGCGGTTCCATAGTGAATAATGTGAAAAGGAGGGTCTTGTGGTGCTGTGGGCAGCGTCTCTGCCTCTGGGCCTGAAGCTTTGGGTTTGAGTCCCAGTCCAGGACTTAATGGCCAAGGAAGGTGCATTCACAACGTGGCCAAACAGGTTGAGTATCAACCCACAAATTCTTCCAACACATGCCAATGACAGGCGATAAGAGTGGAAGAGATCCCTGATCATCCATCATAGCTTCAGACCACAGAATGCATGTGAAAGTGCGTGTTGCCGCAGCAGCTCGGACTGCCTGAATGAACTGTGACACACCACCAGTGAATAATGTAAACACTGTATACTGTAACCTAGACAATATAACATAGTCTCTCTAATATACTCCAATATATTACAATATTATTCCATCAAGCCATTAAAAAGCAAACCAAGGACCCTCTGGTCATTTCCAGAAGGATAGGCTTGAAAAGCAGAACAGTTATGTTACACGACTCTCAAAGCTTGATTAGACCACGCTTGGAGCACTGTGCACAGTACAGATCTCGCTATTATAAAAAGGATGTAGAGGCACTGGAGAAGATGCAAAGATTAGGATGATACCAGAACTGAGAGGTTAGAACTATCAGGAAAGATTAAACAGTCTGGGGCTCTTTTCATAGAAAAGAGAAGGCTGAGTGCTGACCTATTCAAGGGTTATAAAAGGGTTCGTTAGGGTCAACGTAGGGATGTTTCTACTTGTGGGAGAGACCAGAACTGGTGGCCATCAATATAAAATAGTAACTACCAAATCCAATGGGGAATACAGGACAAACCTCTTCACCCGGAGAGTGGTGAGAATGTGGAACTCACGACCACAGGGAGTGGTTGAGGTGAACACTATAGATTCATTGAAGGGGAAGCTGGATGAACAATAATTTTGCTTTGCCCTTTACCAGGCCAATGACTTTTATCTTTTATCTTCAATTTGGCGGCAGCTTTGCTGGTCAGGCCTTGGACCTGCCTGAGGAACCGGCCTGTTCCCGACATGACTTTTGATGTCCGGCAACCCTATTCAAATAAGGCACCGTCTCACTGACCCGTCCCCCGCCCCAGACTCCCGCGGGGTCAGCCCCAAACAACACAATCCCAGCCCACAGGCAGAGTGGTTTATCCCCTGCCAAAATCCCACTAACATGGGTATAGGAGATTCACTTACTGTGATTATTACCTGTCAGATATCACCATGTGCGAATTATGTGAGAAACTCAAATAAAACGCAAAGGGATGAGGGTCAATGAACTACAGAGGAAACCTGCCAAGCGACAATGGCCAGCATTTTCTGTGCCCGCTGGCGTGTCTGGTGGTGTGAGCAGACAATATGGCACGATCGGTTTCACAATGGCATGAAACCAGTTTGCAATCATCTGCTCCGCACGCCAATGGCGGGCTGCATTTTCCACCATCGGACGTCAGGAACTTCATTGTAATACATCAGCGGATCATTATAAGGCCAGCCTGCCAGATTCATCCCGCACCCCACCCCACCCCCGCTGGATCGTCCACCCACGTCGGCAGGAACACACGCCTACCTTGCTTTGGACAGCACTCGTGGCCATCAGTGCCAGGCTTCACAGGCAGCACCACATCACTTTTAGTGGGGGATCATGGGCAGGTCTCTACCTACCAGATCAGCCGTGTGTTGGCTGTTCAACTGCTGCAGGGCTAGGGCTTGATGGGAAAAGGGCAGAGGAGGCCCCAGGCAAGGGAAGAGGCTGCAGGGCAAGGGCTGTACTGGGGAAGGGGGGGTATCCCAGGGTGGGTGTGGGGGTACGTATTGATCTGTGGAAGTGGCCTCAAGATGCTGAGGGCTGAGGAGGCAGTCTCCAGAGGAGATGAGGCCAGATGGAGATGTGAGGGTATGTGTGTTAGAGAATGGGTGGTGGTGTCCCTTGAGCTGGCAGAGAGTGAGATGCCAGTGAATGTGTGATGGGCTTGAGTATGTGAGTTTAGAGTGATGAGATGGTTACCGTACCCTGGCAGCATGGATCATTCGTCCTCTACCTGCAGTGGATGGACAACCAACCACCGCTGCCACCACCTGCCATGCCGGATTGGTGATGCTGCTGCCCATCCTGTGGCCAGAGCGGGGATAGAATGCATCATGGGAGGCCTCCACGGCGTCCAAATTGCATTCCAGTGATGCGTTATTAAACCTGGGGGCTACAGTCTTTTTGTGTTTCGTGGACATCTTCCCTGCAGTAGCTGTGAGCTGGAAGCACTGAGATGTATACACGTAACTGGAAATTAAGTATGGCGCTTGGCGTGATGAAGCGGCGGGTGATGGTATGGCGGGCGAATGAGAGCCCACCTGCCATGGAAATGACGTGTATCTCGGGAACGCATAAGTAATGCGGCCGGTTTGGGGCGATACAGCGTGAAAACCCACCATCGCGGCCGGAGAGTAAAACGTCCAGTATGTTCTCTGATTACCGTTTACAATCACCCATCAAAACGAGAAACTAGATCAACTTGACCTCGAATTAATCTAAGCCTTGATATCCAGAATACAGAACAATTGTCCTTTCATAATCTTAAAGGGGAACATTCTTGTATGTAAGCAGCTCAATCATTCCTGCTACGCTGCTTGTTATAACGTTCCTGTTTAAATATATCACTGTGTCACCAACTAGCAGCTCTACAGGAGATTCTCAATATTCTATAATTCACTACATTGTGTATATTTTATTATCAGTCCTTGGGTTGTGCTCATCGCTGGCTGGGCCAGCATTTATTGCCCATCCCCGTTTGCTGAGCTGCCTTCTTGAACTGCTGCAGTCCATGTGGTGTAGGTACGCCCACAGTGCTGTTAGGGAGGGAGTTCCAGGATTTTGACCCAGCGACAGTGAAGGAACGGCGATATATTTCCAAGTCAGGATGGTGAGTGGCTTGGAGAGGAACTTGCAGGTGGTGGTGTCCCCATGTATCTGTCGCCCTTGTCCTTCAAGGTGGTAGAGGTTGTGGGTTTGGAAGGTGCTGTCAAAGGGGCTTTGGTGAGCTGCTGCAGTGCATCTTGTACATACAACACACTGCTGACACTGTGTATTGGTGGTGGAGGGAGTGAATGTTTAAGATGGTGGATGGGATACCAATCAATTGTGCTGGTGCTTCTAGATGATGTCCAGGAATTATAATTAGTGAGAGCATTTTACAATGTTTATCATTAAAGAAATAAAAATTATGGAAGAAATAAGTAAATAAATTGTAACTAAACATTTGGTACAGTATGTGAGATGTGTTAGCAGGACATTGGAAAGGTTACTCTAATTAGGCCAAGCTTGTAACAAAGAGAATGTTATAATCATGGGGGACTTTAATCTTCATATGGACTGGACCAATCAAGTTAACAAAGGTGATCTGGAAGATGACTTTTGTGACAGTTTCCAGGAGCGATACATTTTGGAACAAACTAGGGGTGAAGCTATTTTAGATCTACTATTGTCCAATGAAGCAGGGTTAATCAGTAATCTCATAGTAAACGATCCACAAGGAAATAGTGATCAAAATACAATTGAATTTCAGAATAAGTTTGAAAGCGACATACTCCAATCTCAAACATGAATCTTAAACTTAAACAAAGCCAATTATATAGGTATGAGGGACAGCTGGATAAGATTGATTAAACAATGGGAAACATTTTTTAAGAATTCAAAAAGTTCCACAAAAATACAGTCCATTAAAAAACAAAAACTCAGCAAGATAGATCCAACCCTAGCTTAAAAGCAAAATACTGCAAATGCTGGAATTCAGAAAGTGCTGGTAAAACTCAGCAGGTCTGGCAGCATCTGTGGAGAGAGACCCTAGGTTAATTGGAAACTTAAGGATAATATTTGACTAAACAAAGAAGCTTATACTATTGCAAAGAATAGGAGTAAGTCTGAGGATTGGAAGTGTTTTAGAAATCGGCAAAGAGCTACTGAAAAGTTGATAAAAAGGGGAAAAATAAAATATGACAGTAAACTAGCCAGAAATATGAAAAACAATTGTTAGAGTTCTTATAAGTATATAAAAAGGAGAGTAACTAAAGCAGAAGCATGTATCACGGAGAATGAGGAAATGGCAGAGACATTGAAGAAATATTTTGTGTGTCTTCACAGTAGAAGACAAAACTTACATAGCGGAAATGGGCAGTAACTTAGGGGTTAATGAAAATGAGGAACATTTGAGGCTGGGATTTGCTATTGGTCTGGAGTCACGTGTAGGCCAGACCAGGTAAGGATGGCAGATTTCCTTCCCTAAAGGGCATCAGTGAACCTGATGGGTTTTTACAACAATCAACCCATGGTTCACTTTGAGTTCCAGATTTTTATTGAATTCAAATTTCACCATCAGCCATGGTGGGATTTGAACCTGGGTCTCCAGAAAATTACCCTGGGTCTCTGGAATATTAGTCTAGTGACACAATACCACTATGCCACCACCTCCCCATGATATCAGTAGAGAAAAAGAACTGGGGAAACCTAGGGTACTAAATTCCAACAAATCCCCAGGCCAAACGATGGCCGCATTCTAGGGCTCGAAGAGAGATAACTACAAAGATTGTGGATATGCTAGATATGACTTTCCAAAGTTACTTAGGTTCGGGAACAGTCATCAGATTGGAAGTTAACAACTTTAACACCAGTTTTCAACAAAGGAGGGAGAGACTAAAGAGGGATAAAATGGTTTTACAAAAGGGAAATCGTGTTTGACAAATTTATTAGCGTTTTTAAGGATCTAACTAGCAGATTAGAAAAAGGGAAACCAGTAGATGTGTTATACTTGGATTTCCAAAAGGCATTTGATAAGGTGCCACACAAAAAGTTAATACACAAGATAAGGGTTCATGGAGCTCGGGGTGATATATTAGCATGGATAGAGGATCGGTTAACAAGAGACAGAGAGTAGGGATAAATGGGGCATTTTCAAATTGGCAGGCTGTGACAGTGGAGTGCCACAATGATCATTACTAGGGCCTCAGCTATTTACAATCTATATTAACAACGTAGACGAAGAGACAGGGAGTAATACTGCATCCGCAGTATTTTGCTTTTGTTGTAATTTATCAAAAGGTGCTTACATTACGGAGCTAGATGGGCATGTCAGCTATGAGGAGGACACAAAGAGGCTACAAAGAAATATAAACAGGTTAAGTGAATGGCCAACAAGGTGGTAGATGGAGTATATTTGAGTATGTGTGAAGTTATTTACTTTTGTAGTAAGAATAGAAAAGCAAAATATTTTTTAAGAGTTGTGAAACTTGTAAATGTTGATGTTCACAGAGACTTGGGTGTACCTGTACAAAAAGCATACAGGTACAGAAAGCCATTAGGAAACGAATGGCATGTTGACCTTTATTCTCAGAATATTGGAGTACAAGAATAAGGAAGAATTGCTACCACAGTACAGGGTTATGGTGAAACCACACCTGGAGTACTGTATGCAGTTTTGGTCTCTGAAAGGATGTACTTGCATTGCAGGTAGTACAGTGAAGGTTTGCTGGATTGAGAGGGTACCTGGAATGATAGGGTTACCTATGAAGAGAGGCTGAGTAAATTGGGTCTATGCTCACCAGAGTTTAGAAGAATGAGGGACGATCACATTGAAATGTACAAAATTCTGAGGGGGTTTGATAAGGTGGATGCTGAGAGATTGTTTCCATTGGTCGGGGAACCTAAAACACGGGGGCACAGTCTCCGGATAAGGGGCTGATCAATTAGGACTGAGATGAGGAGAAATTTCTTCACTTAAAGGGTTGTGAATCTTTGGAATCCTCTACCCCAGGGTGTTGTGGATGCTGCATAGTTGAATACATTTGAGGCTGGGATAGACAAATTTTGTGTCTCAGGGAATTAAGGGATATGGCGGGAAAATGGAGTTGTAACCCAAGGTCAGTCATGATCGTATTGAATGGTGGAGCAGGTTCGAGGAGCTGTGTGGTCATCTCCTGCTCCTATTTCTGATGTTATTATGTTCAGAGTCAACACAGATTTAGGGAAAGGAAATCATGAATGACAAATCTATGAGAGATTTTTGAGGATACAATGATCAGGTCAAGCAAAGGGGAACCAGTAGATGTTGTATATTTAGATTTTCAAAAAAGGTGCCACCCAAAAGGTCATTACAAAAATAGGCCTCATGGGATTGGGGTAATATATTAGCAAGGGTTGAGGGTTGGTTAACAGACAGAAAACAGAAAGTGAGAATAAACAGGTCATTTTCATGTTGCCAGATTGTTACTAGTGGGGTACCACAAGGGTCAGTGCTGGGTCTCAGCTATTTACAATCTATATAAATAGATGAGGGGACCAAGAGTAATGTATCCAAGTTTACTAATGGCACAAAGCTAGATGGGAAAGTTAGCTGTGAGAAGGATGCAAAAAGATTACAAGGAGATATAGACAGGATAAGTGAATGGGTAAAAAGGGACAATTTGAATATAATGACCAGGATTTTACAGCCCTGTCGTGGCGTGTCTCCCCCGCGGCGGATGCTGTGAGCCATTTAAATCTCCATTCAGTTTGGCGGGACCGCTGAGCGGGAGGGGCCATAAAATCCTGGCCCATGTGTTATCCACTTTGGGAGGAAGAATAGAAAAGCAGAATATTTTTTAAATGGTGAGAGATTTGGAAATGTTGATATTCAGAGGGACCTGGGTGTCATTGCACAGTTCAGAAAGTTAACATGCAGGTACAACAAGCAATTAGGAAAGAAAATGTAATGATAGCCTTGATTGCAATGGGGTTGGAATATAAGAGTAAAGAACTCTTGCTGCAATTAAATAGGGTCTTGGTGAGACCTCACTGTGTACAGTTTTGGTCTCCTTACCTAAGGAAAGATACACTTGCCTTTGAGGAGATGCAACAAGGGTTCACTGGGATTCCTGGGTTGGGAGCGTTGCCCTGTGAGGAGGGATTGAGTAAACTGGGTCTATACTCCCTGGAGTTTATTGGTGGTGAACTCGTTGAAACAGAAAATCCTTAAGGAGCTTGAGAAGATCGATGCCACAATCTCAGGATAAGGGGTCAGCAATTTCGGATGGAGGTGAGGAAAAATTTCTTCTCTCAGAGAATTGTGAATCTTTTTGTGTACTAAGGGAATTAAGGATATAGGGTTAGTGCGGGAATCTGGAGATGAGGCAGAAGATCAGTCATGATCTTATTGAATGGCAAAGGAAGGTGCCGAATGGCCTCCTCCTGCTCCTATTCACTTATGTTTTGATGTGTCCTGACATTCAGTGTCTGCCTACCAGGTCTCAATGCAACAAATTACATTCATATAGCACGTTTAATGTAGTAAATGTCCCAAGGTGGGACATTTGTTACACAATGTTTATTGTCACACATGGTGGCAATAAAATTTGACACCTTGCCACATAAGGAGGTTTTGGCCTGGATTTTCATCCTTGAGGCAAGCAGGGGGAGTTGGGGAAATTCCCGGTTCGGACCGCCTCGAGTGAAAGTGCCCGCAAACGTGGAATCTTCACTTCATGGGTGCAGGCTGGAATCAGGTCAGTTGTCCCGGGAAGAAGTGTGGAGGTAGTCACGGCAGCTGCCAGGGACCTTGGGACTTTGTCTCAGCTAAAATAAAAACACAAAGACCCTCTGTCCCCTACCCCCCACACTCCCCTCACCCCACAAACACTCTCATCAATGTCACCTCATTCCCCCCAACCAACCCCCAAGGGCCCTCATGCCCCCATGCCCCTCTACCCACCCCCTATGTCACCTCATTCCCCCTATGCCAAACTCCTCCATCCCCATGGACCCACTGAACACTTTCTAGAACCAATGAACCCCCATAGTATAAACTGGGGATGTGTAAAAAAAAACTCTTGAAGAAAAGTCATTCGTTGAGAAGTTTCTCCTGTTGAAAAAAGTCTGAAGTGCAAACTAATAAAAGTGTTAATCATCCAGGCCCTTTGAAGTTTCAAAAACCACAAACCACAAACCACAGGAGACGAATGCATTTAACTTGCGTAAACAAGCATTGTGAACTTGTCAGCAGAGATCAGAAAGCCTGAGCTGTCAATCAAAGAAAGTTTCCTCTGGGGTGCATTAGAATACCTGTCTGGGTTCTCAGTCAGGCTTCAGTATGTATCAAATCAGCTGCTTTGTCCTTGAAAGAAGGAACCCTGCCGTCCTTACCCAGTCTGAGCCTGTACTACAAAACACTTACAATATTACAACATTACAAACTCTTCAAAAGTTCTTCACTGGCTGCAAAGCACGTTGGAATGTTCAGAGCTCCTGAACGGGGCTATAGAAATGCAAGTTCTTTCTTTCCAGTGTGACTCCAGTCCCAGAGCAGCATGGATTAACTCCTAACAGTAAGCCACTGAGCTGGATGCAAGCCGTTCCATAGGGATCCCAGACCACAGCCCACACCACCTTCTCAAAGGAGAATAGGGACATCCTGTGAATTCCAGAATTCCCAGCAACACCCAACACCCTGAACTGATCATTTAACATGTCCTGGGCTCTGGGAGAAAATTCATTTCAAAGCTTGATGAAAAGCTGAAATAACTATCTGCCCACTATGCAGACATTGAACAGATGAGCAGCTTGATTTCCCCACTATTTCATTCCCGAACACAACGGAACTCTAACAGAGGCATAGACAGATGATGACTGAGGTTTATGGAAGCTGGTGTCGCATTGCATTGGCGTTGAACCCCATCAAACACTCCCAGCACAGGTACAACACAGGGTTAGATACAGAGTAAAGCTCATTCTACACTGTCCCCATCAAACACTCCCAGCACAGGTACAACACAGGGTTAGATACAGAGTAAAGCTCATTCTACACTGTCCCCATCAAACACTACCAGGACAGTTACAGCACGGGGTTAGATACAGAGTAAAGCTTCCTCTACACTGTCCCCATCAAACACTCCCAGGACAGGTAGAGCACGGGGTTAGATACAGAGTAAAGTTCCCTTTGCACTGGCCCAACAAACACTCCCAGGACAGGTACAGCACGGGGTTAGATATAGAGTAGAGCACCCTCCTCACTGTCCCCATCAAACTCTCCCAGGACGGGTACAGCACAGGATTAGATACAGAGTACAGCTCTCTCTACACTGCCCACATCAAACACTCTCAGGACAGGGACAGCATGAGGTTAAGTACAGAATAAAGCTCCCTCTACACTGTCCCCATCAAACACTCCCAAGTCAGGTACAGCACGGTGTTAGATACAGAGTAAAGCTCCATCTACACTGACTCAATCAAACATTCCCAGGAGAGGTACAGCACACATTTAGATACAGAGTAAAGCTGCCTCTATACTACCCACATCAAACACTCCCAGGGCATGTACAGCACAGAGTGAAGCACAGAATAAAGCTCCCTCTACAGTGTCCCCATCAAACACTCCCACATCAGGTACAGCACAGGGTTAGATACAGAGTAAAGCTCCCTCTACACTGTCCCCATCAAACACTCCCAGGACAGGTACAGCATGGGGCTAGATACAGAGTAAAGCTCCCTCTACACTGTTCCCATCAAACACTTCCAGGACTGGTGCAGAACGGGTTAGATAAAGAGTAAAGCTCCATCTATACTGTCCACATCAAACACTCCCAGGATAGGTACAGCACGGGGTCAGGCACAGAGTAAATCTACCTCTACACTGTCCCCATCAAACCCTCCCAGGACATGTACAGTACAGGATTAGATACAGTTTTTAAGCTCCCTCCACACTGTCTCCATCAAACACACCCAGGACAGGTACAGCATGAAGTTAGACACAGAGTAAAGCTCCCTCTACACTGTCCGCATCAAACACTCCCACGAGCGGTACAGCACAGGTTTAGATGTAGAATAAATCTCCCTCTACACTGTCTGCATCAACCCCTCCCAAGGCAGGTGCAGCATGGAGTTAGACACAGAGTGAAGCTCCCTCTACACTGTCCACATCAAACACTCCCAGGGCAGGTACAGCACGGGATTAGACACAGAGTAAATCTCCCTCTACACTGTCCACATCAAACACTCCCAGGGCAGGTACAGCACGGGGTTAGATACAGAGTAAAGTACCCTCTACACCGTCCCCATCAAACCCTCCCAGGACGGGTACAGCACGGGGTTAAGTACAGAATAAAGCTCCCTCTACACTGTCCTCATCAAACACTCCCAGGATATGTACAGTACAGGATTAGATACAGTCTAAAGCTCTCTCTACACTTTCTCCATCAAACACACCCAGGACAGGTACAGCATGGAGTTAGACACAGAGTAAAGCTCCCTCTACACTGCCCACATCAAACACTCCCAGGTCAGGTACAGCACGGGGTTAGATACAGAGTAAAGCTCCCTCTACACTGCCCCCATCAAATACTCGCAGGACAGGTACAGCACAGGGTTAGATACAGAGTAAAGCTCCCTCTACACTGTCTGCATCAAAAACTCCCAGGACAGGTACAGCACAGGGTCAGGCACAGAGTAAAGTTCCCTCTACACTGTCTGCATCAAAAACTCCCAGGACAGGTACAGCACAGGGTTAGATACAGAGTAAAGCTCCCTCTACACTGGCTGCATCAAAAACTCCCAGGACAGGTACAGTACAGGGTTAGATACAGAGTAAAGCTCCCTCTACACTGTCCCATCAAACACTCCCAGGATAGGTACAGCATGGGGTTAGATACAGAGTAAATCTCCCTCTACACTGTCCCCATCAAACACTCCCAGGACAGGTACAGCACATGGTTAGATACAGAGTAAAGCTCCCTCTACACTGTCCCATCAAACACTCCCAGGGTAGTTGGCACCACTGGGCTAGATAGAGAGTAATGCTTCCTTTCTGTCTCTCTCTCTCTCTCTCTCTCTCGCAATATCCCTTTTCCTCACTGTTGTTATTGATTTCCAAGACACACAATCAAACTTTCCTCCCTAAATCTCTCCCACTCTCTACATGGCTTTCCTGCTTTAAGACTCTCCTTAAAACCTACCTCACTGTCCAAACTTTTGGTCATTTGCCCTAATATCGCATTCTGTGTTTCAGTGTCACACTTTCTGTAATGGTCCTATGAAGCGCTTGGGATGTTTCATTCCTCTAATGGTGTTATATAAATACAAGTTGCTCTTGTTGAAATATGGTTATTCCCGGTGCTTGAGTCAGGATGAAAGAATTTCAGAATACCTCCTTAAAAAGGTGCAGTCACCTGGGCATCACCCTCGCCTGTAAACAGGCCCCATGGGTGTGAAATCAGTACCACCCTCTCTGCCACTGCCGGATCCACACACGATGGTAATGCCTCTTCCTAAACACTCCCGCACTCCCTCCAATTAGTCTGCCTGCTGGAACCTGCACATGAGGCCGCTGGCAGCTTTTGAGCGCTCTCACCTTACCTTTGTCGCAATGACCAGAGGCAGGGGTAACAATAGAAGTGGAACCAGGAATATAACCAGCTGGCTTCTGAAAGCCCAGACAATTCTCCAACAGGAATCCATTGCTTCAGGCAGTGTCTGAACACACGCCTCTTCAACACCGTGTGAGCTGCATCAGAGCAGAGGGCAGGAGTGCTTTATCTATAACAGAGAAGCAATTAAACATTAACCTACCCATTTTTAACCTGCCAGCAGAATATTTTGACCTCAATGGGAGGGGCAGGCATTACAGAATTTATGAGTACCATAGCAGCTTCCTGAAGGAGCAAAGTGTCACAATGTTGGTTTCCAATGTGCGGGAGTTTGTGGGCTAGAGTTTGGATTGTATTAACAAAGTTTTCATCTCCCAGACTGGCCGACTGTTCACACCGGCCCCTCTACCTCCCTGGACTCATTCAAATGTCAGTCCTTCTTCATCGGGGATTTAGGTGAAAGGTTTGCTTGGGCCATTCCTACTCCTGTTTCCCGTGTTCCCAGGATTCAGACTGGGGGCTCTTTCCTCTAGAAAAAAAGACCGAGGGGTGACCTGATAGAGGTCTTTAAAATTATGGAATAATTTATGGAATAATATAGACGTAGACAACAGCAACTTATTTAGCGCCTTTAACACAATGAAACATCCCAAGGTACTTGACAGGAGTGTTAAAAAACAAAGTGTGACACTGAGCCACAGAAAGGAATATCAGGGCAGACGACCAAAGCTTGGTCAAAGAGGTAGATTTTTAAGAAGTGTCTTAAAGATGGAAAGCGCGTAGGCAACTGAAGACACAACCACCAATTGTGGAGTGATTAAAATCAGGGGTGTCCACGAGGCAGAATTAGAGGAGTGCAGAGATCTCAGAGGGTTGTGGGGCTGGAGGAGATTACAGAGATAGGGAGGGGTAAGGCCATGTAGAGGGATTTGAAAACAAGGGTGAGAATTTTCAAATCGAGACGTTACTTGACCAGGAGTGTACAGCACAATCTCATCTGACTCTGAAGGTTGACAGTTCAAGTGCCACTCAAGCACAGGGATCAAGGCTGGCACTCTAGTGCAGTACCGAGTGAATGCTGCACTGCCACAGAGGTTGTCTTTCAGATGAGACGTTTAGCTGAGGCCTTGTCTGCCCTCCAGATAAATGTAAGGGATCCCACAGCCGCCATTTTGAATGTGAGAAGGGGAGTTGTCCCCAGTGTCCTGACCAATATTGACCCCTCAAACAACACCACCAAAAGATTACCCGGTCATTACTGACTGGAGCAGCTGCTGTGCGCAAGGCTGCCATGTTCCTTACGTTACGACAGAGACGACAATAATGCTTCATAGTCTGGAAAGCATTTTGGGATTGCTGATTGTTGTGAAAGTGCCTATAGAAATGAAAATCTTTCTATCTTTCCTTTATCCAATCCTGGGACAGGGCAGAGAGAGAAGGATTGAGTTAACAAATTGGAATTGTAGGGAAAGGGTTAACCAGTCTGTCCCAGTCTGCTAATGTTATACTCTCCTTGGTACAATTATTACTGATTCCTCTTCATGTTGCGGTTATGTTCACCTTTGCCTATTCAAAAAGAAAATATAAATCAGTTTAGATGCAGTGACCAGCAAACTGTTGAACTAAGACAATTTTATCAGTTTAATCACTTTAGTAAGACCATCTATTTCCATATAAATATACAAATGACCACGTATAATAATCATATGCTGTTTATATCTGTCCAGACTGCTTTGATTGGTCCGTTCAAGAGGTGCATCTGTTGATTGATTTATTTGGTGGGTGGAGTAAAGCAACGCTCATTCCCCGAATGTTACAAATTTTTAAAGTGTTTAGTTAACCAATTATCATCCCACTGGTACAGAACAACAGAGTTTTTCATGACAGCCTCACCAAACATAAAAACACAGGACAAACAGTAAAACAGTTCTGAAGGAAACCCACCATGAAAACATTGTGCTTTTTAGCAGGAGATTGGTACTGTATCTGTCGGACTGATAATGAAAAGTTTCACTTGTTGATATAGGGGTTATAGTGAAGGATAAGGGGTGAATTAATTGAAGGTTTTGGGATTTTGACAGGAATTGATAGGATGGATAGAGAGAAACATTTCTTGCTGGTGAGGCTGAGTCTAGGACACGGGGACATAACTTCACAGTCAGAGCCAGGCCACTCAGGAGAGAGGTTAGGAAACATTTCTTCACATAAAGGGTGGTAGAAGTGTGGAAATCTGTCCCACCACAAGCTGTAGATCTGGAGCTCAATTAATCATTTTCTATCTGAGATCGATAATTTTTTATTAGCCAATGGTATCAAAGGTTATAGAACCAAGACATTGAATGGTGGAACAGGTTTGAGGGGCTGAATGGCCTCCTCCTGTTCCAAAAGAGGAGTTTCAGCAACGACTGAAGGACTGTTCGGGCTTGATTCTGGGTAAGGAAAGGCAGGCCCACTGCTGCTGCATGGATCCGGAGGCTGGTGAGGTCAGAGCGAGGTGCAAGTGGGTTTTGTGCAAGAAACAACTTTAGTGGAATGAGGGAGCTGTTTATCCAGGGCGCGCAGCGGTAGAGAAACCTCTCTATCTCTGGGACCAAATCAAGCAAGCGTTCAAATCCCGTGTTGCGTGTCCTTTGTTTTAGATAAAGATTCATGATGCTCTGGGGTCAATATTTAACCCCCAATCAACCGCACTGACAGAAAAGATGATCTGGCCATGACCATATTGCTGTTTGTCGGGTCTTGCTGTGCACAAATGATGCGTTTCCTACATTAGAACAGTAACTACACTTCAAATGATCTCACTGGTTGTAAAGCACTTTGAGACACCCTGCGGCTGTGCATGGTGCTATAGAAATGAAAGTTTTTCTTTTTTTTTCATTTCCTCAACAGGTTTTGAACCTCTCTTAAACTTCACTCAAATATAAAGTGCCTCAGTTTCTTGAATATTTCCTCATAACTAAGGACTCTCATCCCTGGTATCAACTCAATGAATCTTTATTGAATGACCATGTAAATACGGCGCTTAGTGGTGCAGAGTGCTCATGGAGTATCAGGAGTCAATAATCTGTAAAAAGTAATTAATCAACTCAAGGAGCTGTCATCCTGACCCCAAAATGACATTTTCCTTGAGTTTTCCTTGAGCTATAAGTATGTGTTCAGAGATGAGACTACCTTTGGGGCTGTGTCTCAATTAAGTCTAAAAGTGGTAAGTAGCAAAGCGTATGGGGGGGAAGATATTAAGGCAGCGTTTGACCGAGTGTGGCATCAAGGAGCTCGAGCAAAATTGAAGTGAATAGGAATTGGGGAAAACTCTCCACTGCTTGGAGTCATACCTAGCACAAAGGAAGTTGCTATATAAATGAACGCTCTTCTTTCCTTTCTTCCAGAGAGACTCGGGTTATAATTTTGAATGCCTGTGTTTCGTGTGCTTTGATTTGAACTGAGCGATAAGGTCATTGGGTAATGCTGATGGGAATTCAGTTAACATTCCAGTCACATGATCAGATGGACTGAATGTTAATGTACAGACACAGTCGGCGGTATTTAATTATTATACCTTTATCTTAATCCTTCCATCTGACACAATCTACACAATTCTATGCTATATCACTATATAAAAGTTTAAATTATCCTTATATGGGGCTTTATTTTTGACTTATCCCCTATCAATAACTTCAGTTTTAACACGTTCTCTTTCCTTAGACCAGTATAACTCCCCAATTTCGTTACCTCACTGATAGTTTCATGAGATACATATAGGAACAGGCCACTCAAATCTATTCCACTACTCAATGAAGTCATGGCTGGTCTGTATCCTAACTGCTTTACTTGCCTTGGATCCACATCCTCACATACCTTTGGCTAGAAAAAGCTTTCAATCTTGGATTTAAAATGATTAATTGAGCTCCAGAATCGACTGTTTTCTGGGGAGACAGTTCTACACTTCTACTACCCTTTGTGTGAAAAAATGTTTCCTAACCTCTCCCCTGAGTGGCCTGGCTCTGATTGTGAGGTTATTGTCCTAGACTCGCCCTCACCAGCAAGAAATGTTTCTCTCTATCCACCCTATCAATTCCTATCAAACTCCCAAAACCCTCAATTAATTCACCCCTTATCCTTTACTATAACCTCTATATCAACAAGTGAAACTTTTCATTATCAGTCCGACAGATACAGTACCAATCTCCTGCTAAAAAGCACGATGTTTTCGTGGTGCCTTCCATCTACATTAATTTGTTAACTCAATGCCTCTCCTTCTGCTCTGTTCCAGGATTGGATAAAGGAAAGAGAGAAATATTTTCATTTCTATAGGCACTTTCACAACAATCGGCAATCTCAAAACGCTTTCCAGATGATGAAGCACTATTGCCGTCTCTGTTGTAACGTAAGGAACATGGCAGCCTTGCGCACAGCAACCTCTCCAGTCAGTGATGACTGGGTAATCTGTTTTTGGTGGTGTTGTTTGAGGGGTAAATACTGGCCAGGACTCCCCTTGAAAATAGCAGCCATGGGATCCTTTATATCCACCTGAGAGGGAAGACATGGGTCTTGTTTTAATGTCTGATCTGAAAGACAGTATCTGTGGCAGTGCAGCATTTCCTTGGTACTGCATTTGATTCTTATGTACAAATTGCATACAAAGAGTGGGGTTTGAACTCACAACCTTCTGAGCCAGAAGTGAGACTGTTACCTGCTGAGCCACAGCTGACACAAGTGGACAACTCTCTCTCTGCTCCTTGCCAATATTACCTTTTGCCCTGTCTGAAGCTGGTTGAGCTGGAACCATGGCCCATTCTGTTTCTCTTTTCCCAGACACCTGGGGGAATGAGAACAGTTGTAGCCAACATTGCTATGTCTGCCTGATGTCAGGTAGCTCAGTACAGATCTGCTCTCTATGGGTCCTCCGATATCAGCTGGTACCTTTACCCAGTGAGTCCTTAGGTAGCAACCCAGATCCTAAAGGATTAAAAACTAACAACATCAATATATGGAAGCATTGCTTCCTGGATTGCAAATTACAGATCAGCACTGCACACCTTTCCAATTCCAACATTGAATTGCGTGGAATGTCCAGCAGGGAAAAAGGCCATCCGACCCAGCTGCTCTGTGCTGGTGTTTATGCCCCACATGAGGCTCCTCCCACCCTCTCTTCATCTCACCCCATCATCATATCCTACTATTCCTTTCTCCTCATGTGTTTATCAGGCTCTCCTTACATGCATCTCTGTTATTTGCTGCCCTTGCTAGTGACGCTCACATCCCATGAACAAATAAAAAAGAAAATGCCTCGATCCACCACCCCCTGTGAGATCCCACATTCTCACTGAGTAAAGAAGTTTCTACTGAATTCCCCATTAGATTTATTAGTGACTATCTTATATTGATGAGCCTTAGTGCTGGTCTCCCGCCCCACAAGTGGGAAACATCTCCTGCATCTCTTGAGCTCATCCAAAACTCTTAACTGACACCAAGTCCCATTCCCCTAACCCCCCTGTGCTTGCTGACCCACATTGGCTCTCGGTCAAGCAACAGCTTGATTTTAAAATTATCATTCTAGTTTTCAAATCTCTCCTTAGCCTCGCCCCTCCCTCTCTCTGTAATCTCCACCAGCCCCACAATCCTCCAATTCTCTGCACTCCTCCAATTTTGGCCTTTTAGAAATCCTCGATTTTAATTGCTGCCCTGTTGGTAATAGCGCCTTCAGTTGCCTAGACCCTAAGCTCTGGAATTTCTTCCCTAAACCTCTCCCCACCTTTACCTCGCCTCCGCCCTTAAGATGCTTCTGAAAATCTACCTCTTTGACCAAGCTTTGGTCATCTGCCCTGATATTTCTTTATTGGCTCAGTGTCACACTTTGTTTTATAACACTCCTGGCAAGTACCTTGGGACGTTTCATTGTGTTAAAGATGCTAAATAAGTTGCTGTTGTCCACGTCTATCGAAACCCTTCCATAATTTTAAAGACCTCTATCAGGTCACCTCTCAGTCTTTTTTTCTAGAGGAAAGAGCCCCCAGTCTAAATCCTGGGAACACGGGAAACAGGAGTAGGAATGGCCCAAGCAAACCTTTCCCCTAAATCCCCGATGAAGAAGGACTGACATTTGAATGAGTCTAGGGAGGTAGAGGGGCCGGTGTGAACAGTCGGCCAGTCTGGGAGATTAAAATTTTGTTAATACAATCCAAACTCTAGCCCACAAACTCCCGTACATTGGAAACTGACATTGTGACACTTTGCTTCCTCAGGAAGTTGCTATGTTATTTATAAATACTTTAATGCCTGCCCCTGTCATTGAGGTCAAAATATTCTGCTGCCAGATTAAAAATGGATAGGTTAATATTTAATGGTTTATCTGTTATAAATAAATCACTCCTGCCCTCTGCTCTGATACAGCTCACACGGTGTTGAAGAGGTGTGTGTTCAGACACTGCCTGAAGCAATGGACTCCTGTTGGAGAATTGTCTGGGCTTTCAGAGGCCAGCTGGTTAATGGATCCAGCAGTGGCAGAGAGGGTGGCACTGATTTCAGACCCATGGGGCCTGTTTACGGGCGAGAGTGCTGCCAGGTGATTGCACCTTTTTAAGGCGGTATTCTGAAATCCTTTCATCCTGACTCAAGCACCATGGTCACTAGGAATAGCTATATTTCCACAAGAGCAACATGTATTTATATAACACCTTCAGTGAAATGAAACATCCCAGGTGCTTCACAGGAGCATTACAGAAAGCGTGACACTGAGACACAGAATCTGATATTAGGGCAGATGACCAATGTTGGACTGCAGCAGTTCAAGAAGGCAACTCACCACCACCTTCTCAAGGGCAATTAGGGATGGGCAATAAGTGCTGGCCCAGCCAGCGAAGCCCATGTCCCATGAATGAATAAAAAACTGAACATCAGTGAAGCAGCTGGGTTTTTATGACAATCTAACAATTTCAAAAACTTATTTTAACATAGCAAGTGTAACAGAGCTAGACACCAGTCGCCACATTACTAGAAGGATATGGAGGTGTTGGAGAGGGTGCAGAGGAGGTTTACCAGGATGCTGCCTGGTCTGGAGGTTATTAGCTATGAGGAGAGGTTGGAGAAACTCGGATTGTTCTCACTAGAGCGACAGAGATTGAGGGGCGACTTGATAGAAGTTTACAAAATTATGAGTGGCATGGACGGAGTAGATAGTCAGAAGCTTTTTCCCAGGGTGGAAGAGTCAGTTACTAGGGGACATAGATTTAAGGTGAGAGGAGAAAACTATAGAGGAGATGTGCGGGGCAAGTTTTTTACGCAGAGGGTAGTGAGTGTATGGAATTCGCTGCCAGAGGAGGTGGTGGAAGCAGGTACGATAGTGGTGTTTAAGAGGCAGCTTGACAAATACATGAATAGGATGGGAATAGAGAGATACGGACCCCGGAAGTGCAAAATGTTTTAGTTTGACGGGCAACATGATCGGCGCAGGCTTGGAGGGCCGAAGGGCCCGTTCCTGTGCTGTACTTTTCTTTGTTCTTTGTTCTATCACTGAATGATACACAGATGGAGAGGTGAACGGAAGCTTGGTCAAAAAGGTCAGTTTTGAGGAGCTACTTAAAGGAAAAGAGCGAGATGGAGGCGTTTAGGGAGGGAAGTCTAAAACTTAAAGTCGAGGCTGCTGAAAGCATGGCCGCCATTGGCGGCCTAAACAAGATCTGTTAATTCTAAGGATTGAGCACCTTAGTTGAACTGAATGACCTTCCTTATTTACTCATGACTGTTTTGTGTGACCTGAACCTGTAGCAACCCCCCTCCCACCCCAGCGCCCCCTTCCCCCTGATATCCTTGCATTCTTACATTCTTGGACTCTCCTGTGCCCTCTGCTTCCATTGCTCCACCATTGGCAGCCCTGTTCTCAACTGCCTGGACTTTAAGTTTTGGAATTCCTTCCTCAAACCTCTCCGCCTCTCTATCCTCCCTTAAGACATTCTTAAAATACCTCTTGAGCCAAGCTTTTGGTCACCCTATGTGGCATGGTGTCAAATTTTATTTGATAATTGCTGCTATGAAGCACCTTGGGACATTTACTACATTAAAGGTGCTATATGAATGTAAGTTGTTGCATTGAGACCTGGTAGGCAGACACTGAGTGTCAGAAGGCATCAAACCATAAGTGAATTGGAGCAGGAGGAATCCATTCGGCACCTCAAGCCTGCTGTGCCATTCAATAAGATCATGACTGATCTTCTGCCTCATCTCCAGATTCCCGCATTAACCCCATATCCTTAATTCCCTTAGTACACAAAAAGATTCACAATTCTCTGAGTGAAGAAATTTTTCCTCACCTCCATCCGAAATTGCTGACCCCTTATCCTGAGACTGTGGCATCGATCTTCTCAAGCTCCTTAAGAATTTTCTGTTTCAACGAGTTCACCACCCATAAACTCCAGGGAGTATAGACCCAGTTTACTCAATCCCTCCTCACAGGGCAACGCTCCCATCCCAGGAATCCCAGTGAACCCTTGTTGCATCTCCTCAAAGGCAAGTGTATCCTTCCTTAGGTAAGGAGACCAAAACTGTACACAGTGAGGTCTCACCAAGACCCTATTTAGTTGCAGCAAGAGTTCTTTACTCTTATATTCCAACCCCATTGCAATCAACATTACATTTGCTTTCCTAATTGCTTGTTGTACCTGCATGTTAACTTTCTGAACCGTGCAATGACGCCCAGGTCCCTCTGAATATCAACATTTCCAAATCTCTCACCATTTAAGAAATATTCTGCTTTTCTATTCTTCCTCCCAAAGTGGATAACACATGGGCCAGGATTTTATGGCCCCTCCCGCTCAGCGGTCCCGCCAAACTGAATGGAGATTTAAATGGCTCACAGCATCCGCCGGATGACAGGGCTGTAAAATCCTGGTCATTATATTCAAATTGTCCCTTTTTACCCATTCACTTATCCTGTCTATATCTCCTTGTAACCTTTTTGCATCCTTCTCACAGCTAACTTTCCCATCTAGCTTTGTGCCATTAGTAAATTTGGATACATTACTCTTGGTCCCCTCATCTATTTATATAGATTGTAAATAGCTGAGACCCAGCACTGACCCTTGTGGTACCCCACTAGTAACAATCTGGCAACATGAAAGTGACCTGTTTATTCTCACTTTCTGTTTTCTGTCTGTTAACCAACCCTCAATCCTTGCTAATATATTACCCCAATCCCATGAGGCCTATTTTTGTAATGACCTTTTGGGTGGCACCTTTTTGAAAATCTAAATATACAACATCTACTGGTTCCCCTTTGCTTGACCTGCTCGTTGTATCCTCAAAAATCTCTCATAGATTTGTCATTCATGATTTCCTTTCCCTAAATTTGTGTTGACTCTGAACATAATAACATCAGAAATGGGAGCAGGAGTTGACCACACGGCTCCTCGAACCTGCTCCACCATTCAATACGATCATGGCTGACCTTGGGCTACAACTCCATTTTCCCGCCTACTCCCCATATCCCTTAATTCCCTGAGACACAAAATTTGTCTATCCCAGGCTTAAATGTATTCAGCAATGCAGCATCCACAACACTCTGGGATAGAGAATTCCAAAGATTCACAACCCTTTAAGTGAAGAAATTTCTTCTTATCTCAGTCCTAGTTGATCAGCCCCTTATCAAGAGACTGTGCCCCAGTGTTTGAGATTCCCCGACCAATGGAAACAATCTCTCAGAGTCCACCCTATCAAACCCCCTAAGAATTTTGTACATTTCAATGTGATCGTCCCTCATTCTTCTAAACTCTGGTGAGCATAGACCCAATTTACTCAGCCTCTCCTCATAGGTAACCCTCTCATTCCAGGTACCCTCTCAATCCAGCAAACCTTCACTGTACTACCTGCAATGCAAGTACATCCTTTCAGAGACCAAAACTGCGCACAGTACTCCAGGTGTGGTTTCACCATAACCCTGTACTGTGGTAGCAATTCTTCCTTATTCTTGTACTCCAATATTCTGAGAATAAAGGTCAACATGCCATTCGTTTCCTAATTGCTTGCTGTACCTGTATGCTTTTTGTGTCCCTTGTACAGGTACACCCAAGTCTCTGTGAACATCAACATTTACAAGTTTCACAACTCTTAAAAAATATTTTGCTTTTCTATTCTTACTACAAAAGTAAATAACTTCACACATACTCAAATATACTCCATCTACCACCTTGTTGGCCATTCACTTAACCTGTTTATATTTCTTTATAGCCTCTTTGTGTCCTCCTCATAGCTGACATGCCCATCTAGCTCTGTATTGTAAGCACCTTTCAATAAATTACCACAAAAGCAAAATACTGCGGATGCAGTATTACTCCCTGTCTCTTCATCTACGTTGTTAATATAGATTGTAAATAGCTGAGGCCCTAGTAATGATAATTGTGGCACTCCACTGTCACAGCCTGCCAATTTGAAAATGCCCCATTTATCCCTACTCTCTGTCTCTTGTTAACCGATCCTCTATCCATGCTAATATATCACCCCGAACTCCATGAACCCTTATCTTGTGTATTAACTTTTTGTGTGGCACCTTATCAAATGCCTTTTGGAAATCCAAGTATAACACATCTACTGATTTCCCTTTTTCTAATCTGCTAGTTACATCCTTAAAAACTCTAATAAATTTGTCAAACACGATTTCCCTTTTGTAAAACCATTTTATCCCTCTTTAGTCTCTCCCTCCTTTGTTGAAAACTGGTGTTAAAGTTGTTAACTTCCAACCTGATGACTGTTCCCGAACCTAAGTAACTTTTGAAAATCATATCTGGCATATCCACAATCTTTGTAGTTATCTCTCTTCGAGCCCTAGAATGCGGCCATCGTTTGGCCTGGGGATTTGTTGGATTTTAGTACCCTAGGTTTCCCCAGTGCTTTTTCTCTACTGATATCATGGGGAGGTGGTGGCATAGTGGTATTGTGTCACTAGACTAATATTCCAGAGACCCAGGGTAATTTTCTGGAGACCCAGGTTCAAATCCCACCATGGCTGATGGTGAAATTTGAATTCAATAAAAATCTGGAACTAGAAGTGAACCATGGGTTGATTGTTGTAAAAACCCATCAGGTTCACTGATGCCCTTTAGGGAAGGAAATCTGCCATCCTTACCTGGTCTGGCCTACATGTGACTCCAGACCAATAGCAAATCCCAGCCTCAAATGTTCCTCATTTTCATTAACCCCTAAGTTACTGCCCATTTCCGCTATGTAAGTTATGTCTTCCACTGTGAAGACACACAAAATATTTCTTCAATGTCTCTGCCATTTCCTCATTCTCCGTGATACGTGCTTCTGCTTTAGTTACTCTCCTTTTTATATACTTATAAGAACTCTAACAATTGTTTTTCATATTTCTGGCTAGTTTACTGTCATATTTTATTTTTCCCCTTTTTATCAACTTTTCAGTAGCTCTTTGCCGATTTCTAAAACACTTCCAATCCTCAGACTTACTCCTATTCTTTGCAATAGAATAAGGTTCTTTGTTTAGTCATACATTATCCTTTAGTTTCCAATTAACCTAGGGTCTCTCTCCACAGATGCTGCCAGACCTGCTGAGTTTTACCAGCTCTTTCTGCATTCCAGCGTTTGCAGTATTTTGCTTTTAAGCTAGGGTTGGATCTATCTTGCTGAGTTTTTGTTTTTTTAATGGACTGTATTTTTGTGGAACATTTTGAATTCTTAAAAATGTTTCCCATTGTTTATTTATGGACATATCTATCAGTCTATTTATCCAATCAATCTTATCCAGCTGTCCTCATACCTATATAATTGGCTTTGTTTAAGTTTAAGATTCATGTTTGAGATTGGAGTATGTCGCTTTCAAACTTATTCTGAAATTCAATTGTATTTTGATCACTATTTCCTTGTGGATCGTTTACTATGAGATTACTGATTAACCCTGCTTCATTGGACAATAGTAGATCTAAAATAGCTTCACCCCTAGTTTGTTCCAAAATGTATCGCTCCTGGAAACTGTCACAAAAGTCATCTTCCAGATCACCTTTGTTAACTCGATTGGTCCAGTCCATATGAAGATTAAAGTCCCCCATGATTATAACATTCTCTTTGTTACAAGCTTGGCCTAATTATAGTAACCTTTCCAATGTCCTGCTAACACATCTCACATACTGTACCAAATGTTTAGTTACAATTTATTTACTTATTTCTTCCAAAATTTTTATTTCTTTAATGATAAACATTGCAAAATGCTCTCACTAATTATAATTCCTGGACATCATCTAGAAGCACCAGCACAATTGATTGGTATCCCATCCATCATCTTAAACATTCACTTCCTCCACCACCAACACACAGTGTCAGCAGTGTGTTGTATATACAAGATGCACTGCAGCAGCTCACCAAAGCCCCTTCGACAGCACCTTCCAAACCCACAACCTCTACCACCTTGAAGGACAAGGGCGACAGATAGATGGGGACACCACCATCTGCAAGTTCCCCTCCAAGCCACTCACCATCCTGACTTGGAAATATATTGCTGTTCCTTCACTGTCGCTGGGTCAAAATCCTGGAACTCCCTCCCTAACAGCACTGTGGATGTACCTACACCACATGGACTGCAGCGGTTCAAGGCAGCAGCTCACCACCACCTTCTCAAGGGCAAACAGGGATGGGCAATAAATGATGGCTCATCCAGCGATGAGCACAACCCAAAGACTGATAATAAAATATACACAATGTAGTGAATTATAGAATATTGAGAATCTCCTGTAGAGCTGCTAGTTGTTGACACAGTGATATATTTAAACAGGAACGTTATAACAAGCAGTGTAGCAGGAATGATTGAGCTGCTTACATACAAGAATGTTCCCCTTTAAGATTATGAAAGGACAATTGTTCTGCATTCTGGATATCAAGGCTTAGATCAATTCGAGGTCAAGTTGATCTAGTTTCTCGTTTTGATGGGTGATTGTAAACGTTAATCAGAGAACGTATTGGACGTTTTACTCTCCGGCCGCGATGGTGGGTTTTCACGCTGTATCGCCCCAATCCGGCCGCATTACTTATGCGTTCCCGAGAAACACATCATTTCCATGGCAGGTGGGCTCTCATTCACCCGCCATACCATCACCCGCCACTTCATCACGCCAGGCGCCATATTTAAAGTCCAGTTACGTGTATACATCTCAGTGCTTCCAGCTCACAGCTACTGCAGGGAAGATGTCCACGAAACACGAAAAGATTGTAGCCCCCAGGTTTAATAACGCGTCACTGGAATGCCATTTGGACGCCGTGGAGGCCTCCCATGATGCATTCTATCCCCGCTCTGGCCACAGGATGGGCAGCAGCATCACCAATCCAGCATGGCAGGTGGTGGCAGCGGTGGTTGGTTGTCCATCCACTGCAGGTAGAGGATGAATGATCCATACAGCCAGGGTACGGTAACCATCTCATCACTCTAAACTCACATACTCAAGCCCATCACACATTCACTGGCATCTCACTCTCTGCCAGCTCAAGGGACACCACCACCCATTCTCTCACACACACCCTCACATGTCCATCTGGCCTCATCTCCTCTGGAGACTGCCTCCTCAGCCCTCAGCATCTTGAGGCCACTTCCACAGATCAACACGTGCCCCCACACCCACCCTGGGATACCCCCCCTTCCCCAGTACAGCCCTTGCCCTGCAGCCTCTTCCCTTCCCTGCGGCCTCCTCTCCCCCTTCCCCATCAAGCCCTAGCCCTGCAGCAGTTGAACAGCCAACACACGGCTGATCTGGTAGGTGGAGACCTGCCCATGATCCCCCACTAAAAGTGATGTGGTGCTGCCTGTGAAGCCTGGCACTGATGGCCACGAGTGCTGTCCGAAGCAAGGTAGGTGTGTGTTCCCGCCGACGTGGGTGGACGATCCAGCGGGGGTGGGGTGGGGTGCGGGATGAATCTGGCAGGCTGGCCTTATAATGATCCGCTGATGTATTACAATGAAGTTCCTGACGTCCAATGGTGGAAAATGCAGCCCGCCATTGGCGTGCGGAGCAGATGATTGCAAACTGGTTTCATGCCGTTGTGAAACCGATTGTGCCATATTGTCCGCTCACACCACCAGACACGCCTGACGCCAGCGGGCACAGAAAATCCCGGCCATTGTCACTGGGGAGGTTTCCTCTGTAGTTCATTGATCCTCATCCCTTTGCATTTTATTTGAGTTTCTCACATAATTCGCACATGGTGATATCTGACAGATAATAGTCACAGTAAATGCGTCTCCTATACCCATGTTAGTGGGATTTTGGCAGGGGATAAACCACTCTGCCTGTGGGCTGGGATTGTGTTGTTTGGGGCTGACCCCGTCGGAGTCCGGGGTGGGGGACGGGTCAGTGAGACGGTGCCTTATTTGAATAGGGTTGCCGGACATCAAAGGTCATGATGGGAACAGGCCGGTTCCTCAGGCAGGTCCAAGGCCTGACCAGCAAAGCTGCCGCCAAATTGAAGATAAAAGAAACCTGCATTTCTATAGCACCATTCACTATTTTAGGAATTAATTCCAGCCAATTAAGTACTTTTTGAACACCGTTCACCATTGTAATGTAGGAAACACGGCTTCCAATTTAAGCACAATAAGATTCCAAAAGCAACGTGACAAGGACCAGATAATCTCTTTTAGTGATTTTGGTTCAGGGATAAATATTGGTCCCAGGACACTAGGAGACCTCCTTTGCTCTCCAATAGCGAATACATCCCGGTGGGTATCTTTCACATGAAAGATAGCCTCTCCAACAGGGCAGCATTCCCTCAGTACTGACCCTGCGACTGTGCAGCACTCCCTCAGTACCGACCCTCCGACAGTGCAGCATTCCCTCAGTACTGACCCGCGACCGTGCAGCGCTCCCTCAGTACTGACCCGCGACCGTGCAGCGCTCCCTTAGTACTGACCCTGCGACAGTGCAGCACTCCCTCAGTACAGACTCTCCGACAGTGCAACACTCCCTCAGTACTGACCCTACGACAGTGCAGCACTCCCTCAGTACTGACCCTACGACAGTGCAGCACTCCCTCAGTACTGACCCTACGACAGTGCAGCGCTCCCTCAGTACTGACCCGCGACCGTGCAGCACTCCCTCAGTACTGACCCTGCGACAGTGCAGCACTCCCTCAGTACAGACTCTCCGACAGTGCAGCACTCCCTCAGTACTGACCCTACGACAGTACAGCACTCCCTCAGTACTGACCCTACGACAGTGCAGCACTCCCTCAGTACTGACCCTACGACAGTGCAGCACTCCCTCAGTACTGACCCTACGACAGTGCAGCATTCCCTCAGTACTGACCTGCGACCGTGCAGCATTCCCTCAGTACTGACCCTACAACAGTGCAGCGCTCGCTCAGTACTGCATTGTGAATGTTGGACTAGATATTGTGCCCAAGCTTCTGAAGTGGGGATTTGACCCAGGCGCTGAGTGCTCACCTCTGATACATGGCCCAGATGTGCCTGATCCTGAGAGGTGCTCACCTGTGCTCATTTTGAAGGTGTTCTGGCCTCCCGTGGTACAGAGGGTCAACTTGATGCCAGGGAGTCAGGAAACTTTCCCCTCACAACCCTCTGCAGGAACTCTCTGCTCTAATGGGGGTCATTGGTCTGGTAAAGGGCAGAGCAAAATTATTGTTCATCCAGCTTCCCCTTTAATGAATCTATAGTGTTCACCTCAACCACTCCGTGTGGTCGTGAGTTCCACATTCTCACCACTCTCCGGGTAAAGAGGTTTCTCCTGAATTCCCCATTGGATTTGGTAGACACTATTTTATATTGATGGCCACCAGTTCTGGTCTCTCCCACAAGTAGAAACATCCCTACGTTGACCCTAACGAACCCTTTTATAATCCTCGAACAGGTCACCACTCAGCCTTCTCTTTTCTATGAAAAGAGCCCCAGACTGTTTAATCTTTCCTGATAGTTCTAACCTCTCAGTTCTGGTATCATCCTAATCTTTGCATCTTCTCCAGTGCCTCTACATCCTTTTTATAATAGCGAGATCTGTACTGTGCACAGCGCTCCAAGCGTGGTCTAATCAAGCTTTGAGAGTCGTGTAACATAACTGTTCTGCTTTTCAAGCCTATCCTTCTGGAAATGACCAGAGGGTCCTTGGTTTGCTTTTTAATGGCCTGATTGAATAATATTGTAATATATTGGAGATATTGTAGTATATTAGAGAGATTATGCGAGATTGTCTAGGTTATAGTATACAGTGTTTACATTTACATTATTCACTACGGAACCACTAATTGTAAGATGATTCCCTGACGATCCATATTTTAAAGGTGGTGTTGGAACAGAGAGACTATTGGTTTGTACATATGCAAATCTTTGAAAGTGCTGGACAGGTTGTGAAGGCTTTAAAAAATCATTTGGGTTCTTGGCTTTATTCAGAGGCTTAGGGTACAAAAGCAAGGAAGTTATTCTGTTATCATCATTGTGGGGCTTAGATGGGTTGGAGGAAGGTGGTCTGGATTTACAGACACTGCTGGAGGCAAGGCTGTTGGTAAACTTTACCTTTCATTGAACATTCTTCTAACTATGTAGTTTTGTTGAAAGAAAATGATATTAACCTAGCACTGTTGAGCTACTATTCCCCACCACTTCAGAAAGGTCCAGCTCCACCAAGGCTAAGCACAAGGCTTCATTTAGAACTATCTCTCGGCATACTCTGTTGTCATGTGATCCTACATCACTGATGATGTATTCTGTCTATTTACATATTTAGCATTAGCCCTTCATTCTATATCTCCCCCCAAGTCTCTGACTCCATTAGGTACATTATTTACATTGTCCTACATCTCCCCCCTCCGAAGTCTCTATCTTCGTCTCTGGTTCAGAGAGATAACTGTTGTGGTGTTTCACCAATCTCCCCGATTTTGTTCTCTCAGAGGTTGTATAGGATTCAAGTTTTCAAGTTCTCCATGTTCTCTTTTGAACTCTGTACAGTCGTATACAAATCATCAGAGACTATTGGTTCTCTGTTTAAATTGTCTTCCTGATCGTCTGGGTAGTTAGTCCATTCCATTCTTGTAGATATGAGTGTGCTTCTGTTTCTTCTACTATTCCATTTTCAATCTCTACAAGGTAAAGTCGTGGATTTTGTGTTTTTTCCAGTATTTGGCCTTCTCAATTCTGGTCACGAATCCAGATGGATTCATCTGGCTGGAATTCTGGTAAATCGCACTCTCTTTGGTTTTGATTGTAGTTTCTGTTTTGATTTGCACAAACTCATCCATCACCTCCCTTACTCTCTCCATATCTGCTGCCTTGAGACATTGCATAAGTGTGTGTGGAAGAACAGGAAGATGAGTCTGATGGAGCCAGATCTTTCTGGGGAGGTGTGGAATGGTGGCTCGGCAGTGCTAGGTTGATATCACGTTCCTTCAACAAAGCTTTTATAGTTCTTATTCCTCTTTCAGCCTCTCCATTAGCTCATGGGTATCTGGTAAACTAGTCATATGGACAAACTGCGGGCCATTGTCTGAAATGACTAGGCCTAGAATGCCGTGTGTGGCAAAAATTCCTTTTAGTAATTTACTGAGTGATTGACTTAGTAATTTACTAATTTGCGGGGCAGGCTCGAGGGGCCGAGTGGCCTTCTGCTGCTCCTAATTCGTGTGACAGCTTCCGAGGTGGGCCCATGAAGATGTTTAACCTCAATCCATCTGGAGTAATAGTCAGCAACTAGGAGGAATGTCTTCTCTTTGAGCTCGAAAAGATCCATTCCAAAATGTTCCCGCAGTCTGGGTGGAAATGAGGATACCGTCAGCCGTTCCCATTGTTCCTGGCGATGCAGCTCGAAATCATTCACTCTAATGACTCTGAGATCCCCGGCCACCAGACTGAATTTCACGCTCTAGTGTGAACCTTTGTAAAGCCCAGGCATCCATGGTGTATTCTCTGAAGGATCTTGAGCCTGAGGACTCTGGGTATGACCAATCTCTCATCATAAATCAGCAGGTCGCCCGTGACACTGATTCGTCTTTAGTTGTTCAAAGCATTGTTTCTGGATGAGATTATTTGGAATATATTTTGGCCATCCATTTTTGCAGTATCCCAGAATGTTAGCACATTCTTCATCTACTTTTTGGGCCTTCCCAATTTCAGTTGGCCTCTGTTGGTGCTGGTAGAAATTCAGTTGTCAATGAGGTATAGGACTCTACATCCTCAACAAAATGTATGTCCCGCTGATCAGGCTTTTCAACAAGAATGTGTGACAATGTGTCCGCTGGTGTTTGTTGTTTTCCTTGCTCAGGCTCGTCCATTCGTTTCTTGCTTGATGCCAGCTGCCCTTACAGGTACTGAACTTGTGGTCCCTTCACTTGCTGTTCATGGGAAATCTTCTATCTGGTTTTCACATGGCTCTGGTGTTCCTGATTCAAAGTACTTGTTTTAGTCTTCTCGAGATCTCTGAATAGCCCTGGAAGTCCCGTCCTGAATCCTGTCGGTTTTCCTTGCTTTCTCAATTCTTCCACTTTATAGATGAGCTGTAGATCTGTACAAGCTTTTCAGCTTAACAGTAAACACCCTGGGTTGTGGATCATATACTAAGTTTCTGTGATTTCTCTTCCTTTGTACTGTAGTTTAGCAGTCAACTGTCCCTTGACCTTCAGTTGAATAACTCCTGGGCCATGGAGTTGTATGGCTGATGGCTGGAAGAAGTCTTGTTTGAGCAACTATTCTGTGACTGAAAGAATTGAAACCCCTGCTCCAGTGTCTATTTTGAAGTTTATTTTCTGTCCGTTGACCTAAATGTCTGCTTTTCAATAGTTCCCATTCGATTCTGTAATTTCTCCCAGTAATGGCACTTCATTGTATTTTTCGTCTTCAACTTCTTGAATGCTACATGATTTTAGTTCTTTCTTTTTTAATTTTTATGTTAGTAGCCTTTTGTTGTGATGTACAGATTTAAAATATCCTCCCCTCTAACAAGAATGGCATTCCACATTTTTGGCTGGACGTTCATCAGGCCAACCCAGCCTTTTCCCACCACTGCAAGATCACTCAGTAATAGCAGCTACCGCACCTGCTTCACTACTTCCCTCATTTGGATTAGATGTGCTGCTACAAAATGCACTGTATCAGCTGTTTTTCTCCACAAGATCTCTTTGTCACCTCAAATGCATATCTGATTTTGTTTTCTCGCTTCTGCCTGTCTTGTTAACTGCAAAGCCTTCGCTAGCATCAAACCTTCTTTCAACTACAAAAAAAATCTCCTCTAATACTCTTACAACAATGCAATTCCAAATTAATTTGTCTTTCAAGGCCCCATATTCACAATTCTCAACTAGTTGATTTAATTGTTAATGAAGGAATCTACGGCCTCTTCCAACCTTTAGGTATGTCTACTGAACTTTACCCTTTCCAGGCTGGTGTTCTGCCTGAGACTAAAATCGGTGTCAAAGGTTTTTATAACCTCTTCGTATGTAGTCACGTCTTCTTTTATGCCCTGCCTGATTGTTACATCATCTGCACTACTGTCGATGGCGTAGGGAAGGGTACTGACCTGTTCCTTGCTAGGCTTCTCTGCTAAGGTTCTGTACCTGGTAAACCTGCAACGCTAATTCTGTCACTTCTTGGCTTGGTCTGGGCCTTCCGCATGCTGAAAGCACTCTGGTAAAGGTAGGAATTTCTCTGTGGCTTTTCTGCACTCTAGCCTTTCTTTGAGTTCTGTTGGCGAATTTCCCATGCTGTCCTTGTCCCACAGTTGTTCCTCTTGTTGCTTTTTCCAGTTACTAGGCTCAATACTTGGTGCTTTTGCCTTTGTGTTTTCCACTGCCGCCATCTGTTATCATCGTTGTGGGTCTTAGATGAGTCCTTAGTCAGGATTTATAAAGACTGCTGGAGGCAAAGCTGATGGTAAACATTCAACCCTGCACAGTACAAGGCTTAGCTGTAGCTTTAATTGAAGTGTTCAAAATCGTGAAGAATATAGATCGAGTAAACAGGAGAAAGTGTTTCCAATGGTTGGAGGATCAGTAACCGGAGGGACACAGATTGAAGATAATTGGCAGCAGGACCCAGGGGGCAGAGGGGATACACCTGAGTGATACCAGGAATGAAATGTTTCAGTTTTGTGGTGAGACGAGAGAACAAGAGGAGGAGATGAGGATATTTGTAGGCAACAAGTTGTCGTGATCTGGAACGCGCTGCCTGAAAGGGCGGTGGAAACAGATTCAATAACAACCATCAACAAAGAATTGGATAAATGAAAAAATTGCAGGGGTGGGGAAAGAGTGAGGTGCATTGGGACTAAATGGATAGCTCTCTCAAAGGGCCAGCACAGACACAATGGGCCAAATGGTTTCTTTCTGTGTTAAAAGATTCCAGATATAATTCTAAAGGGTTGCAGAAACTCACCAAAGCTCCTTAGACAGCACCTTCCGAACTCGTGACCTCTACCATCTAGAAGGACAAGGGCAGCAGACACATGAGAATATCAGCATCTGCAAGTTCCCCCCCCAAGTCACTCACCATCCTGACTTGGAAATATATCGCTGTTCCTTCACTGTTGCTGGGTCAATATCCTGGAACTCCCTTCCTAACAGCACTGTGGGTGTACCTACACCACAGGGACTGCAGAAGTTCAAGAAGGCAGCTCACCACCACCTTCTCAAGGGCAATTAGGGATGGGCAATTGCCCACATACTGGGAATGAGTGAAAAAAACTTTGCTGCTATGAGGAGGATTCAGGGAGACTGACATTGGCAAGGATACAGACCTGAGGACATCCCTCGTGACTTTGCTGACGTCAATGAATTAGGAACAGGAGGAGGCCATTCAGCCCCTTCAACCTGTTGCACCAGTTAATCAGTGCATGGCAGATGTGCATCTTAGCTCCATCTGTCCACAGAGGGGAAGGAGCGATACTTTTACTTAGGAATGGCCATGAGACTGGGTTCACATCCACCTCATGGGGTCCAACGAGTTTCACTCTACTTGTTCCTGACCCAGCAGTGGCTGAGGTGGGGTGAAGAGATTGTGGCATCTCCCAGTGAAGTTCGGGGGTGGGGGTGGTGAAGGGACGGGTCAGGAGCTGGGCAGCAAGACTCTAGGGAACCCCACAGGCAAATATGGGATCAAAGAGCAAGCTCAGCTAATGATAATCTTAAATATAAAACTTCAAGTCATTATGAGACTGGATAACTTGAAAATAAAAGCCAACTTGGAGAACTTTGGGTTCTGCAGTCAGAGTGAGGGATTGCCAAGCTGTCCAATGTCCTTGCACAGATGCTGCATCTCCACTTCGGGCTTAATGGATTGAAAAATGAAATGCAACTATTGGCGAGGGAGAAGGGCCAAAAATTAATTCTCCGAGTAATCACAGGTAAGGAAAGATTTAAGGGAAGAGAGAAAATAGACAATAACATTCCATTCATGTTCTCAGGATGTGCCAAAATGCTTTGCATCAATTTAAATATTTATTGAGAGTGTAGTCACTGTTATGTAGAAAACTAATTTACACAGCAATCTCCCGCAAATAGCAATGTGAGAAATGACCAGATAATCTAATTCATTCACATACTTTCAGAGATAACTATTGACCAAGATAATGAGAGGTTTCCCCTCCTCTTCAGATAGCGTCACAGAATCATTTGCACTTGAAATACAGGGCCTTAGTTTAACGTCTCAACCGAAAGACAGCCCTCATGGCAGTACAGCACTCCCTCAGTACTGACCCTCTGACAGTACAGCACTCCCTCAGTACTGACCCTCTGACAGCGCAGCACTCCCTCAGTACTGACCCTCTGACTGTGCAGCTCTCCCTCAGTACTGACCCTCCGGCAGTGCAGCACACCCTCAGTACTGACCCTCTGACTGTGCAGCATTCCCTCAGTACTGATCCTCTGACAGTGCAGCATTCCCTCAGTTCTGACTCTCTGACAGTGCAGCATTCCCTCAGTAATGACCCTCCGACAGTGCAGCATTCTCTCAGTACTGACCCTCTGACTGTGCAGCATTCCCTCAGTACTGACCCTCTGACAGTGCAGCATTCCCTCAGTACTGACCCTCTGACAGTGCAGCACTCCCTCAGTACCGACCCTCTGACAGTGCAGCACTCCTCAGTACTGACCCTCCAACAGTGCAGCACTCCTCAGTACTGACCCTCTGACAGCGCAGCACTCCCTCAGTACTGACCTTCTGACAGTGCAGCGCTCCCTCAGTACTGACCCTCTGACAGTGCAGCACTCCCTCAGTACTGACCCTCTGACAGTGCAGCACTCCCTCAGTACTGACCCTCTGACAGTGCAGCACTCCCACAGTACTGACCCTCTGACAGTGCAGCACTCCCTCAGTTATGACCCTCTGACATAGAGATCAGAATCTGGGCGTTGGCTGACTCCTCAGATTGAACCATAAGGCACCATTCCCTGGCAGTAATTCCATTGTAGAAATATTCCCACTTCAATCAACTGATAATAAAACAATTTAGTTACTATCTCATGATCTTCTGTTATCACTTTCCAAATATAACAGTATTAGTGGGTGAATGTTTAACTAATTTGCATAAGATTTCTCTCTCTCTCTGTTTTAACACATGAGGGTTCACAACTCCAAAACAGCAGAGTCAGAAATCAGACAACCAACAATTTGTTTATAAATGTCATATTTCCAGTTTCTGGAGTGGTGCTGGTTTCAGTGAGTGGATCTCACACACACTTGTATAAACACACACATTCAGTCTCACAACACAACAAACACACCTTTATACTGCATCACTGAGATGTTGTGTTGCTGTGTGCTTTTTGTTCCAGGTGTGTATGCAGTACCTGAAGGACACCAACATGCTGCTTGTTGGGGGGTTGATGGTGGCAATAGCAGTGGAACACTGGAATCTTCACAAACGCATTGCACTGAGGGTACTGCTCATTGTCGGAGTCAAATCAGCTCTGTAAGGCTCCACGAATAATTCATCTGTTGTAAGGAGATGGGCATTGGGTAGGGTGAGGGCCTTTTAGTCATTTGAATTCCCAATTGGATTTATTGGTGACCATCTTTTATTTATGGCGTCTAATTTTGGGCTCACACACAAGTGATAACATTTTTTTATTCTTTCACGGAATGTGGGTGTCGCTGGCTGGGCCAGCATTTATTGCCCAACCCTAATTGCCCTTGAGAAGGTGGTGATGAGCTGCCTTCTTGAACCGCTGCAGTCCATGTGGTGTAGGTATACCCACAGTGCTGTTAGGGAGGGAGTTCCAGGATTTTGACCCAGCGACAGTGAAGGAATGGCGATAGCAAAGAAGGCTCACTTGATTGCTACCTGAGGTAGAGGGGGGCTATCTTATGAGGAAAGGTTGGACCGGCAGGGCCTGTATCCATTGGAGTTTAGATGAATGAGAGGTGACCTTATTGAGACAGATAAGATCTTGAGGGGACTTGACAGGTTGGATGCTGAGAGGATGTTTCCCATTGTGGCAGAGTCTAGAAATAGGGGACACAGTTTAAATCTAAGATGGAGATGAGGAGAATTTTTTTCTCTCTGGAATCGTGAGTCTTTGGAACTCTCTTCCCCAGAGAGTGGTGGAGGCCGGGTCGATGAATATTTTTAAGTTAAAGGTAGATGGATTCTTGACTATATGTTAGAGTCATATCTTTAAATGCTTGGGCGGGATTTTCTGCACCCGTCCGCCACCGGGACCTTCCGGTCCCATCACAAGTCAATGGGCTTCTGGCTGGGGCGCTGCCTCACCCACAGCAGCAGGTCCCACCCGCAACAGGGCCAGAAAACCCCGGCCTATATTTTTCTTTTAAAATATGGAAAGACATTGCGTTATCTGGACATTTGGATGTTGACGTGGAGGTTGTTGAAAGAAGGTCACAAGTCTACCTTTGGAGTGGGAGCAAGCCTGCCTTTTTCCAGAAATCCCCTGACCAGCAGGGAACTTGATGCAGAAGAGGTTTTGTTTGTTTGAACTGCAATCACTTTAATTGATCGGGAGAAAACTGGCAAAGGCTAGTAATTGACTGGAAATCACATGATAGGGACAAGCTTTAAGTATTGGATCTGTGGTTTTTGAAATCAATGTGTTTTAAGGAATAAGCTGAGAAGAAAGGCGAAAACAAAAACAGAATTACGTGGAAAAACTCAGCAGGTCTGGCAGCATCGGCGGAGAAGAAAAGAGTTGACGTTTCGAGTCCTCGTGACGCTTCAGCAGAACTGAGTAAAGTTAGGAGAGGGGTGAAATATAAGCTGGTTTAAAGTTGGGGGGGGGGGGAGGTGGGGAGAGAAGTTGGGGGGGTGGTGGTGGTTGTAGGGACAAGCAAGCAGTGATAGGAGCAGATAATCAAAAGATGTCACAGGCAAAGGAACAAAGACGTGTTAAAGGTGGTGATATTATCTCAGAGAATGTGCTAATTAAGAATGGATGGCAGGACACTCAAGGTACAGCTTTCTTGCGGACAGACCGCAGGTGTTCTGCAAAGCGGTCGCCCAGTTTACGTTTGGTCTCTCCAATGTAGAGGAGACCGCATTGGGAGCAACGAATGCAGTAGACCAAGTTAGGGGAAATGCAAGTGAAATGCTGCTTCACTTGAAAGGAGTGTTTGGGCCCGTGGATGATGAGGAGAGAGGAAGTAAAGGGGCAGGTGTTGCATCTTCTGCGTGGGCATGGGGAGGTGCCATAGGTGGGGGTTGAGGAGTAGGGGGTGATGGAGGAGTGGACCAGGGTGTCCCGGAGGGAACGATCCCTACGGAATGCCGCCAGGGGGGGTGAAGGGAAGATGTGTTTGGTGGTGGCATCATGCTGGAGTTGGCGGAACTGGCGGAGGATGATCCTTTGAATGCGGTCTGTCCGCAAGAAAGACCCAAACCTCCCTGTCGCTTGCCATTTTAACACTCCACCCTGCTCTCTTGCCCACATGTCTGTCCTTGGCTTGCTGCATTGTTCCAGTGAAGCCCAACGCAAACTGGAGGAACAGCACTTCATCTTCCGACTAGGCACTTTATAGCCTTCCGGACTGAATATTGAATTCAACAACTTTAGATCTTGAACTCCCTCCTCCATCCCCACCCCTTTTCCGTTTCTTCCCCCTCCCTTTTGTTTTTTCCAATAATTTATATAGATTTTTCTTTTCCCACCTATTTCCATTATTTTTAAATCTATACCTGTAATGCCCTGTCAGTCTTTCCACCCCACCCCCACTAGAGCTGTACCTTGAGTGTCCTGCCATCCATTCTTAATTAGCACATTCTCTTAGATAATATCACCATCTTTAGCACGTCTTTGTTCCTTTGTCTGTGACATCTTTTGATTAACTGCTCCTCACACTGCTTGCTTGTCCCTACTACCAACCCCCTCCAAACTTCTCTCCCCCCACCCCCCCATCTTAAACCAGCTTATATTTCACCCCTCTCCTAACTTTACTCAGGTCTGCTGAAGGGTCATGAGGACTCGAGACGTCAACTCTTTTCTTCTCCGCCTATGCTGCCAGACCTGCTGAGTTTTTCCAGGTAATTCTGTTTTTGTTTTGGACTTCCAGCATCCGCAGTAGTTTTTTGTTGAGAAGAAAGGCTGCCCAGGCTCACTCTCTCCCTGCCTTGCCTGAAATTCCATGTGTGGTTATCAACCGACAGCCAAAGAATCCTTATCTGAGTATACCTTGTCCGCATTTGGAAAATTGAAAAGCTGAGACGAGAAGAATTGATCCAGCTCTATATTCTCCTCCATGCCAAAATTCTATTGGTGAGAACCTCCAAACATCTATCAGGTCCAGTGGCCCATCTTCACACAAGGGGGCTCCAGATCGACAGCATCGAAACCCTGCGAACTTTGGCCTTTATGTTATTAAGCCTATCCTCCATAGCCCATTGCTGCAGAAACCCTATTTGTTCGTTGTTTGTGTGTGTGTGTGTGTGTGTGTGTGTGTGTGTGTGTGTGCACGTGTGTGTAATATATATATATCCTGGGGTAAGGGATAGATAGTCATACTTCCAGAGTACAATTGCGTCTAAACCAGTTCTTGCAACTTGTTTTAAAATAGAAGTTTTGTTTATAATTAATCAATCATTCTGAGTTCATTGAAAGCAGCCTGTTTAAAGTCTCTTTCATTCTGGGTCTAACTGTAGCGAAAGTAAACAATTTTTTTTTGAAAAATATACTTTATTCATAAAATATCTGAAAGAACATCACAAAACATTTCTAACTGGCCATCACAAAAAGTGCAATCAGATTCAACTTTTACACATGGATCACGAGGTGCATTGGCCATTTGGTGAGTGAATTAACTTTTACACGCATGGTAAGGCCTGTGAAGTATTGGGGCTAGATCGACTGCACACTCCTCCTATCCTGGTCATAGCAACTAACAAGGGAGTCAAAGGTTATCGGTGGGTGGGCGAAATGTGGAGCTGAGGCCACAATCAGATCAGCCATGATCTTATTGAATGGGGGAGCAGGCTCGAGGGGCCGAGTGGCCTACTCCTGCTCCTAAATCGTATGTTCAAATATTTGTATGTAGTTCCAAGTGAGGATGGTGTGTGGCTTGGAGGGGAACTTGCAGGTGGTGATGCTCCCATGCACCTGCTGCCCTTCCTAATGTCAACCCAATCAAATTGCGTCATACTTTTCAAAGCGTCTATCATGTCACCTCCTCATCCTTCTCTTTTCCAGAGAAAAGAGCCCCAGCCTGTTCAGTATTTCCATCTTGCAAAGTAAAAAAAGTCTTGCATTTATTTAGTGCCTTCTCACATCCCAAAGTGTGTCAGCCATGGCTCAGTTGGTGGTACTCTTGCTGAAGTCAGAAGGTAGTGGGTTGAAGTCCCACTCCAGAACTTGAGCACAAAAATCAAAGCTGACACTCCAGTGCACTGCTGTGGGAATGCTGCACTGTCAATGGTGCTGTTTTTTGGATGAGATGTTAAACCAAGGCCCTGTTCTGCTGTTTCGGAGAGATGTAAAAGATCCCATGGCATCTTTTTGAAGAGGAATGGGGGAGTTCTCCCCAGTGTCCCAAAGCCAATATTTACCCCTCAATCAACATCACCAAAGCAGATTATTTGGCCATTATCACATTGCTGTTTGTGCGATCTGGCCGCGTGCAAATTAACTGCCACGTGTCTCCTACATAACAGCCGTGATTACAGTTCAATAATTCCTCATTGACTGGGAAGGGCTTTGGCACACTCGGTGGTCATGAAACTCGCTATAGATGTCACGCTGACAATTCTCAATGAAAAAATCAAGAGCAGGTAAGAGGCCAGAGAGCCAGGTGGAGGGGGAATACTGGAGGCAGGAGAAAGGATCCGTTGAACGGGGAGAGGACTCCTGCCCAAAGAAGTGAGCACAGAGCCGAAGGCGGCGGAAGAAGAGTTCAGCATCGTGCCGAGCCCGAAATTCATTGAGGTGAGGACGTAAGGGTATGAAACTGAATCCTTTGCTGAGTACTGAATATTCAGCATCAGAGAGGGGAAGGTCAAGGGGTATGGTGAATACACGGCCGGGGCTGGGATTAGAAGATGGAATGGGGGGGTCAGAGGGACGGGCAGGGGTGGAGGGTCCTGGATGGGCGTTGGTATCAATGAGTTGTTGGAACTTGTGTTCCTTAGCACCTGAAAGGAAGAGACAAAGTTTCTTGTTAAGGCGTCAAATGAAATGAAGAATAAAATGAAAGTGGGGACAAGGACAGTTTAGAGATAGGGTGAGTCGGTACTGCTGGAGGGAGAGGTCGAGTGTGTTCATGTGGTGGCGCAGGGCACTGTGTGTGGATCTCAGGATGCGACGAGAACAGCAGCCCGAGGAACATTGTATGTCCCGGAGATAGGGCTCTCCTCTTCTTCCTTGAACAGAGGCCCAGGCAATCCCCATCCACCACCACTCTCCTCTGTCTGGCTGAACTTGTTCTCTCATTGAACAATTTCCCCTTAAACTTTTCTCACTTCCTCCAAATAAAAGGACCCAATGGACCCAACCCCTCCCCACTTGCTCCATTTACTTAATCTAAATATCTTTAACCCCTCTCCATTCACTCCTATTGACCACAATATCAGGTCTGTATATAGAATTTCACCAACTATTTGTATTGTGAACATGAGAACATAAGAAATAGGACTGGGAGCAAGTTATTCGGCCCCTCAAGCCTGCTCTCTCATTCTGTAACTGGCTGATCTGACTGTGGCCTTAACCTCAATTTCCTTTCTGTCCCCCATAACCCTTGCCTCCCTTTTCGATCAAAAATCTGTCTAACTCAACTGAAATATATTCAATGACCCAGCCTCCATTGATGACCCTCTGACTTTGCAGCACTCCCTCAGTACTGACCCTCCGACAGTGCAGCACTTCCTCAATACTGGCCCTCCGACAGTGCAGCACTCCCTCATTACTGACCTGCTGACAGTGCAGCACTCTCTCAGTACTGACCCTCTGACAGTGCAGCACTCCCTCAGTACTGACCCTCCGACAGTGCAGCGCTCCCTCAGTACTGACCCTCTGACAGTGCAGCACTCCATCAGTACTGACCCTCTGACAGTGCAGCACTCCCGCGGGTCTTACCCTCTGACATAGAGATCAGAATCTGGGCCATGGCTGACTCCTCAGATTGAACCATAAGGCACCATTCCCTGGCAGTAATTCCATTGTGGAAATATTCCCACTTCAATCAACTGATAATAAAACAATTTAGTTACTATCTCATGATCTTCTGTTATCACTTTCCAAATATAACAGTATTAGTGGGTGAATGTTTAACCAATTCGCATAAGATTTCTCTCTCTCTCTGTTTTAACACATGAGGGTTCACAACTCCAAAACAGCAGAGTCAGAAATCAGACAACCAACAATTTGTTTATAAATGTCATATTTCCAGTTTCTGGAGTGGTGCTGGTTTCAGTGAGTGGATCTCACACACACTTGTATAAACACACACATTCAGTCTCACAACACAACAAACACACCTTTATACTGCATCACTGAGATGTTGTGTTGCTGTGTGCTTTTTGTTCCAGGTGTGTATGCAGTACCTGAAGGACACCAACATGCTGCTTGTTGGGGGGTTGATGGTGGCAATAGCAGTGGAACACTGGAATCTTCACAAACGCATTGCACTGAGGGTGCTGCTCATTGTCGGAGTCAAATCAGCTCTGTAAGGCTCCACGAATAATTCGTCTGTTGTAAGGAGATGGGCATTGGGTAGGGTGAGGGCCTTTTAGTCATTTGAATTCCCAATTGGATTTATTGGTGACCATCTTTTATTTATGGCGTCTAATTTTGGGCTCACACACAAGTGATAACATTTTTTTATTCTTTCACGGAATGTGGGTGTCGCTGGCTGGGCCAGCATTTATTGCCCAACCCTAATTGCCCTTGAGAAGGTGGTGATGAGCTGCCTTCTTGAACCGCTGCAGTCCATGTGGTGTAGGTACACCCACAGTGCTGTTAGGGAGGGAGTTCCAGGATTTTGACCCAGCGACAGTGAAGGAACGGCGATAGCAGAGAAGGCTCACTTGATTGCTACCTGAGGTAGAGGGTGGCTATCTTATGAGGAAAGGTTGGACCGGCAGGGCCTGTATCCATTGGAGTTTAGATGAATGAGAGGTGATCTTATTGAGACAGATAAGATCTTGAGGGGACTTGACAGGTTGGATGCTGAGAGGATGTTTCCCATTGTGGCAGAGTCTAGAAATAGGGGACACAGTTTAAATCTAAGATGGAGATGAGGAGAATTTTTTTCTCTCAGGAATCGTGAGTCTTTGGAACTCTCTTCCCCAGAGAGTGGTGGAGGCCAGGTCAATGAATATTTTTAAGTTAAAGGTAGATGGATTCTTGATTATGTTAGAGTCATATCTTTAAACGCTTGGGCGAGGTTTTCTGCACCCGTTCGCCACCGGGATCTTCCGGTCCCATCACAAGTCAATGGGCTTCTGGCTGGGGCGCTGCCTCGCCCACAGCAGCAGGTCCCACCCGCGACAGGGACAGAAAACCCCGGTCTGTATTTTTCTTTTAAAATATGGAAAGACATTGCATTATCTGGACATTTGGATGTTGACCTGTAGGTTGTTTAAAGAAGGTCACAAGTCTAATTGATTGGGAGAAAACTGGCAAAGGCTAGTAATTGACTGGAAATCACATGACAGGAACAAGCTTTAAGTTTTGAATCTGTGGTTTTTGAAATCAATGTGTTTTCGGGAATAAGCTGAGAAGAAAGGCTGCCCAGGCTCACTCTCTCCCTGCCTTGCCCGAAATTCCATGTGTGGTTATCAACCGACAGCCAAAGAATCCTTATCTGAGTATACCTTGTCCGCATTTGGAAAATTGAAAAGCTGAGACGAGAAGAATTGATCCAGCTCTATATTCTCCTCCATGCCAAAATTCCATTGGTGAGAACCTCCAAACATCTACCAGGTCCAGTCTTCTTCACACAAGGGGGCACCAGATCGACAGCTTCAAAACCCTGCGAACTTTGGCCTTTGTGTTATTAAGTCTATCCTCCATAGCCCATTGTTGCAGAAACCCTATTTGTTCGTCGTTTGTGTGTGCGTGTGTGTAATATACATATGCTGGGGTAAGGGATAGATAGTCATACTTCCAGAGTACAATTGCGTCTAAACCAGTTCTTGCAACATGTTTTAAAAAAGGAGTTTTTTTTATAATTAATCAATCATTCTGAGTTCATTGAAAGAAGCCTGTTTAAAGTCTCTTTCATTCTGGGTCTAACTGTAGCGAAAGTAAACAATTTTCTTTTTGAAAAATATATTTTATTCATAAAATATCTGAAAGAACATCACAAAACATTTCTAACTGGCCATCACAAAAATTGCAATCAGATTCAACTTTTACACATGGATCACGAGGTGCATTGACCATTTGGTGAGTGAATTAACTTTTACACGCATGGTAAGGCCTGTGAAGTATTGGGGCTAGATCGACTGCACACTCCTCCTATCCTGGTCATAGCAACTAACAAGGGAGTCAAAGGTTATCGGTGGGTGGGCAAAATGTGGAGCTGAAGCCACAATCAGATCAGCCATGATCTTATTGAATGGGGGAGCAGGCTCGAGGGGCCGAGTGGCCTACTCCTGCTCCTAAATCGTATGTTCAAATATTTGTATGTAGTTCCAAGTGAGGATGGTGTGTGGCTTGGAGGGGAACTTGCAGGTGGTGATGCTCCCATGCACCTGCTGCCCTTCCTAATGTCAACCCAATCAAATCGCGTCATACTTTTCAAAGCGTCTATCATGTCACCTCCTCATCCTTCTCTTTTCCAGAGAAAAGAGCCCCAGCCTGTTCAGTATTTTCATCTTGCAAAGTAAGAAAAGTCTTGTATTTATTTAGTGCCTTCTCACATCCCAAAGTGTGTCAGCCATGGCTCAGTTGGTGGTACTCTTGCTGAAGTCAGAAGGTTGTGGGTTGAAGTCCCATTCCAGAACTTGAGCACAAAAATCAAAGCTGACACTCCAGTGCACTGCTGTGGGAATGCAGCACTGTCAATGGTGCTGCTTTTTGGATGAGATGTTAAACCAAGGCCCTGTCTGCTGTTTCGGAGAGATGTAAAAGAACCCATGGCATCTTTTTGAAGAGGAGTGGGGGAGTTCTCCCCAGTGTCCCAGGGCCAATATTTACCCCTCAATCAACATCACCAAAACAGATTATTTGGCCATTATCACATTGCTGTTTGTGCGATCTGGCCGCGTGCAAATTAACTGCCTCGTGTCTCCTACATAACAGCCGTGATTACATTTCAATAATTCCTCATTGACTGGGAAGGGCTTTGGGACACTCGGTGGTCATGAAACTCGCTATAGATGTCACGCTGACAATTCTCAATGAAAAAATCAAGAGCAGGTAAGAGGCCAGAGGGAGGGGTCCAGGTGGAGGGGGAACATTGGAGGCAGGAGAAAGGATCCGTTGAATGGGGAGAGGACTCCTGCCCAAAGAAGTGAGCACGGAGACGAAGGCGGTGGAAGAAGAGTTCAGCATCGTGCCGAGCCCGGAATTCATTGAGGTGAGGACGTGAGGGTATGAAACTGAATCCTTTGCTGAGTACTGAACATTCAGCAGCAGAGAGGGGAAGGTCAAGGGGTATGGTGAATACACGGCCGGGGCTGGGATTAGAAGACGGAATGGGGGGGTCAGAGGGACGGGCAGGGGTGGAGGGTCCTGGATGGGCGTTGGCATCAATGAGTTGTTGGAGCTTGTGTTCCTTAGCACCTGAAAGGAAGAGACAAAGTTTCTTGTTAAGGCGTCAAATGAGACGAAGAATAAAATGAAAGCGGGGACAAGGACAGTTTAGAGATAGGGTGAGTCGGTACTGCTGGAGGGAGAGGTCGAGTGTGTTCATGTGGTGGCGCATGGCACTGAGTGTGGATCTCAGGATGCGACGAGAACAGCAGCCCGAGGAACATTGTATGTCCCGGAGATAGGGCTCTCCTCTTCTTCCTTGAACAGAGGCCCAGGCAATCCCCATCCACCACCACTCTCCTCTGTCTGGCTGAACTTGTTCTCTCATTGAACAATTTCCCCTTAAACTTTTCTCACTTCCTCCAAATAAAAGGACCCAATTGTCCCAACCCCTCCCCACTCACTCCATTTACTTAATCTAAATGCCTTTAACCCCTCTCCATTCATTCCTATTGACCACAATATCAGGTCTGTATATAGAATTTCACCAACTATTTGTATTGTGAACATGAGAACATAAGAAATAGGACCGGGAGCAAGTTATTCGGCCCCTCAAGCCTGCTCTCTCATTCTGTAACTGGCTGATCTGACTGTGGCCTTAACCTCAATTTCCTTTCTGTCCCCATAACCCTTGCCTCCCTTTTCGATCAAAAATCTGTCCAACTCAACTGAAATATATTCAATGACCCAGCCTCCATTGCTGACCCTCTGACTTTGCAACACTCCCTCAGTACTGACCTTCCGACAGTGCAGCACTCCCTCAGTACTGACCCTCCGACAGTGCAGCACTCCCTCAGTACTGATCCTGCAACAGTGCAGCACTCTCTCAGTACTGACCCTCTGACAGTGCAGCACCCCCTCAGTACTGACCCTCCGACAGTGCAGCACCCCCTCAGTACTGACCCTCTGACAGTGCAGCACGCCCTCTGTACTGACCCTCCAACAGTGCAGCACTCCCTCAGTACTGACCCTCAGACAGTGCAGCACGCCCTCTGTACTGACCCTCTGACAGTGCAGCATTCCCTCAGTACTGACCCTCCGACAGTGCAGCACGCCCTCTGTACTGACCCTCCAACAGTGCAGCACTCCCTCAGTACTGACCCTCTGACAGTGCAGCACTCCCTCAGTACTGACCCTCCGACAGTGCAGCACCCCCTCAGTACTGACCCTCTGACAGTGCAGCACCCCCTCAGTACTGACCCTCTGACAGTGCAGCACTCCCTCAGTACTGACCCTCTGACAGTGCAGCACTCCCTCAGTACTGACCCTCTGACAGTGCAGCGCTCCCTCAGTACTGACCCTCTGACAGTGCAGCGCTCCCTCAGTACTGACCCTCTGACAGTGCAGCACTCCCTCAGTACTGACCCTCTGACAGTGCAGCACTCCCTCAGTACTGACCCTCTGACAGTGCAGCACTCCCTCAGTACTGACCCTCCGACAGTGCAGCGCTCCCTCAGTACTGCACTGTAGTGTCAGCTGGGACTCAGATCTCTGAAATGGGATTCTTTTGTGGTTGGGCTAAGATTGCTGAATGAGTTTTTTCAGCATCAAGTGCTTTTCATCTAATGGGGAGAGTTTACAAAAACAAATGTTAAATACAGGGCACGATGGAGACATGTTGAAATAATGTTGGAATGCAGTGAAAGCATTGCTCATTTACCATAATGTAATTACCAGGGAGTGGCCCAGGATTGTACATAGAATGTGCCAGGAAATATTATCCTTGCCTGATATTCTACTTGCAATGGATTGTTTTCCCTGAAGCCTTTTAGCTGCCATATGTTACAGAGTCTCTCCAAGGAGAGGCCACTGATCCTGTGGGACTTGCTGCTTCTCTCAGGGTCTTCAGAATGGCTGATCTCTGTGCTGCTCAAACAGGTTTGTTCCTAGTGTTGAGGCCTGTTACAGCAGAGGAGGGGAACACGTCATCTATTCCAGGTACCAGTGATGGCATCAAACCCTCCCAGGACTGGTACAGCATGGGGTTAGATACAGAGTAAAACTCCCCCTACACTGCCCACATGAAATACTCCCAGGGCAGGTACAGCATGGGGTTAGATACCGAGTAAAACCCCCTCGACACAGTCCCCATCAAACACTCCCAGGGCAGGAACAGCACGGGGTTAGATACAGAGTAAAGCTTCCTCTACACTGTCCCCATCAAACACTCCCAGGACAGGTACAGCACGGGGTTAGATACAGAGTAAAGCTTCCTCTACACTGTCCCCATCAAACACTCCCAGGACAGGTACAGCACGGGGTTAGATACAGAGTAAAACTCCCTCTACACTGTCCCCATCAAACACTCCCAGGACAGGTACAGCACGGGGTTAGATACCGAGTAAAACCCCCTCGACACAGTCCACATCAAACACTGAGATAAAAACTAAAAACTGCGGATGCTGGAAATTCAAAACACAAACAGAAATACCTGGAAAAACTCAGCAGGTCTGGCAGCATCGGTGGAGAAGAACAAAGTTGATGTTTCAAGTCCTCATGACCCTTGAACAGAACTAAGTAAAAATAGGAGAGGAGTGAAATATAAGCTGGTTTAAGGTGGGGGGGGGTGGGGGGAGAAGTGGAGGGGTGGGGGGGGGTGGTTGTAGGGACAAGCAAGCAGTGATAGGAGCAGATAACCAAAAGATGTCACAGACAAAAGGACAAAGAGGTGTTGAAGGCGGTGATTTTATCTAAAAGAATGTGCTAATTAGGAATGGATAGCAGGACACGCAAGGTACAGATAGCTCTAGTGGGGGTGGGGTGAAATAAGACTAAAAGGGCATAAAAGGTATAGATTTAAAAATAATGGAAATAGGTGGGAAAAGATAAATCTATATAAATTATTGGAAAAAAACAAAAGGGAGGGGGAAGAAACGGAAAGGGGGTGGGGATGGGGGGAGGGAGTTCAAGATCTCAAGTTGTTGAACTCAATAATCAGTCCGGAAGGCTGTAAAGTGCCTAGTCGGAAGATGAGGTGCTGTTCCTCCAGTTTGTGTTGAGCGTCACTGGAACAATACAGCAAGCCAAGGACGGACATGTGGGCAAGAGAGCAGGGTGGAGTGTTAAAATGGCAAGCGACAGGAAGGTTTGGGTCTTTCTTGCGGACAGACCGAAGGTGTTCTGCAAAGCCATCGCCCAGTCTGCGTTTGGTCTCTCCAATGTAGAGGAGACCGCATTGGGAGCAACGAATGTAGTAGACTAAGTTGGGGGAAATGCAAGTGAAATGCTGCTTCACTTGAAAGGAGTGTTTGGGCCCTTGGATGGTGAGGAGGGAGGAAGTGAAGGGGCAAGTGTTGCATATTTTGCGTATGCATGGGGAGGTGTCGTAGGTGGGGGTTGAGGTGTAGGGGGTGATGGAGGAGTGGACCAGGGTGTCACGGAGGGAACAATCCCTACGGAATGCCGCCAGGGTGGGTGAAGGGAAGATGTGTTTGATGGTGGCATCATGCTGGAGTTACATCAAACACTCCCAGGGCTTGTACAGCACGGGTTAGATACTGAATAAAACCCCCTCGACACAGTCCACATCAAACACTCTCAGGGCAGGAACAGCACAGGGTTAGATACAGAGTAAAGCTCCCTCTACACTGTCCTTATCAAACATTCCCAGGACAGGCACAGCACAGGGTTGGATACAGAGTAAAGCTCCCTCTACACTGTCCCCATCAACCATTCCCAGGGCAGGTTGAGACATTTTGTGAGCCACAACTCGGAGGTATAGGCCTGTTACTGAACTTTGACTTCAATAATTGAAAAGTGAATGGATTCAAGAAGGCAAGAGTGAGATGGAAGAACCAATATGAAATACAGAAATAAATGATGGGTATTTTGTTTTAGGAGAGGTGCCTTATGCCTGAGCAACCTCATAGACATCTGTAAGGAGCGGATGACCGAACTGACTGGGGCAGTTCACAGATTGTTGGCCATCAAGAATTGCAGAAGGCATCTGATAAAGTGCTACATGAGAGACTTCTTTATCAAGTTTTGTCAGTGGGTTTCATGGATGAAATATGACACATTAAGAGTTGGGTTTATCATTCGTCCTGCTGCAGGAGAACAGACTCCGTATCAAACCCGCCCCACTGTGCCCTTGGCATACTGCTTTCTGTCCACACTGGAATGTTTGCTCATCACTTCTGATTGAAGCACACCTCTTGCAATTTGAGTTGTTAAAGTTTATTACTTGATACAAGCCCAAGGACAAAGGATAATTCAAAGATCACTTTCCACAAACAATATCTATCTCATAAAGCTGCTTAATGCCAGTCAGCTAAATTTATCTGAAAATATTATTACTCCTGGCTGACCTCCCACCTCCACTCCCCCTAAACCTCAGCTCAACCAAAACTCTGCTGCCCATGTCTTAACGCACCAAGTCATGTTCACCCATGTCCAGATCTCTGAAGGCAGAGTGGCACGTTAGTGGGGTGGTGAAAAAGGCATTTGGACCCTTGCCTTTATCAATCGAGGCATAGTTTACAAAAGTAGGGAGGTCATGTCGGAGTTGTATAGAAGCTTGGTGAGGCCACAGCTGGAGTAGTGTCTGCAGTTCTGGTTGCCACATTATAGGAAGGATGTGATTGCACTGGAGGGGGTGCAGAGGAGATTCACCAGTATGTTGCCTGGGATGAAACATTTAAGTTATGAAGAGAGGTTGGATAGACTTGGGTTGTTTTCATTGGAGCAGAGAAGGCTGAGGGGCGACCTGATCGAGGTGTACAAGACTATGAGGGGCATGGACAGGGTGGATAGGGAGCAGCTGTTCCCCTTAGTTGAAGTGTCAGTCACAAGGGGACATTAATTCAAGGTGAGGGGCAGGAGGTTTAGGAGGGATGTGAGGAAATACTTTTTTACCCAGAGGGTGGTGGCAGTCTGAAATGCACTGCCTTGGAGGGTGGTGGAGGCGGGTTGCCTCACATCCTTTAAAAAGTACCTGGATGAGCACTTGGCACGTCATAACATTCAAGGCTATGGGCCAAGTGCTGGTAAATGGGGTTAGGTAGGTAGGTCAGGTGTTTCTCACATGTTGGTGCAGACTCGATGGGCCAAAGGGCCTCTTCCGCACTGTGAGATTCTGTGATTCTGTGATTCTGTGATGTGCTTGCTGACCTCCATTGTCACCTGGTCTAGCAATGTCTCAATTTCAAAATTCTCATCCTCGTGTTCAAATTCCTCTATGGCCTCCACTATTTCTGTAATCTCCTATGGACATACAGCACGGGGTTAGACACAGAATAAAGCTCCCTCTACACTGTTCCCATCAAACACTCCCAGGACAGGTACAGCACGGGGTTAGATACAGAGTAAAGCTCCCTCTACACTGTCCCCATCAAATACTCCCAGGACAGTTACAGCACGGGGTTAGATACAGAGTAAAGCTCCCTCTACACTGCTCCCATCAAACACTCCCAGGACAGGTACAGCACGGGGTTAGATACAGAGTAAAGCCCCCTCTACACTTCCAAGTCCTGGAAATTGGGGGTCAATTCATCCACTTAAGGCCTAAGGTGCCCCTGATATTATTGGACCTCAGGCATGGACAATTAGAGGCATCTTGTTTGGTACTGGTGTCACAGCTTGGCGGGGGGGTGGGTGCGGGGCGGTATGGGGTGGGGGGTGGTGGCGGGGAGGCAGGGGTGGGGGGTGGTGCGAGGTGTGCTAGCGAGACCAGGCGGGGATGACCTGAGTGGGGGAGGAGTTTGTGATAGGAGGTGGGGCTGGGGGAAATCGGGGTGAATAAAGGTGAGGATGACCTCCTTCCTGGAGACTGGTGTTAGTATTTGACCCAGTTCTCCAGCTGAGGCCTAAGCAGTGATAGCGATTTGTACAAGTTTAACCTAACTTCCTTGGTTTTGTACTCTTGGCCTTAAAGCCCTGGGATCGCTGGCAGTCGCTCTAGAGAGTTGCTGAGAGACCCAGGAAAGAATGTCTTTCATTCCCCAAAGTCAAGTTTCTCAAAGATACAAATCTGCAAGAGCTCAATGACTGGAGCACGAGTCGGCCTTTCAGCCCCTCGAGCCTGTCCTGTTATTCAATAAGATCATGGCTGATCTGGTTGTGGTCTCAGCTCCATTTTCCCGCATGCACAAACCCCACCCTCCCCACCCCACCCCCCACCCACACCCCGCCTCCCGCCGTAACCTTTGACTCCCTTGTCAATGAAAATCTGTGTAACTCAGCCTTGAATATATTCCCCAGCCTCCATTGCTCGGTGGGGAAGGGAATTCCAGAGATTAACGACCCTCTGAGAGGAAAAAAACTCTTCATCTCCGTCTTAGTTGGGAGACCTCTTATTCTGAAACTGTGTCCCCTTGTCCTAGATTCCCCCACGATGGGAAACATCCTCTCAGCATCTACCCCATCAAATCCTCTCAGAATATTATATGTTTCAACAAAATCACCTCTCATTTTTCTAAACTCCAATGAGCATAGGCCCAAACTGCTCAACCTTTCCTCATAAGAATAACAAAATAAAGGGTGGAATTTTGAAGCAAGTGCAGGAGCAGAAAGCCTTGGGTGTATGTGTGTATATAGATCATTGAAGATGGCAGGACAGGTGGAGAGAGCAGTTAATAAAGCATATAATATCCTGGTCATTATTAATAGGGGCATAGAATACAAGAGCAGGGAGGTTATGCTGAATTTATATAAGACACCCGTTAGACCTCAGCTGGAATATTGTGTACAGTTCTGGGCACCACATTATAGAAAGGATGAGAACACATTGGAGAGGGTGCAGAAGAGGTTTACAAGAATGCTCCAGGGATGAGAAGCTTCAGCTATGAGGATAGATTGGAGAAGTTGGGACTGTTTTCCTTGGAGAGGAGAAGGCTAAGAGGAGGCTTGATAGAAGTTTTCAAAATCATGTGGGGGCTGGACAGTGTGGATAGGGAGAAACTTTTCCCGCTCATAAAAGGATCGAGAATGAGAAGGCACAGGTTAAAGTGATTTGCAAAAGAAGCAAATGTGACATGAGAAAAATCTTTGTCACACAGCGAGTGGTTAAGGTTTGGAATGCACTGCCTGGAAGTGTGGTGGACGCAGGTTTGACTGAGGCATTCAAGAGGGCATTGGATGATTATTTGAATAGAAACAACGTGCAGGGGTACGGGGAAAAGGCAGGGGCAATGGCACTGAGTCATAATGCTCATTTGGAGAGCCGGTACAGACATGATGGGCCGAGTGGCCTCCTTCCGTGTCGTTAAGATTCTGAGATTCAGAACTCGAAGGAAAGAGGGTGATGGCAGGGTCCAGGGAGGGGCTAAGGCTGTGAAACGTCACGGGCGGGACAGAAAATTTGGAGAGACAGCCAAAGGTCCATTGACTTTTGACAGGAATTTCCGGTCCCGCCAGCAAGCCGGACTGGAAAATCCCGGCCCATGGCTCCAAGGATTTGATTCTAAGGAGAGCTTACATAAACCAGACTGGAATTCCTCAGAATATCAAAGGTTCAGAGGTGAATTAGTTGAGGGTTTTGGCATTTTGACAGGAATTGATAGGGTGGATAGGGAGAAACATTTCTCCCTGGTGAGGGTGAGTCTAGGACAAGGGCACAGAACCTCACAGTCAGAGCCAGGCCACTCAGGAGAGGGGTTAGGAAACATTTCTTCACATAAATGGTTGTAGAAGTGTGGAACTCTGTCCCACAGAAAACAGTCGATTCTGGGGCCCAACCATTTTAAAGCTTTTTCCTGCCCAGGGAATTAGAGGATGTGGATCCAAGGCAAGTCATGCACTTAGGATATAGACCAGCTATAATCAGAGGGTCAAAATCCTGGAACTCCCTCCCTAACAGCACTGTGGGTGTTCCTACACCACATGGACAGCAGCGGTTCAAGAAGGCAGTTCACCACCACCTTCTCAAGGGCAACTAGGGCAATAAATGCTGGCCTAGCTAGCAATGCCCACATCCCATGAATGAATAATAAAAATCTGGGATATATTGGAATGTTCTGGGCTGTGCTAGCCATCTGGATTTCCCAAAAGTGAAACTTGAAACTGACTGGTACTGGTCCAAACTGGAGTTCCATTTTAAGGTATACAAGACCAGTTTGGACAAGTACCAGACATTTCCCAAGTTTTACTGGTTTTTCCTTCTGAGGATACTGGGCTTTTCTGGGAAGTACTGGAGTGCACTGGGGCTGTACTGGTGTGTATTGGGCTGTACTGGGGTGTACTGGGTCGTACTGGACTGTGCTATAGTGTACTGTGCTATACTGGAATGTGCTGGGCAATTCTGGGCTATGCTGAGGAGGATTTTAAATTGATCAAAAATGTGACGTAAAATATTTTTTCAGAAGTCAGTGAGCTCTCAAAGCTTCAAACAAATCTTGCTTTTGAATCTTGTTTTTCAAATTAAGTATCCATTCACTTGCATAACTGCAGTTTGACAGAAAATAATTGAGCCTGATTTTAACTCTGTATGAGTGGGTTACAATCTGACTCAATGGGCGGAATTTCAAGCCATCCCCCATGATGCATTTGATGGCAGGGAGGGCGATTTAATCAGGCTGGACGGTGGTGGGTGGGGGCCCCATCACTTTCCTGACTCTGCCCAAGTGAAGTCGGTGGCTGGAAGGCCCATGCATGGCTTTCCCATCCTTCCGCTAATTGAGGCCCTTAAGTGGGCAGTTAATACCCACTTAACAACCTCATCCAGCCACCCTTCGGTCTGTCCGCAAGCATGACCCAGACCTCCCTGTCGCTTGCCATTTCAACACACCACCCTGCTCTCATGCCCACTTGTCCATCCTTGGCCTGCTGCATTGTTCCAGTGAAGCTCAACGCAAACTGGAGGAACAGCACCTCATCTTCCGACTGGGCACTTTACAGCCTTCCGGACTTAATATTGAGTTCAACAAGTTCAGATCATGAACTCTCTCCTCCATCGCCACCCCCTTTCCGATCCCCCTTTTTCCAATAATTTATAAATTTTTTTAACAACTATTTTTTTCTCTTCCCTCCTATTTTTAAATTTATTTCGATCTATTGTTTTATCTCCACCTTTTAGCCCATTTCAACCCCTTTCCCCCACCCCACCCACACTAGGGCCATCTGCCACTAGCTTGCTTCCCTTAATGTCCCCATTAGCACATCCTTTAGATAATATCACCATCGTCAACACCCCTTTGTCCTTTTGTCTATGACATCTTTGGCAGTCTCTTCTTGGCCTCCACCTATCACTGGCCCCCTATCGAGCTCTCCTGTCCCACCCACTTCTACCAGCTTATATTTCATCTCATTTCTATATGTCTTAGTTCTGATGAAGAGTCATACGGACTCGAAACGTTAACTGTATCCCTCTCCGCAGATGCTGCCAGACCTGCTGAGCTTTTCCAGGTATTTTTGTTTATCATCCAGCCGCCGCTGGTATTAGCAGTGGTGCCAGCAGCGGGCAAGGGACTCGTTGGGGCAAGTTGGGGTTGCTTGCAGGCTTCTGGGGGCAGCGGGTTGGGGGAGAGGTGAGGTGAGGGGGGTAGTGGGGGGTGCGTGTTGTCCCTCATTCAAACGCAGTCAGTGCCTGATTAAGGGACCCAGCATCAGGAAGGGGGCATGGAGGGAGATCCAGCTGCTGAAAGCCATCTGCTGCCCTTGCTGATGATCCCCCTCCACCCCTTCCCTGTGATGCCCACCCCATCCAGTGGCTAACCTCCCCTCATCAATCGCCTGCGCCTGGGCCCATCAGTAATCCTGAACCTTAGGCGCATGTTGTACCAGCAGCAGTCAGCACCTCCATGGTGGTGCTGCCAAACAATAAAGAGCTGTCTGTCTCTGATTGGCCAGCAGCTCTTGAGAGGGCGGGATTTCTTCCCCTGGGGTCCTTGATCCAAGTCGACCTGTCAAGTGCCCAAATGCGGTAGGGCTTTGTGAAAAGAGGCAATGTTAAGCCCCCACTGGCTCTCCAACCTCTGGGCAAGACCCCCATCACCTCCATTAAATACCGCCAACTGTGTCTGTACATTAACATACAGTCCATCTGATCATGTGACTGGAATGTTAACTGAATTCCCAGGACAGATATTATCACCGCTCAAGGAGCTGGCAGCCTGACCTGAAAATGACATTTTTGCTTCCTTGAGCTATAAGTATGTGTTCAGAGATGAGACTGCCTTTGGGGCTGTGTCTCAATTAAGTCTAAAAGTGGTAAGTAGCAAAACATATGTCAGGCTGCCAGCTCCTTGAGCGGTGATAATATCTGTCCTGGGAATTCAGTTAACATTCCAGTCACATGATCAGATGGACTGAATGTTAATGTACAGACAGAGTTGGCGGTATTTAATGCCTTGGGAGTGTTTGATGGGGACAGTGTAGAGGGAGCTGTACTCTGTGTCTAACACTACAGTATCTGCCCTGGGATTCTTTGATCAGCATTACCTGATGACCTTATCGCTCAGTCCAATTACAAAGCACTTAAAACACAGATATTCAAAATTATCACTCGGTTCTTCCATCTCACTCCAGGCTTCTTGAATCCATTCACTTTCCAATTATTGAAGTCAAAGTTCAGTAACAGGCTTATACTTCCGAGCTGTGGTTCACAAAATGTCTCAACATGTCCTGGGAGTGTTTGATGGGGATGGTGTAGAGGGAGCTTTACTCTGTATCTAACCCCGTGCTGTACCTGTCCTGGGAGTGTTTGATGGGGATGGTGTAGAGGGAGCTTTACTCTGTATCTAACCCCGTGCTGTACCTGTCCTGGGAGTGTTTGATGGAATGAAAGAAAAGAAAGAAGATTGTTCATTTATATAGCAACTTCCTTTGTGCTAGGTATGACTCCAAGCAGTGGAGAGTTTTCCCCGATTCCTATTCACTTCAATTTTGCTCGGGGTCCTTGATGCCACACTCGGTCAAACGCTGCCTTAATATCTTCCCCCCCATACGCTTTGCTACTTACCACTTTTAGACTTAATTGAGACACAGCCCCAAAGGCAGTCTCATCTCTGAACACATATTTATAGCTCAAGGAAGCAAAAATATCATTTACGGGTCAGGACGCCAGCTCCTTGAGCGGTGATAATATCTACAGATAAATTTAGCTGACTGACAATAAGCAGTTTTATGAGATAGATATTGTTTGCAAGAGGTGAATTGTCATTCATTCTTTAGTTTGTATCAGGTAATAAACTTTAACAACACAAATTATAAGAGGTGTGCTTCAATCAGAAGTGATGAGCAAACATTCCAGTGTGAACAGAAAGCAGTATGCCAAGGGCACAGTGGGGTGGGTTTGATACGGAGTCTGTTCTCCTGCAGCAGGACTACTGACAAACCTATCCCTTAATGTGCCATGTTGCACCTTTGAAACCCACTGACAAAACTTGATAAAGAAGTCTCTCATGCAGCACTTCATCAAATGCATTCTGCAATTCTTGATGGCCAACAATCCATGAACTGTCCCAGTCAGTTCAGTCATTCCCTCCTTACAGATGTCTATGAGGTTGCTCAGGCACAAGGCACCTCTCCAAAAGCAAATTACCCATCATTTATTTCTGTATTTCATATTGGTTCTTCCATCTCACTCCACGCTTCTTAAATCCATTCACTTTCCAATTATTGAAGTCAAAGTTCAGTAACAGGCTTATACTTTCGAGCTGTGGTTCACAAAATGTCTCAACCTGTACTGGGAGTGTTTGATGGGGACAGTGTAGAGGGAGCTTAACTCTGTATCTAACCCCGTGCTGTACCTGTTCTGGGAGTGTTTGATGGGGACAGTGTAGAGGGAGCTTAACTCTGTATCTAACCCCGTGCTGTACCTGTTCTGGGAGTGTTTGATGGGGACAGTGTAGAGGGAGCTTTACTCTGTATCTAACCCCGTGCTGTACCTGTCCTAGGAGTGTTTGATGGGGACAGTGTAGAGGGAGATTTACTCTGTATCTAGCCCCGTGCTGTATCTGTCCCGGGAGTGTTTGATGGGGACAGTGTAGAGGGAGCTTTACTCTGTATCTAACCCTGTGCTGTACCTGTCCTGGGAGTGTGTGATGGGGACAGTGTAGAGGGAGCTTTACTCTGTATCTAACCCTGTGCTGTACCTGTCCTGGGAGTATTTGATGGGGACAGTGTAGAGGATGTTTTACTCATATTCTAACCCTGTGCTATACCTGTCCTGGGAATGTTTGATGGGGACAGAGTAGAGAGAGCTTTACTCTGTATCTAACCCATGACGTATCTATCCTGGGAGTGTTTGATGGGGACAGTGTACAGGGAGCTTTATTCTGTATCCAACCCTTTACTGTACCTGTCCTTGGAGTGATTGATGGGGACAGTGTAGAGGGAGCTTAACTCTGCATCTAACCCTGTGCTGTACCTGTCCTGGGAGTGTTTGCTGGGGACAGTGTAGAGGGAGCTTTACTCTGTATCTAACCCTGTGCTGTACCTGTCCTGGGAGTGTTTGCTGGGGACAGTGTAGAGGGAGCTTTACTCTGTGTCTAACCCTGCGCTGTACCTGCCCTAGGAGTGTTTGATGGGGACAGTGTTCACCATCTCCTGCCCCTTTTCCAATTTGATCTGTTTTAAGAAGTGTTAAATTTATTATTACGATTAAATTTAAAAGTATTGAACTTTTTGTATTCTGATACAAGGTCATTGCCCTGAAACACTGACTCTGTTTCTCCCCCTGTAGACACTGCCTGACCTGCTGAGTGCTTCCTGCCATTTTTCAATGTCTATTTCAGATTTTCAGCATCCAGGATGTTTTGCCATTGATGTGAATTATTTAATAGGAACTTTAACTCATTTGGGGAAAAAAAGCTCTCATTCTGAGCCTGGAATTTTGTTGTGCACTCTTGATGTTTGCATGATTTAACGTTTGACAAGTCTCACTGATTAATGATTGGTCCCTTGCGTGCATTGGAACCACATACCTTGCTTCTGTCATAAATCAGGGTCACAGTGCTTTGTGCAGAGTCTGTGCTGTCTGCTTCACTGAACATAATTATTGTTTCTCTCCCTCACTGCTGGAATTAACAGCGGCTGTTCTCAATGAGTTACCCAACGGAGACAGGTGAGGCTTGGGTGTTGCCTCGAACACATAATTAAACAGACGGGTACATCACACTGCTCCATGCAGTCGTTTTCATTCTTGCTGTGCAGTCCTGTGCGTCACCAGACAGACCCCAGCTGGAGCCGTGTAATCTCCTGGAATGGACCAAAAACTGGATAACAGTTTTTGTTATAACAGTTGTTGATCCTGGGATCAAGAAACAAAAACAATCTGGAAAATATTCCCTGACTTTTTCCTTTATTCTTTCATGGCTTGTGAGTGTGCCAGCTGCCGCAGTGGGATTTGAGCCTCTGCCCCAGAGCTATGGCCTGGATGGCTAGATTACTAGTCCAGTAACATGACCACAATGTCACTGTCTCAAGTCCAGTTCTCATAAATCCTGATTTACGTTACAGTATGCCCACCTCTTGTGCAAAGTGATCTTCATCACAGGCAGGAACAGGCCTGGCTCTCGTTTGAAGCAATTTAGGGAAACAACTTTCAAATCGGCGTTGGTAGAGAGACAATATTCACTAGGAAGGGAATCACCTCCTGATTTCCAGACTATTTGCCTATCATACACCTCCAGAAACAATTAGCTGAGGTGTATGATAGGCAAATAGTCTGTAACCACCCCAGAACCCATGTCCACATATCCAGCCAGCTGCCATGGGTGGGGCCAGTGGAGGATTAAACAGCATTGTTTCCAATGTCAAGTACCTGTCAGCATCAAAACATGCTGCACTCTGGCCAGACCAAACTGGGTCCAATTAGGGGTCGGAATTGGGACCCTTGCTTTTCCTGATATATATAAATGATCTAGATCTTGGTGTGCAGGGGACAATTTCAAAGTTTGAGGATGACACAAAACTTGGGAGAATTGTAAACTGTGAGGAGGACAAAAAGGACATTGACACATTGGTGGACTGGGCAAATAGGTGGCAGATGAAGTTCAATGTGGAGAAGTGTGAGGTGATAAACTTTGGTACAAAGAACATGGAGTAATAGTACAAAATAAAGGATACTATTCTGAAGGGTGTGCAGAAGCAGAGAGACCTGGGTGTATATGTACATAAGTCATTAAAGGTGGCAGGACAGGTAGAGAGAGCTGCTTCTAAAGCATACAGTATTCTAGGCTTCATTAATAGGGGCTTAGAGTTCAAGAGCAGGGAGGTTAGGATGAACTTATACAAGACACTGGTTAGACCTCAGCTGGAGTATTGCACACAGTTTTGAGTGCCAAACGATAGGAAGGATGTGAACGCACTGGAGAGAGTGCAGAAGAGGTTTATGCGAATGGTTCCAGGAATGAGAAACTTCAGTTATTAGGGAAGATTGGAGAAGTTTTCCTTGGGGAAGAGAAGGCTAAGAGAAGACTTGATAGAAGTTTTCAAAATCGTGAAGGGTCGAGACAGAGAAGATAGGGAGAAACTTCCCGCTCGTAAATGGATCGAGAACCAGAGGGCACAGTTTTAAAATGTTTTGCAAAAGAAGCAAATGTGAGGCGAGAGAAAACTTTTTCACACAGTGAGTAGTCAGGATTTGGAATGCACAGCCTGGAAGTGTGATGGAGGCAGGTTCAGTTGAGGTATTCAAGAGGGCATTGGATGATTATTTAAATAGAAACAATGTGCAGGGTTAAAGGCAGGAGATTGGCACTGTTAAAATGTTCAGAGAGCCAGTGCAGACACGATGGGCTGAATGGCCTCATTCTACACCATAACAATTCTATGATTCTGTGATACTGGACACCAAGACACAAAGGAGACATTCAACCACAGCCAGCAGCGTGGGAGCAGAGTCCCGGTGCCAGTCCCAGGGTCTGGGGTACAGGAAATGGAGCAAACCTGGGGCTATCCAACCAGGAAACGAGGCTTAGGACAGGGGATTTTACAAAAGTTTATGAAATATTGAATGGAAAAGGGCGGTGGGGGGACATTCTGAACCTGACATTACATTGCTATGGCACAGGGCAAGCAGAGAGTGGGGGGTGGAAAGAGGAGGAGCCTATCCTTGGGGGCGGAGCAAGTGGTGGAGTCCTATATGGGGGCGTGGTTTAGGATGGGGGCGTGGTTTAGGATGGGGGCGTGGTTTAGGATGGGGGCGGGTCCCCCCTCCCTATCCCCGCCGCTCCTTCGGCCCTGCTCCAACCCTGGCCCCGCCCCCTCATTGGCCCTGCCCCTCCACTGGCCGCGCCCGCACTATGGCCCCGCCCTGCCCCAACCCAGGCCCCGCCCCTCAACTGGCCGCGACTTCTCCATGATGGCCGGCCTTGCCGATGTTGATTCCGATTCCCCCCCGGCTCCGGCTCTCAGCCGCTCCCGGAGCCCCGGGGCTTGGTTGACTGTGGAGCCGGTCCTGTTCCTGACTATGTTGGCGCTAGCGCTGCAGGCCCCGCTCTCTACCCAGTATATCTTCCAGAGGGTCAGCGCCGAGCTCGGGTTCAACGGCAATCGGAGCCGAGGCTGCAACAGCTCAGGAGGCGCCGAGGCCCAACTGGAGCAGGTGGGAGAATCAATCAGCAGCTAATCGATTAGAATCATGAATAATCAATACAGAATCATGAATAACCAATACAGAATCATGAATAATCAATACAGAATCATGAATAATCAATACAGAATCATCAATAACCAATACAGAATCATCAATAATCAATACAGAATCATCAATAATCAATAGAGTCATGAATAACCAATACAGAGTCATGAATAATCAATACAGAATCATCAATAACCAATACAGAATCATGAATAATCAATACAGAATCATCAATAATCAATACAGAATCATCAATAATCAATAGAGTTATGAATAACCAATACAGAGTCATGAATAATCAATACAGAGTCATGAATAACCAATACAGAATCATGAATAATCAATACAGAATCATGAATAATCAATACAGAATCATTAATTCAGAATCATTAATAATCAACATAGAATCATCTTTTAGCAATCAATAAGCATTACAGAATAATTAATATTGAATATCTATCAACAGAATAATTAGCATAGAAGAGTAAATGCAGAATAATCAGTAAATCATCTGGAAAAAATGAGTACATATAATATCTAAGTATTGCAGAGTTATCAAATATAGAATAATAAGGAATAATCCATAAATGCAGTATAATTAGTAAATAAGAACAGTATAACCCTTGAGTCAATACAACATAATAAGTATAAATAATTCATCAGTAAATGCAGTGTTACATTCTCTGCCAATTTGGCCCCTTAGTCCTGTCTGGATTGAGCTGCATGTGGGAACAGTGCTGAATGAGCACCCCATATAACAGAGGGAAGATCATTGATGAAGCAGCAGGAGACTGTTGGGCCTAGGATGCTGCTGTTCTACTTTATTTTCTAAAAATATACTTTATTTCTAAATTTAAAAAGGAATATTACATAACAGTCCAAAGTTGACATTACATAAAGTGCAATACAACTCAATTTCTTCCGATACAGTACATATGTTGTCATGACTCTCTGTAATATCAAGCCCCACTGTTCCCCGAGCCGCAATAATGTGAAAAGTTTGACCAAACCACCAAAGATTGCCCCAATTCTACCTAACTGTTTAACTTAGGCTAACAGAATACGAGCACCAGTTTTGTAAAACTTAATAAGTAAATAACTGTTTATTAAACAAGCTGTCATTAACCAGTGGCAAAAGAAAGAAATATAAACTACTAATTTCTAACTCTATAACCTAAACTCTACCCCTTCTTAAATCCCTATACACACACATACAAGACACATAACACATACAAAAACATGGATTTTAAGGGTGGGATAAAACAGTTCAATAGCACCAATTCCGTAGTGCAGGATTTGATGGGTTGATTTTGATTTATGTCTTCCAAATTCCTTTCAGTTCTTTTTGATGACACGAGATGGTCTTCCAGCACTTTCTGTATTTAGTTCACTGGTTGAGAACTTGCCTTACAATGTCTCTGACTGATTTTTCCCTTTGCCTCTTGACAGGGGTTTTCAGAGAGAGAACAGGCTATGGGGAAATGAGAAAAGGCCAGCTAGTTATTATTGTAGGATTACTAGAATCTTACACACAGGAGAGAGAGGATTGAGGTCTTTTTCCATTCAGGTTAGGAGCTATTCTGCTGCACTGCTCTCATACAAAACCTGGTCAGGAGCCAATTAAAACGTTGTTGCCAGGCAACTCTCTTGGCCCAGGACTCCTTTCCAGCACCATCCTGTCTTTCATGGCACAACCTGTTCCGGGACGCAACATTGTATGTATCTCTCATCCTGTTCCAATGGACATATCTTTCAAACTACAGCCATTGTAATTTTAATCCACAGTCCAACAGAAAATAAAAAGATATGTCCTTTACAACAGTTCAACAGAAATAAAAAGATATGTTCCATTACAGTGGTGCCTCATTACACTCACCATTGCACCTTATATTTACAATATTTATTTACATTTCATGTAAAATATTATCTGGTATATATAGCCCGAGGGGTTTAGCACAGTTTCCAGCCCTTTGGTGGACAATGGCAAGAGGGCCTTAGACAGTAGCCTTCCTCCCTTGACCTTCTGTGACAGCTACACCAAGCTTTAGTACAACCCTCAGCACGTAGCATTGGATCTTGGAATGTGCCAGCCTGCAACACTTGGCTGTTGACAGCTCTTTACGCTGGAAGACAAAAGAGCGTCTTTCACCGAGTTGATGGTCCTCCAGCAGCAGTTGATGTTTGTCTCAGTGTGCGTCCCTTGGAACAGCGCATAGAGTACACAGTCCTGCGTCAGATAACTGCGCAGGATGAACCTCGACAAAAACCGCTGCACCTCTCTCCAGACCTGTTTTGCGAAGGCACATTCCACAAGGAGGTGGACAACAGTCTCTTCCCCACCACAGCCACCTCGAGGGCAACATGCGGAGGGGCTGAGACTCTGGGCTGCTGTTCTATTCCAGAAAGCTTGTGGATGAAGGACGGTACTATAACCAATTTGTTTGTACTTGTATGAGCATTTATTTATAGAGTTACATGTTACAGTCGCTTCCTAACCCAGCCACAGTTTCAGTCTGTTGCTATTTACAGGAGCACAAGTGAATCCCCAGTTAAATCCCACCACCTAGATACAATTAAACACAATTATTTTACAATTCACATTGCCCTGAGGATCTGCAGCAAATGAGGATCTGCAGTGTATAGCGATATCCTGAAGCTGCGAATATTGCCCACTGGGAACCACAACCATCATCCTCTGTGTATGGTATAAATCCAACCAATAGGAGGCCTCCCCCTGATTCCCATTGACTTCATTTTCCTAGGGCTGTTTGATGCCATGCTTGGCCAGATGAACTCAAAGGCCAGCGACTCCCTTTTAAGGGAGTCACTGTCAAAATGGAAGCAAGTTTGGAATGGTCATGGATAGATACATATCCTTGGAGGCTAACTGCATTTCGATTGGCCAACACAAGTCCCAGAGCAAGATAATCAAGTTTGGATTGGTTAAGACCAGGTTCTCTTGTAGAGCTAAGGATGTTGAGTTAAGATAGGATAGGGAAGATAGAGAAAAACTATTTCCGCTGGTTGGAGAGTCTAAGACTAGGGGGAGAGTGTAAAAATTAGAACCAGACCTTTCAGGAGTGAAACGAGGAAACACTTCTTCACACAAAGGGTGGTAGGAGTTTGGAACTCTCTTCCGCAAATGACAATTGATGCTAAATCAATTGTTAACTTTAAATCTGAGATTGATTGAATTTTGTTAACCAAAGATATTAAGGATATGGGGCAAAGGCCCATATATGGAGTATGGAGTTAAGTCACAGATCACCCATGATCTCATTGAATGGAAGAACAGGCTCGAGGAGCCGAATGGCCCCCTTCTGTCCTACGTTCTTATGATTGGTTGAGACCAAAATCTCTTGTGAGGTATGGGCTGTTGTATTAGGATTGGTTGATGCCAAAGATATATTGTACAAGAGCACAAGAAGAAAGAAGCAGGAGTAGACCATTCAGCCCCTCAAGCCTGCTCTACCATTCAATGGCTCATCTTGGGCTTCAACTCCATTTTCCCGCTCACTCCCCATGTCCCTTGATTCCCAGAGAGACCAAAAATCTGCCTATCCCAGCCTTAAACGTATTCAACGATGGAGAATCCACAACCCTCTGGGGTACAGAATTCCAAAGATTCACAACTCTTTGAGTGAAGAAATTTCTCCTCATCTCATTCTTAAATGATCGGCCCCTTATCCTGAGACTGTGCCCCCGTGTTTTAGATTCCCCAACCAGCGCAAACAATCTCTCAGCTTCCATCCTTTCAAGCTCCTTCAGAATCTTAAATAAAAAAGAAAATGCTGGAAAAACTCAGCAGACCTGACAGTATCTTTGGAGAAAGAAACAAAGTCAATGTTTCGAGTCCAAGGATCGCCTCTCATTCTTCTATACTCCAGAAAATGTAAAACCCCGTCAACCCAGGAACCAATTTAGTGACCCTTTGCTGTGCCGCCTCCATTGCAAGTATGTCTTAAATGTGGAGATGAAAACTCTACAGAGCATTCCAGATGTAGTCTCACCAAAACCCTGTACAATCATGTCAAAATTTTTTCTTCCTGTACTCCAAATCTCCTTGCAATAAAAGCCAACATGCCATTTGCCTTCCTAACTGCTTGCTGCACCTGCATGCTAACTTTCTGCATTTCTTCTATGAGCACACTCAAGTCTCTTTGAACATTAACACTTACAAGTTTCACACTTTAAAAAAAATATTCTTACATTATCCAGCAGGGTGGAGCTTAAGAAAGCAATTAGGAGAGCAAAGAGGGGATATGAGAAAGCTCTGGCTAGTAAAAGCAGGGAAAATCCCAAGATATTCTATAAGTATATCAATGGGAAGAGGATAACCAGGGAAAGAGTAGGGCCCATTAGGGACCAAGGGAGAAATCTATGGGTGGAGCCAGAGGATATCGGTAGTGTTGAACAAATACTTCACATCCATCTTCACCCAAGAGAATGAGGATGAAGGTATGGAACTCAGGGAGAGAGACTGCGAGGTTCTTGAGCAAATTGATATAGAGAGTGACAAGGTATTGGAGGTGTTGGCAGGCTTAAAAGTGGACAAATCTCCAGGTCCGGATTATTTGTGTCCCAGACTGCTGAGGGAGGCAAGGGAGGAGATCGCAGGGGCTCTGACCCAAATTTTTAATTCCTCTCTGGGAGGTGCCAGAGGACTGGAGAACAGCTAATGTGGTTCTGCTTTAAGAAGGGTTGTAGAGATAAGCCAGGGAACTACAGACCAGTGAGTCTCACATCAGTGGTATGTAAACTATTGGAGAAAATTCTGAAGGAGAGAATCTATCTCCATTTGGAGAGGCAAGGTTTGATCAGGGATAGTCAGCATGGCTTTGTCAGAAGGAGGTCATGCCTAACAAATTTGATTGAATTTTTTGAGGAGGTGACCAGGTGTGTAGATGAGGGTAGTGCGGTTGATGTAGTTTATATGGATTTCAGCAAAGCCTTTGACAAGGTTCCACATGGGAGACTTATAAAGAAGGCAAAGGCACATGGGATGCAGGGTAATTTGATAAGGTGGATTCAAAATTGGCTTAGTTGTAGGAGACAGAGGGTGATGACAGAAGGCTGCTTTAGTGACTGGAAGCCAGTGTCCAGTGGCATACCACAGAGATCTGTGCTGGGTCCCCTATTATTCGACATTTATGTAAACAACATAGATGACTATGTGGGGAGTAGGATTAGTAAGTTTGCGGATGATACAAAGATTGGCTGGGTGGTTAACAGTAAGGTTGAGTGTCTTGGGCTACATGAAGATATAGATGGGATGGTCAAATGGGCAGATAAGTGACAGTTGGAATTTAACCCTGAAAAGTGTGAGGTGATACACTTTGGAAGGAGTAATTTGACAAGGAAGTATTCAATGACACTAGGAAGTTCTGAGGAACAAAGGGACCTTGGTGTGTGTGTCCATAGATCTCTGAAGGCGGAGGGGCATGTTAGTGGGGTGGTGAAAAAGGCATATGGGACACTTGCCTTTATCAATCGAGGCATAGATTGTAAAAGTAGGGAGGTCATGTTGGAGTTGTATAGAACCTTGGTGAGGCCACAGCTGGAAGAGAGGTTGGATAGACTTGGGTTGTTTTCGTTGGAGCAGAGAAGACTGAGGGGCAACCTGATCAAGGTGTACAAGATTATGAAGGGCATTGGCAGGGTGGATAGGGAGCAGCTGTTTCCCTTAGTTGAAGGGTCAAACACGAGGGGACACAAGTTCAAGGTGAGGGGCAGGAGGTTTAGGGGGGATGTGAGGAAAAACTTTTTTACCCAGAGGGTGGTGACGGTCTGGAATGCACTGCCTGGGAGGGTGGTGGAGGCAGGTGCCTCACATCCTTTAAAAAGTACCTGGATGAGCACTTGACACGTCATAACACTCAAGGCTATGAGCCAAGTGCTGGTAAATGGGATTAGGTAGATAGGTCAGGTGTTTCTCACGTGTTGGTGCAGACTCATTGGGCCGAAGGGCCTTTTCTGCATTGTGTGATTCTGTGATTATCGAAAACCTTTTGAAATCCAGATATACTACATCTACTGTTTCCCCTTTATCTACCCTACTAGTTACATCTCAAAAAAACACTAATAAATTTGTCAAACAGCATTTCCCCCTTTAGTAAAACCAGGTTGACTTGTTCTAATCGTACAGTATTTTTCTAAGTGCAATGTTTGAGGCTTTCTTAATGATAGAGTCCAGTATTTTCCCAACAACTGTCGTTAGACTAACTGGCCAGTCACTGTTTTCTCTCTCTCTCCTTTCTTGATGAGTGGTGTAACATTTGACAGCTTGATAAGGAAGAATTTCTTCACTCAGAGGGTGGTGAATCTTTAGACTTCTCTACCCCAGAGGGCTGCCGAAGCTCAAACATTGAGTATGTTCAAGACCGAAATTAATCAATAGATTTCTGGATCCTAATGACATCAGGGGATATGGGGAAAAACAGCGTAAGAGGTAGATGATCAGCTATGATCTGTTTGAATGGCGGAGCAAGCTCAACGGGCCAAATGGCCTACTCCTGCTCCTATTTGCTATGTTCCAATCTAATGGGATCGTTATGAATCTAAGGAATTTTGGAAAATCATAGCCAGCACATCCACTATCTCTGCAGCTATCCCTTTTAGAACCCTAGGGTGTAGGCCAACAGGTCCTGGGGATTTGTTGGATTTTAGTCCCTTATATTCCGCCAATACTTTTTCTCTACTGATATTAATTTCTTTAATTTCCTCACTCATTTTAGCCGCTAGGTTACCTCTATTTCTGGTATGAAACGTGTATTTTCTACTGTGAAGGCAGGCACAGAATATTTGCTGAATGCCTCTGCCATTTCCTCAATCTCCGTGATAATTTCCCCTGTTTCTCCTGCTAAAGGGCCAACGTGTACTTTAGCTGCTCTCTTCCTTTTTATGTACATATAAAAACTCTTAAACTGTTTTTATATTTCTGGCTAGTTTACTCTCATATTCTGTTTTTCTGCTTTTATCAGCTTTTTGTTGGGTTCCTAAAACACTCCCAATCCTCAGACTTGCTACTGTTTTATGCAACAATGTAAGCCTCTTCTTCTAAATTTTTTTTTATTCGTTCATGGGATGTTGGTGTCGCTGGCTGGGCCAACATTTATTGCCCATCCCTAATTTCCCTTGAGAAGGTGGTGGTGAGCTGCCTTTTTGAACCGCTGCAGTCCATGTGGTGTAAGTACACCCACAGTACTGTTAGGGAGGGAGTTCCAAGATTTTGACCCAATGACAGTGGAGGAACAACAATATGTTTCCAAGTCAAGATAGTGAGTGGCTTGGAGGGGAACTTCCAGATGGTGTTCCCATCTATCTGCTGCCCTTGTCCTTCTAGATGGTAGTGGTCGGGGGTTTGCAAAGTGCTGTCTAAGGAGCCTTGGTGAATTCACGCAGTGCACCTTGTGGATGGTACACGCTGCTGGTACTGTGTGTTGATGGCGGAGGGAGTGAATGTTTGTTTATGTGGTGACAATCAAACGGGCTGCTTTGTCCTGGACGGTGTCAAGCTTTCCCAGGGGATCTTTTACTACATCATTTCTAATTAACCCTCCTTCATTACACAATACTAGAACGAAGGTAGTTTTATCCCGAGTGGATTCCACAATGTACTGCTTCAAGAAACCGTCACAAAAGCATTCTACAAACTTCTGGACCATTCTTGCCAATTTGAGTGTCCCAGTCTGTATGAATCATTCCCTTTGTTACAAGCTCCAATAATTTCTTGTTTAATGCTCTGTCCAACAGTATAACTACTGTTAGGGGGCCTATAAACCACACCCACCAATGTTTTCTGACCTTTGCTATTCCTAATTTCCACCCATATTGATTCTACTTCATGACCTTCTGAGGCCAGGTCCTTTGTCACTAATGTCCTTATGATGTCATCCTTTACTATCAGGGTTACTCCCCCCTTTCTGAAATATTTTCTACCCTGAAATATTTATTTCCCACCCTTAATCACCTTGTAACCACGTTTCTGTAATGACAATTAGATATAAATCATTTACCTCTATTTGCGTCACTAGTTCATCTATCTTATCGTGGATACTTTGTGCAGTCAGCCAAAGGACCTTTAGTTTAATTTGTTAACTTCTATTCCCTGCAATGATCTTCTTCGCTGATGTACAATTTTTCTTAAGCTCTCTGTCCCTTCCTGTTTGCTTGTCTTTACCCACATTGCTATTCTGCTCCGATGCTGCAACCTTTCTCTTTGGATTTTGTAAATCTCCCTTCACCCAAACTCTCGCTATTCCCCCCACCCCACCTCCACCCATTAGATTAAAGCCCTAGTTAAACAATTGGCCAGGACACTGATCCCTGCACAGTTCAAGTGGAGTCCATCCCAACGGAATAGTTCACTCGTCCCTGAGTACTGATGCCAGTGCTCCATGAATCGAAACCCCTTCTTCCCACAATACTCTTTAAGTCAAGTGTTTAATTCTCTAATCTGCTTGACCCTATACCAATTGGTTCCGGTAACAATCCAGAGATGAATACCTTTCATGTTCTGCATTTTAATTTGGCCCCTGACTCCTCAAATTCTCTTAGGTAAAACCAGAGTGATTTTCTGCTATGTCGTTAGTTCCCACGGGGACGACGACAACTGGATCCTTCCCCTCCCACTCCAAGTTCCTCTCCAGCTGTGAGAAGATGTCCTTAACCCTGGCATCGGGCAGGCAATGCAACCTTTGGAGCTCCCAGTTGTAGCTGCAGAGAACAGTATCCATCCCCCTAACTATACTGTCTCCTATCGCTACCACCTTCGTCTTCACTCCCCCAACATGAATGACATCTTTCACCATGGTGCCATGGCCAGTCCGCTCATCCACCTTGCCGTCCTTTTCCTCATCCACACAAGTGGCATGTTGGATCCAAAATTGGCTGAGGCAGGAAGCAGAGGGTGATGGTAGAAGGATGTTTCTGTGACTGGAAGTCTGTTTCTAGTGTGGTTCCGCAGGGCTCGGTGCTGGGGCCCTTGCTGTTTGTGGTGTACAAAAATGATTTGGACTTAAATGTATGGAGTATGATCAAGATGCGGATGACATAAAAATTGGTAGGGTGGTAAATAGTGAGGAGGATAGCTGTAAATTGCAGGAGGATGTCAATGGACTGGTCAGGTAGGCAGAGTAATGGCAAATGGAATTCAACTTGGAAAAGTGTGAGGTAATGCACTTGGGGAGGGCTAACAAAGCAATTTAGGACCCTGGGAAGTACTAAAGATTAGAGGGACCTTGGTTAGGTTGGTTAAGAAGGCATATGGGATACTTGTCTTTTTTAGCTGAGGCATAGAATACAGGGAGTTTATGCTGGAACTGTATAAAACGCTGGTTAGGCCACAACTGGAGTACTGCATGTAGTTCTGGTCACCACATTATAGGAAGGATGTGATTAGACTGGAGTGGGTGCAGAGGAGATTTACCAGGATGCTGCCTGGGCTGGAGGGTCTGAGCTATGAGGTAGGATTGGATAGGCTGGGGTTGTTTTCCTTGGAGCAGCGAAGGTTGAGAGGGGACCTGATAGAGGTGTATAAGATTATGAGAGGCATAGATAGGGTGGATAGGAAGGCACTTTTTCCATTAGTAGACGGGTCAATAACCAGTGGCATAGATTTAAGGTAAGAGGTAAAGTACTAAGAGTGTAGTTGAGGAGAATTTTTTTCACCCAGAGGGTGGTGGAAGTCTGGAACTCACTGTCTGAAAGGGTGGTTGAGTCAGAAACTCTCATAACATTTAAGATGTATTTAGATATTCACTTGCATTGCCATAGCCTCCATGGGCTATGGGCCAAGTGCTGGAAAATAGGATTAGTGTAGTCAGATCTTTGTTGACCAGCGTGGACACGATGGGCCGAATGGCCTCCTTCAGTGCTGTAGACATCTATGGGATAGCAAGCACCTCGTACCAGTTGTGTTGGGATTGGTTGCATCCGAGGATCTACTGTGAGGAATGCCTTGGAAATGATTTTCTTAATTCTCCTCTAGGCAGTCGAGGCGATGACCTCCCACTGGAACCTGTACATTAACCTGGGGGGTTTTGCCGTAGGACTCTTCTCTGTAACGCTGCTCGGACCATGGAGTGACCGTGTGGGCCGCAAGCCTATCCTAATCTTGCCCAGCATCGGCCTGTCGTTGCAGGCAGCGATCTACCTCATTGTCATGTATCAGAAGCTGCCGGTCAGCTACTTTCTAATTGGTCGCTTGCTGAGTGGACTTCTGGGGGATTTCAACACCATCCTGGCTGGATGTTTCTCATACATTGCGGACATCAGCGACAAGCAGTCACGCACGTTCCGCGTTGCGGTGCTGGAAGCTTGCCTAGGAATCGCGGGAATGTTTGGGAGTATTATCGGAGGCCAATGGAGTAAGGCACAAGGTTACATCAATCCATTCTGGCTTGTGTTGGCATTGAACATGGCCTCTGTTGCCTACGCCTTCACTTTTGTTCGAGAGTCTGTGACCGTGAAAGGAGCCAGCAAACTGTTCACGACGAAGCATTACAGATCAGTGTACCAGCTATACTCCAGCAGGCAGGAGACTGGTCGAAGGTACCGTCTCTGCCTCTACGCACTCTCCCTCTTTGTTGTTGTGACAGTTCATTTTGGAGTCAAGGACATTCTCATCCTCTTTGAGCTGAGCTCCCCGCTGTGTTGGCAATCTGATCTGATTGGATACGGTTCAGCAGTCGAACACCTGACCTATCTGAGCAGCCTGCTGGGGCTGAAGGTGATGCAACTCTGCCTGAAGGACAACTGGATTGCAGAGATTGGGCTGGTGTCTAATATGGCTGGTTTGGTCATCTTCTCATTGGCAGCGACCAGCTCTGTCATGTTCTCAGGTACGTTGCTGGTTTGGGATCGATGCACTTTTAGTAACAGACTGATTATGTCCTGACTTGTTTCTATGATTTCTAACACACTCCAGGACTTGGCTTCGCCAGCAGGGTTGTGGGAGACAAACCAATCTATTCATTCTTGCACTAGCTGAACCAGTTGGAGAAAAGCAGTGGATATTGGTCCAGACATCTCACCTGGAGATCAATGCTTAACATGAACTCTGTTCACTAGCCATCAACTCTCTCTCCCTGGCAACTGCCTGGGTCTGAACCATTTGATCCCAAGATAAGCTTCTGCCATATCTATACAATCGCAGCCATTTTCAAAAGATCGCCTGCCCCTGTCCCTGCCTGAGCTCAACTGCTGTTGGAACCCTCATCTATCCCCTTGTAACGTCTAGTCTTGACCATTCCCTTGCATTCTGACCAGCCTCTCATCTTCCACCCTCCATAAATTTGCAGTCATCCAAACTTTGCTGTCCATGTCTAACTCGCACTAAATCCTGTTCACCCATCACCTTGTGCTCTCTGACCCATGTTGGTTCCTGGTGCAACAACGTCTCGATATTAAAATTCTCATTCTTGTTTTCAAATTTCTTCATGGCCTCAGACAACCCAATCTTTGTAAACTCCTCCAACCCCACAACCCTCTTGAGATATCTGTGCCCTTCCTACATGGGCCTTTTCAGTATCCCTGATTCTATTGTTCCACCATTGGCAGCCGTGCCTTCAGCTGTCTGAGCCTAGGCTCTAGAATTCCCTCCCTAAACTTCTCTACCTCTCTTTCCTCCATTAAAACTGACCACTTCGACCAAGCTTTTCAATACTTGTTTTATTAATCTATTTCTATCAGTAAGTTGCTCTACAGTGCAGTCCAGTGATGTTCTGGCACAGAGCTGGTCACTGATGTAACACAGTTCCAGAAGAGTGATGGTGTTCATTGTCATAAAGTTCTAGATTAGTGGTGCTGTTTTAGTACACTAAAATAGTTTAGATTAAGAATGCATAAATTTTTTTAATTCATTCACGGGGATGTGAGCAGTGCTGGCTAGGCCAGCATTTATTGCACATCCCTATTTGCCCTTGAGAAGGCAGTGGTGAGCTGCCTTCTTGAGCCACTGCAGTCCATGTGGTGTAGGTAAACCCACAGTGCTGTTAGGAAGGGGGTTCCAGCATTCTGACCCAGCAACAATGAAGGAACGGCGATATATTTCCAAGTCAGGATGGTGAGTGGCTTGGAGAGGAACTTCCAGGTGGTGGTGTTCCCATGTGTCTGCTGCCCTAGTCCTTCAAGATGGTAGCAGTCGTGGGTTTAGAAGGTGCTGTCTAAGGAGCTTTGGTGAGTTTCTGCAGTGCATCTTGTAGGTGGTACACAATGCTGCTACTGTGCGTTGGTGATTGCGGGAGCAAAATTTTGTGGATGGGCTTCCAGTCAACCAGGTTGCTTTGTCCTGGATAGTGTCAAGCTTCTTGAGTGTTGTGGGAGCTGCACTCATCCAGGCAAGTGGTGAGTATTCCAACACACTCCTGACTTGTGCCTTGTAGATGGTGGACAGGCTTTGGGGAGCCAGGAGGTGAGTTACTCTCCGCAGGATTCCTAGCCTCTGATCTGCTCTTGTAGCCACAGTATTTATATGGCTAATCCAGTTCACTTTCTGGTCAATGGTAATCTCCAGGATGTTGATAATGGGGGATTCAGTGATGGTAATGCCGTTGAAGGTCAAGGAGTGATGGTTTGATTCTCACTTGATGGAGATGGTCATTGCCTGGCACTTCTGTGGTACGAATGTTACTTGCCACTTGTCAGCCCAAGCCTGGATGTTGCCCAGGCCTTGCTGCATTTGGACATGGACTGCTTCAGTATCTGAGGAGCCACGAATGGTGCTGAACATTGTGCAATCATCAGCGAACATCCCCACTTCTGACTTTATGATGGGGGGAAGCTCATTGATGAAGCAGCTGAAGATGGTTGGGCCTGGGACACTATCCTGAGGAACTCTTGCAGTGATGTCCTGGAGCTGAGATGACTGATCTCCAACAGCCACAACCATCTTCCTTTGTGTTAGGTATGACTCCAACCAATGGAGAGTTTCCCCCCTGATTCCCATTGACTCCAGTTTTGCTAAGGCTCCTTGATGCCACATTTAGTCAAATGCGACCTTGATGTCAAGGGCAGTCACTCTCACCTCATCGCTGGAGTTCAGCTCTTTTGTCCACATTTGAACCAAGGCTGTAATGAGGTCAGGAGCTAAGTGGCCCTGGAGGAACCCAAACTGAGCATCAGTGAGCTGGTTATTGCTAAGCAAGTGCTGCTTGATAGCACTGTTGATGACCCTTCCATTAGTTTACTGATGATGGAGGGTAACTGATGGGGCAGTAATTGGCTAGGTTGGATTTGTCCTGCTTTTTGTGTACAGGACATACCTGGGCAATTTTTCACATAGGCAGGTAGATGCTAGTCTTGTAGCTGTACTGGGACAGCTTCGCTGGGGGCGTGGCAAGTTCTGGAGCACAAGTCTTCAGTACTATTGCCGGAATATTGTCAGGCCCCATAGCCTTTGCAGTATCCTGTGCCTTCAGCCATTTCTTGATATCACTTGGAGTGAATCGAATTGGCTGAAGACTGGCATCTGTGATGCTGGGGACCTCCGGAGGAGGCCGAGCTGGATCATCCACTCGGCACTTCTGGCTGAAGATTGTTGCAAATGTTTCAGCCTTATCTTTTGCACTGCTGTGCTGGGCACTCCCATCATTGAGGATGGGGATATTTGTGGAGCCTCCTCCTCTAGTGAGTTGTTTAATTGTCCACCACCATTCACGACTGGATGTGTCAGGACTTCAGAGCTTAAATCTGATCCATTGATTGTGGAATTGCTTAGCCCTGTCTATCACTTGCTGCTTACGTGCAAGTAGTCCTGTGTTATAGCTTCACCAGATTGACACCTTATTTTGAGGTATGCCTGGTGCTGCTCCTGGCATGCCCTCCTGCACTCTTCATTGAACCAGGTTTGATCCCCTGGCTTGATGGTAATGGTAGAGTGCGGGATATGCCAGGCCATGAGGTTACAGATTGTGTTCAAATATAATTCTGCTGCTGATGGCCCACAGCGCCTCATGGATACCTAGCCTTGAGTTGCTAGATCTGTTCGAAATGCATCCCATTTAGCATGGGGTGGTAGTGCCACACAACACGATGGAGGGTATCCTCAATGTGAAGACAGTCTCCACAAGGACTGTGAGGTGGTCACCCCTACTGATACTGTCATGGACAGATGCCTCTGTGGCAGGCAGGTTGGTGAGGATGAGGTCAAGTATGTTTTTCCCTCTTGTTGGTTCCCTCACTTCCTGCCGCAGACCCAGTCTAGCAACTATGCCCTGTAGGACTCAGCCAGCTCGGTCAGTAGTGGTGCCACCAAGCTGCTCTTGGTAATGGACATTGAAGTCCCCCACCCAGAGTACATTCTGCACCCTTGCCACCCTCGTTGCTTCCTCCAAGTGGTGTTCAACATGGAGGAGCACTGATTCATCAGCTGAGGGAGGGTGGTACATGGTAATCAGCAGGAGGTTTCCTTGCCCATGTTTGACCTGATGCCATGAGAATTTATGGGGTCCGGAGTCGATGTTGAAGACTCCCAGGGCAACTCCCTCCCGACTGTATACCACTGTGCCACTACTTCTGCTGGGTCTGTCCTGCCGGTGGAACTAGACATACCCAGAGATGGTGCTGGTGTTGTCTGGGACATGATCTGTAAGATATGATTTTGTGAGGGTGATTATGTCAGGCTGTTGCTTGACTAGTCTGTGGGACAGCTCTCCCAATTTTGGCACAAGCCTCTAGATGTTAGTAAGGAGGACTTTGCAGGGTCGACAGGGCTGAGTTTGCAGTTGTTGTTTCCGGTGCCTAGGTCGATGCCGGGTGGTCCGTCCAGTTTCATTCTTTTGGGACTTTTTAGCGGTTTGTTACAACTGAGCAGCTTGCTAGGCCATTTCAGGGGGCATTTAAGAGCTAATCACATAGCTGTGGGTCTGGAGTGACATGTAAGCCAGACCAGGCAAAGTTCATTAGTAATCCAGATGGGTTTTTAGGACAATCGATAATGGCTTCATGGTCATCATTAGACTTTTAATTCCAAACTTTTATTGAATTCAAATTTCAAGATCTGCCATGGTGGGATTTGGACACGGATCCCCGGAGCATTACCCTGGGTCTCTACGCCACCGCCTCCCCGTCATTTAGTGATATTGCTCTGGATTAATCATGGTGCTCTAGTACACATTATTCCAGAACAGTTCTAGCGGTTATGTAGTTCTACAGTGTTGTGCTACCACGCTGATATTATTCTAGATTAAGAGTATTCCAGTGACATTGACCATTGATCCAGTACAGTAATACAATTCTAGATCCATGTTGAAGTAAATGAAATCATTTTAGAAAAGTGGATTGGTGTGTTGATATTATTCTAGCATAAGGTTAATGTTTTAGATTTGTAACATGCAAGTATAGACACAGAGTTAAGCACAATGATATTGTTTCAGATTATGCTCTGGCAGTGTGCTAGAGTACTATATTACTGAACATATTTTCTTTCTCCCTCCAGGTTATGGTGTGCGCTTCCTTGCAATGGCCACTACACCAGTGATAAGAGCCAAGTTATCAAAGTTAGCTGATGTGACTGAGCAAGGTAAGCTCAAGAGGGTGCAGTCACTTAGGGAGCCAATCTTTAAAAATTTTGTTTTTGAAATTTGGGAACAGTGTTTCCCCAGTACTGACCCTCCAACAATGCAGCGTTCCCTCAGTATTGACCCTCCGACAATGTGACACTCCCTCATTACTGACCCTCCGACAATGCAGCGTTCCCTCAGTACTGACCCTCCGACAATGCAGCAATCCATCGGTACTGACACCACGACAGTGCGGTGCTCCCTCAGTACTGATCATCCAACAGTGCAGCACTCCCTCAGTACTGACCCTCCGACAGTGCAGAACTCCTTCAGTACTAACCCTCTGACAGTGCAGCAATCCCTCAGTATTGACACTCCAACATTGCAGCACTCCCTTACTACTGACCCTCCGACAGTGTGGCACACAATCAGTACTGACACTGCCACAGTGCAGTACTCCCTCAGTACTGACCCACTGACAGTGTGGTACTCCCTCAGTACTGATGCTCCAACACTGCAGCACTCTGTCAGTGCTGACCTCTGACAGTGCAGGTGTCCCTCAGTACTGACCCTCCGACAGTGCGGCGCTCCCTCAGTACTCACCCTCCGACAGTGCAGTACTCCCTGAGTACTGACCCTCTGACAGTGCAGCAGTCACTCAGTACTGACCCACTAATAGTGCAGCACGTACTCAGTACTGACTCTCTGACAGTAAGGCACACAGTCACTACTAAGTCTCCGACAGTGCAGCACTACCTCAGTACTGACACTCCGATAGTGCGGTACTCCTTCAGTACTAACCATCTGACAGTGCAGCAATCCCTCAGTACTGACCCTCCAACATTGCAGCACTCCCTTACTACTGACCCTCTGACAGTGTGGCACTCCCTCAGTACTGACACTGCCACTGTGCAGTACTCCCTCAGTACTGATCCACTGTCAGTGTGGTACTCCCTCAGTACTGCTGCTCCAACACTGCAGCACTCTCTTAGTGCTGACCCTCCGACAGTGCAGGACTCCCTCAGTACTGACCCTCCGACAGTGCGGCGCTCCATCAGTACTGACCCTCCGAAAGTGCGGCGCTCCCTCAGTACCGACCATCCGACAGTGCAGTAGTCCCTCAATACTGACCCTCCGACAATGCAGCACACACTCAGTACCGACACTCCGACAGTGCAGTACTCCCTCAGTACTGACCCTCTGACAGTGCAGCAGTCACTCAGTACTGACCCACTAACAGTGCAGCACATACTCAGTGCTGACCCTCTGACAGTAAGGCACACAGTCACTACTAAGTCTCCGACAGTGCAGCACTACCTCAGTACTGACACTCCGACAGCGCGGTACTCCTTCAGTACTAACCATCTGACAGTGTAGCAATCCGTCAGTACTGACCCTCCAACATTGCAGCACTCCCTTACTACTGACCCTCCGACAGTGTGGTGCCCCCTCAGCACTGACCCTCTGACAGTGCAGCACAGCCTCAGTACTGACCCACCCACAGTGCAGAATTCTCAGTACTGACCCTCCGACAGTGCAGCGGTCACTTAGTACTGACCCTCCGACGGGGCGGCGCCCTCAGTACTGACCCGCCTACAGTGCAGCACACATTCAGTACAGACCCTCCGACAATGCAGCTCCACCTCAGTACTGACACTCCCTCAGTACTGACCCTCTGTCAGTGCAGCAGTCCCTCACTATTGACACTCTGATGGTGCAGTACTCCCTCAGTACTGACGCTCAAACACTGCAGCACTCCCTTAGTACTGACCCTCTGAAGTGCAGCATTCCCTCGGTACTGACCCTCTGACAGCGCAGCACACACTCGGTACTGACCCTCTGACAGTGCAGCACTCCCTCAGTACTGACCCTCTGACAGTGCGGTGCCATCAGTCATGATCCGCCTACAGTGCATGACTCCCACAGTACTGTCCCTCCGACAGTGCAGCACACCCTCAGTACTGACCCTCCGACAGTGCTGCGCTACCTCAGTACTGACCCTCTGACAGTGCTGCACTCCCTCAGTACTGACCCTCCGGCAGTGCAGCACACACTCAGTACTGACCCTTCGCCAATGCCGCACACACTCAGTTCTGACACTGCCACAGTGCAATACTCCCTCAGTACTCACCCACTGACAGTGTGGTACTCCCTCAGTACTGATGCTCCAACACTGCAGCACTCTGTCAGTGCTGACCCTCCGACAGTGCAGGACTCCCTCAGTACTGACCCTCCGACAGTGCAGCACACACTCAGTACTGAACCTTCGACAATGCAGCATACACTCAGTACTGACCCTTCGACAATGCAGCACACACTCAGTATGACCTTCCGACAATGCAGCAGTCACTCAGTACTGGCGCTGCCACAGTGCAGTACTCCCTCAGTACTGACCCTCTGACAGTGCAGCAGTCACGCAGTAGTGACCCTCTGACAGTGCAGTACTCCGTGAGTACTGACCCTCTGACAGTGCAGCAGTCACTCAGTACTGACCCACTGACAGTGCAGCACATACTCAGTACTGACCCTCTGACAGTAAGGCACACAGTCCCTACTAAGTCTCCGACAGTGCAGCAGTACCTCAGTACTGACACTCTGACAGTGCAGCAATCCCTCAGCACTGACCCTCTGACAGTGCAGCACACCCTCAGTACTGACCCTCCAACATTGCAGCACGCCCTTACTACTGACCCTCCGACAGTGTGGCACTCCCTCAGCACTGACCCTCTGACAGTGCAGCACACCCTCAGTAATGACCCACCCACAGTGCAGCACACCCTCCGTACTGACCCTCCAACTTTGCAGCACTCCCTTACTACTGACCCTCCGACAGTGTGGCACTCCCTCAGCACTGACCCTCTGACAGTTCAGCACACCCTCAGTACTGACCCACCCACAGTGCAGAATTCTCAGTACTGACCCTCCGACAGTGCAGCGGTCACTCAGTACTGACCCTCTGACAGTGCAGCACTCCCTCAGTACTGTCCCTCCGACAGTGCGGCGCTCCCTCAGTACTGACCCTCTGACAATGCAGCACACCCTCAGCACTGACCCTCTGACAGTGCAGCACACCCTCAGTACTGTCCCACCCACAGTGCAGAATTCTCAGCACTGACCCTCCGACAGTGCAGCGGTCACTCAGTACTGACCCTCTAACGGTGCGGCGCCCTCAGTACTGACCGGCCTACAGTGCAGGACTCCCTCAGTACTGACCTCCGACAGTGTGGCGCTCCATCAGTACTGACCCTCCGACAGTGCGGCGCTCCCTCAATATTGACCCTCCGACAGTGCGGCGCTCCCTCAGTACTGACCCTACGACAGTGCAGCACTCTCTCAGTGCTGACCCTCCAACAGTGCGGCGCTCCTTCAGTACTGACCCTCTGACAATGCAGCACTCCCTCAGTACTGACCCTCTGACAGTGCAGCAGTCACTCAGTACTGACCCACTGACAGTGCAGCACATACTCAGTACTGACCCTCTGACAGTAAGGCACACAGTCCCTACTAAGTCTCCGACAGTGCAGCAGTCCCTCAGTACTGACACTCTGACAGTGCAGCAATCCCTCAGCACTGACCCTCTGACAGTGCAGCACACCCTCAGTACTGACCCTCCAACATTGCAGCACGCCCTTACTACTGACCCTCCGACAGTGTGGCACTCCCTCAGCACTGACCCTCTGACAGTGCAGCACACCCTCAGTAATGACCCACCCACAGTGCAGCACACCCTCCGTACTGACCCTCCAACTTTGCAGCACTCCCTTACTACTGACCCTCCGACAGTGTGGCACTCCCTCAGCACTGACCCTCTGACAGTTCAGCACACCCTCAGTACTGACCCACCCACAGTGCAGAATTCTCAGTACTGACCCTCCGACAGTGCAGCGGTCACTCAGTACTGACCCTCTAACGGTGCGGCGCCCTCAGTACTGACCGGCCTACAGTGCAGGACTCCCTCAGTACTGACCTCCGACAGTGCGGCGCTCCCTCAGTACTGACCCTACGACAGTGCAGCACTCTCTCAGTGCTGACCCTCCAACAGTGCGGCGCTCCTTCAGTACTGACCCTCTGACAATGCAGCACTCCCTCAGTACTGACCCTCTGACAGTGCAGCACTCCCTCAGTACTGACGCTCCAACATTGCAGCACTCCCTTACTTCTGACCCTCTGACAGTGTGGCTCTGCATCAGCGCTGACGCTCTGACAGTGCAGCACCCCCTCAGTAATGACCTCCAACAGTGCGGCGCTCCCTCAGCACTGACCCTCCAACAGTGCGGCACTCCCTCAGTACTGACCCTCCGACATGGCAGGACTCCCTCAGTACTGACCCTCTGACAGTGTAGCACTCCCTCAGTACTGACCTCCAACAGTGCGGCGCTCCCTCAGTACTGACCCTCCGACTGTGCGGCGCTCCCTCAGTACTGACCCTCCGACAGTGCAGCACACACTCAGTACTGACCCTCCGACAGTGCGGCGCTCCCTCAGTACTGACCCTCCGACAGTGCAGCACACACTCAGTACTGACCCTCCGACAGTGCGGCGCTCCCTCAGTACTGACACTCCGACAATGCAGCACACATTCAGTACTGACACTGCCACCGTGCAGTACTCCCTCAGTACTGACCCTCTGACAGTGCAGCAGTCACTCAGTACTGACCCACTGACAGTGTGGTACTCCCTCAGTACTTATGCTCCAACACTGCGGCACTCACTCAGTGCTGACCCTCCGACAGTGCGGCGCTCCCTCAGTACTGACCCTCTGACAATGCAGCACTCCCTGACTACTGACCCTCCTACAGTGTTGCACCCCCTCAATACTGACCCGCTGACAGTGCAGCTCTCCCTCAGCACTGACCCTCCGACAGTGCAGAACTCCCTCAGTACTGACCTTCCAACAATGCAGCGCTTCCTCAGTACTAACCCTCCTACAGTGTGGCACCCCCTCAGTACTGACCCGCCGACAGTGCAGTGCTCCCTCAGTACTGACCCTCCGACAGTGCGGCGCTCCCTCAGTACTGACCCTACGACAGTGCAGCACTCTCTCAGTGCTGACCCTCCGACAGTGCGGCGCTCCTTCAGTACTGACCCTCTAACAATGCAGCACTCCCTCAGTACTGACCCGCCTACAGTGCAGGACTCCCTCAGTACTGACCCTCTGACAGTGTAGCATTCCCTCAGTACTGACCTCCAACAGTGCGGCGCTCCCTCAGTACTGACCCTCCAACAGTGCGGCGCTCCCTCCGTACTGACCCTCCGACAGTGCAGCACACACTCAGTACTGACCCTCGGACAGCGCGGCGCTACCTCAGTACTGACACTCCAACAGTGCAGCACACACTCAGCGCTGACTCTTTGACAATGCAGCACCCATTCAGTACTGACACTGCCACAGTGCAGTACTCCCTCAGTACTGACCCTCTGACAGTGCAGCAGTCACTCAGTACTGACCCATTGACAGTGTGGTACTCCCTCAGTACTTATGCTCCAACACTACGGCACTCGCTCAGTGCTGACCCTCCGACAGTGCGGCGCTCTCTCAGTACTGACCCTCTGACAATGCAGCACTCCCTCAGTACTGACCCTCTTACAGTGTTGCACTCCCTCAATACTGACCCGCTGACAGTGCAGAACTTACTCAGTATTGACCCTCCGACAATGCAGAACTCCCTCAGTACTGACCTTCCGACAATGCAGCGCTTCCTCAGTACTAACCCTCCTACAGTGTGGCACCCCCTCAGTACTGACCCGCCGACAGTGCAGCGCTCCCTCAGTACTGACCCTCCGACAGTGCGGCGCTCCCTCAGTACTGACTCTACGACAGTGCAGCGCTCCCTCAGTGCTGACCCTCCGACAGTGCGGCGCTCCTTCAGTACTGACCCTCTGACAATGCAGCACTCCCTCAGTACTTATCCTCCAACATTGCAGCACTCCCTTACTACTGACTCTCCGACAGTGTAGCACTGCCTCAGCACTGACCCTCTGACAGTGCAGCACACCCTCAGTACTGACCCACCCACAATGCAGAATTCTCACTACTGACCCTCCGACAGTGCAGCGGTCACTCAGTACTGACCCTCCGACGGTGCGGCACCCTCAGTACTGACCCGCCTACAGTGCAGGACTCCCTCAGTACTGACCCTCTGACTGTGCAGAACTCCTTCAGTCCTGAACTCCGACAGTGCAGAACTCTCTCAGTCCTGACCCTCCGACAGTGCAGCACTCCCTTAGTACTGACCCTCCGACAGTGCAGCACTCCCTCAGTACTGACCCTCTGACAGTGCAGCACTCCCTTAGTACTGACCCTCCGACAGTGCAGCACTCCCTCAGTACTGACCCTCCGACAGTGCAGCACTCCCTTAGTACTGACCCTCCGACAGTGCAGCACTCCCTCAGTACTGACCCTCCAACAGTGCTGCACTCCCTTAGTACTGACCCTCTGACAGTGCAGCACTCCCTCAGTACTGACCCTCCAACAGTGCAGCACTCCCTCAGTACTGACCCTCCGACAATGCAGAACTCTCTCAGTACTGACCCTCCGACAATGCAGAACTCTCTCAGTACTGACCCTCCGACAGTGCAGCACTCCCTTAGTACTGACCCTCTGACAGTGCAGCACACCTTCAGTACTGACCCTCCGACAGTGCAGAACTCTCTCAGTACTGACCCTCCGACAGTGCAGCACTCCCTTAGTACTGACCCTCCGACAGTGCAGCACTCCCTCAGTACTGACCCTCCAACAGTGCTGCACTCCCTTAGTACTGACCCTCTGACAGTGCAGCACTCCCTCAGTACTGACCCTCCAACAGTGCAGCACTCCCTCAGTACTGACCCTCCGACAATGCAGAACTCTCTCAGTACTGACCCTCCGACAATGCAGAACTCTCTCAGTACTGACCCTCCGACAGTGCAGCACTCCCTTAGTACTGACCCTCTGACAGTGCAGCACACCTTCAGTACTGACCCTCCGACAGTGCAGAACTCTCTCAGTACTGACCCTCCGACAGTGCAGCACTCCCTTAATACTGACCCTCTGACAGTGCAGCACACCCTCAGTACTGACCCTCCGACAGTGCAGCACTCCCTCAGTACTGACCCTCTGACAGTGCAGCACTCCCTCAGTACTGACCCTCCGACAGTGCAGCACTCCCTCAGTACTGACCCTCTGACAGTGCAGCGCTCCCTCAGTACTGACCCTCTGACAGTGCAGCGCTCCCTCAGTACTGACCCTCTGACAGTGCAGCACTCCCTCAGTACTGACCCTCTGACAGTGCAGCACTCCCTCAGTACTGACCCTCTGACAGTGCAGCACTCCCTCAGTACTGACCCTCCGACAGTGCAGCACTCCCTCAGTACTGACCCTCCGACAGTGCAGCACTCCCTCAGTACTGACCCTCCGACAGTGCGGCACTCCCTCAGTACTGACCCTCCGACAGTGCAGCACTCCCTCACTACTGACCCTCCGACAGTGCAGCACTCCCTTAGTGCTGACCCACCAACAGTGCAGCACCGCCCCAGTACTGCACTGGTGTGTTAACCTCGGCTCTTCTCAATTCCCTGGAGTGGGATTTGACTGCACAGCCCTCTGACTCAGAGGTGGAAGCGTAAGCCGCTGAGCCATGGCTAACATTTAACATTGCAGTCACCGTCGGAGCTCTGTCCCCACTGCTGGTATAACTCCCCTGTACCTGTCCTCAAACTAAAGATTCATGAACCAAACTAGGAAATCAGATGTCAATTGAGCCCACCCACCCTGATCTCTAAAACTAAGCCATTTGCCTGTAAACTGTTCCTGCAACAGGACATAGAGAGCTCTCGAGGGTTTTGGCTATGTTTTGGAGATGGATGATCATCATTAGCACTGTCGGGTAATGAACATCATAAATATCTGTAAACACAGTATATAAATAAATATCTGTAAACACAGTATGTAAATAAATATCTGTAAACACAGTATGTAAATAAATGCCTGTAAACACAGGCAATAGTCACCCTTATCCTTGGTTATAAAGTACTTGAAGCATAAAATGTTTTTTAGTAGGTGACACATCATGGGCAAAGGTTGTTTGCTCTGTATCAGACTGACATTTCATTGGCCAGAAGTTTGATTGCCATAAGGGTCAATGGCTGTGGAGAATCTGCAGCAGGATATAGAGGGGGAAAGGAAGAGGAGGTGACATAAGTACCCAGCCACTTGCGACACTAAGCAGATTGAGGGGGAGGGGGTTTATATCAGGAATTGGTTTACATGCACCTGATTCCCCCACATTGGAGGAAGCTTTGAGCTCCAGTCACATGAAGCATTGTCCCAGGCACAACCATCAATGCAACAAAGCCCTAGACTTCACCTGTCACCACGGACTCGATTGGCTGGATGGGCGGCCGTGAAGGACCTGTGAGGATTCCGGCATGTGTGGACAGGGCACATCCGGGGTCCTACAACCTGTGACACCACCCAGGAGGGGCAAGGGCGAAAGGATGGGTCAGGCACACAGACCAATTGTGATTAGGCAGCATCAAGCGTGGTTTACAAAACCCAATAAGTTGGAGGAGGTGAGGGGAGACTGCAGGAGGTGGGGAGAGGTGTTGGAGGGCTCCGAGATGCTGCTTGTGTGTGAGGCTTGATTTCAGTAGTGCATTGGGAGCTGCCTGTCAGTTAGCTTTAACTCAGGAAGGATCAGAGATTGCACGGTGCAATGAGAAGATTCTGGATCACAGTTGTGTTTTTAATTCAGATAAGAATCAGCTGTTGTTAAAACTCAAGGTCGTTTCAGCAAAAAGTGGAAGACAGACTCCCCTCCCGCCCCGAGCACATTTATCTTGTGAGTAATGGACCAGCACAAACTGGGAACTTCCCAACTCCCATGGCCGGATTTGCAGAGTTGAAAAGTGTATGAAGAGATCTGACCTATGATTGTTATTATCCAGAGGTGGGGGTGGAGGGGCAAGGCAGGGAGGGGTGAGGAGGAGTGGGATTAATTGAATAGCTCTTTCAAAGAGCCAGCAAAGGCATGACAGGCCTCCCTTTCTCTGTCCTGTCAGATTCTGAGAGATGCACAGGGATGGTTTCCTATGTGTTCCACTCAGTAAAACTGTAAAGATATTTATAAAAGCTATTCCCCAGCAGCTTGTTCTGCCATTCAGTTAGATCATGGCTGACCTGATCTAAATTCCTTCTACCGCTTAACCAGGTTTCCTTTAATCCCCTTACCAACAAAAAATTATCCATCTCATTTCGAAAATTCCTATTGACTGCACTAACCCCCCCCGGCAGCCGAACTCAAACCGTTAACAGCTTCTTGGGGAGATGTCTTTGCCCTTTGTGTGAGGATGTGCTTCCGGACATCACCCCTGAACAAACTTTCTAATTTCATAATGTCCCCTGTTGTTCGGAGCTTGCGCACCAGGTGAGATGGTTTTAAATGTTAGGTTGACACAGCTTCACTCTGAATCTATGGAGCTGTGCCTCAAGTGACACCTTCAGGAAGAAACAATTGACAAAGAGAATCTGTAACTGATACTGCTGTTCTGTCTCTGTCCAGGAGCGCTGTTTGCCTCAGTGGCTTGTGTGGAGAGTGCCTGCTCATTGGCATCGACAGTCGTCTTCAGCTCTTTATATCCTGCAACACTGTACTTCATGAAAGGCTTTGCTTTTCTCTTTGGAGCTGCCATGCTCGTCATTCCAATGGGCATCATTGGGTAAGCAACCTAACCAATCGCTGGGTTATTGGGTAGTCAAATTTCATCACTTCCAAGGTCCTCTATGCTGATATGGTTTACCTGTGTAACACCAGGCTAGTGGGTTAACCATGTACCCAGTTGTGTTATAACCAGCTTCATATGCAGTATTCTACCTGTTACACCTAGGTTTATAGGATGTCTTTCCAAGAAAGCACAGGATGCTTTTTATCAGAACCTTTTGTTAAGCAACGATCATCAAGATTCTTATCTGAAACTTGCTGCATGTTATCAAAGGAAGAACATTCTGAAAATAGAGCACTGCTGTCAGCAGGTAGCAATAGCCTAGCATGGCAAGGTGCCACCTCCAATACCTAGAGCAGCAATTCTACCCCTGCAGCTCTGTGCACCAGAGATATTGCACATGAGAGGGTGACAGCACAGTCCAGACCAGAAGTTGCAGTCAGTATAGCTGAGATCTTGGGAAAGAAGGGAGAGAGAGAGAGAGAGATGGATGGGAGAGGTTTTAGAGTGTGTACGAGGAGTGGAGCGGTAGAGAGACACAGATGGCAGAAGGGCTTTGTGAACAAAGTATAAACTGTTGGGCATAGCAGCAAGTGTGGCAATGGGTGTGAACATCAAGAGCAAAGATCAGGCTCATCCCCACCCCCGAGAAGGTTTTTGAAACATTTGTCCAAAAATTCAGTTGGGCCAGCCAATGGGGATATTGTTCCAGGTGAATTCAGACTTCATGGAGATTGGGTAACACAAGGGATTAGTAATTCACCCTGGGACCACAGTTGAAATGCAACACAGTCAAATGGAATGAATGTTTAGATGCTGCAGAGAACTCCCTCTACACTGTCCCCATCAAACACTCCCAGGACAGGTACAACACGGGGTTAGTTACAGAGTAAAGCTCCCTCTACCCTGTCCCAAGCAAACACTCCCAGGACAGGTACAGCACGGGGTTAGATACAGAATAAAGCCCCCTCTACATTGTCCCCATCAAACACTCCCAGGACGGGTACAGCATGGGGTTAGATACAGAGTAAAGCTCCCTCTACACTGTCCCCATCAAACACTCCCAGGACAGGTACAGCACGGGGTTAGATACAGAGTAAAGCTCCCTCTACACTGTCCCCATCAGACACTCCCAGGACAGGTACAGCACGGGGTTAGATAGAGAGTAAAGCTCCCTCTACACTGTCTGCATCAAACACTCCCAGGACAGGTACAGCACAGGGTTAGATACAGAATAAAGCTCCCTCTACACTGTCCGCATCAAACACTCCCAGGACAGGTACAGCACGGGGTTAGATACAGAGTAAAGCTCCCTCTACACTGTCCCCATCAAACACTCCCAGGACAGGCACAGCACGGGGTTAGATACAGAGTAAAGCTCCCTCTACACTGTCCCCATCAAACACTCCCAGGACAGGCACAGCACGGGGTTAGATACTAAGTGCTGATTGCGGAGAATGTGACTTTTAACCAAAGGGTTTGACATTGTCCCTGGCAGGTGTGCCCTGATTTCTTTTACCAATTTGTTTTCTGTTTTAGAACCTTGGGTTGGGGCGAGAGGGAAACACAGTACGGCCAATTCAAAGACATTCCACGAGGTTCCACCGTTGCCATCGACGCCGATTCCTCCTCCAATCAGAATGAACAAATCTGTCAGGATGTGTCTGATTAACCTTGTAATTTTGCAATCAACGAGCCAATCAGAATGAGTGTGTGCTGTCAGAGTGGCCGATACAGCAGTTACTGTGGCCTAATCACCCAACGCAAGGTATAGTCTGCTTCACTTGCTGCTCTGTCTGTTGCTGTAAGTTAATCAGTTTACTTTTCCACGTGGAAGTTCAAGCATCTGGAAGCAAGAAGAATCTTAGAATTGTACAGCACAGATGGAGACCATTCGGCCCATCGTGCCTGTGCTGGCTCTTTGGAAGAGCTATCCAATTAGTCCCAGCCTCCTGTTCTTTCCCCCCCTCCCCCTGCAAATTTGAAAGTTATTGAATCTGCTGCCATTGCCCTTTCAGGCAGCACCTTCCCGATCACCATAACTCACTGCGTAAGTATTTTTTCCTCATCTGCCTGCTTATTCTTTTGCCATTTACATTAAATCTGTGTCCCTCCAGTTACCAACCCTCCTGCCACTGGAAGCAGTTCCTCCTTTTAGCACCATCCAAACCTGTCAGTATTTTGCTTTCTAGCCCCACGCTCGTACTTTAGGTGGTCATTATTGTCCACGTAGATTTCCTCTGACTTTACTTGGAGATGAAAGGAACTGAACCATCTTTGACTTGGGTTACTTGTAAATTGAGCTACAGACTTATGCGGAGACCCAGAGCTTGAACATTTATACTTAGCGTCACTGCAGCTGAATTGTTAATCTTCAGAAATTGCAAAACTAACTTGAAGAATGATCAAAAATTATTACATCGTTATGATTTTTTAAAGTTTGAATTGATTTTAATATCACTGTCCGTGCACTCTCACCACATCTTAAAGAGAGGTGGAAGATGTTGATGTATTTTAACAGAAAATGGATGAAATAAAGAGTTGGCTGCTCTGTTTCCCTGTGTCTCATTCTGTGATCAGGTGAGTTACCTGTTAATTCACCGGACACATGCCCACTCCTGGTTGGCAGAGAGTGAGAGGATGGAAGCAGTGCTCAGTTTAGAATGTCCAACAGTATCGGTCATGGCTCAGAGGCTAGCTGTCAGTCAGAGGGTTGTGGATTCAAGGCACACTCCAGAGGCTTGAGCACAGAATACAAACTGACACTCCATTGCATGTACTGAGGGAGTGCTGCACTGTCAGAGGGTCAGTACCGAGGGAGTGCTGCACTGTCGGAGGGTCAGTATTGAGGGAGTGCTGCACTGTTGGAGGGTCAGTATTGAGGGAGTGCTGCACTGTTGGAGGGTCAGTACTTCGGGAGTGCTGCACTGTAGGAAGGTCATTACTGAGGGAGTGCTGCACTGTCAGAGGGTCAATACTGAGGGAGTGCCGCACTGTTGGACGGTCAGTTCTGAGGGATATCTGCATTGTTGGAGGAGCAGTATTGAGGGAATGCTGCACTGTCGGAGGTGCCATCTTTCGGATTAGATGTTAAACTGAGCCCTATTTGCCCCCGGAGGTGGTCAAGGGAGATTCTGTAGTCAGTAGTTGGAGAAAGAGCAGGAGAGTTCTCCCTGGTGTCCTGTGGCAAATATTTAGCCCTCAAACAACATCATTTAAATAAAAACAGATTATTCTTTGTGGGAGCTTGCTGTGCTGCCATGTTTCCTACATTACAACAGTGACTACACTTCAAAATACTTCACTGGCTGATAAACATTTTTGACATGCCCTGAGGTCATGAAAGGCACTATAGAAATGCCAAGTCTCTTGTGAGTTGATTTGTGGATGAATATGAACGCTTGTTTTTCTCTGTATTTCACAAGCTGTCATCATGCTGCGAAACTACTCCATAGTCAGCACATTTAAAACAGCAAGAGATTCCACTGCATCGGAGCCCCTTTAGTTGCTTACGGGAGAAAGGAATAGTGAGGTGAGAAATTCTACGATCGCTGTTGTGATGGAGATATTTTATTAAAGAGATTGCTTAACAAAATCAATTGCAAACAGATTTATTTAAACTAAATTATACTATTAATAGTTCAACAGGATTTGCACTGCAGTGTTAGATTGATCACTTTAATATCATACACCTGAGGGGGAATTGGGGGAGGATTGAAGACAATGGGGAGTAAATTCAGGCAGGGTGCAGAATGGGTGTCTGATCAATACTCGGCCCATTTCTGCCAAGCAGGTTCAGTTAAACTTATCCCCAGAGAGTTCATAAAGGCACAGTGAACGTCAACTGCAAAAGAAAATCTACTGGGAGCTCATCCATAGATAAGTACTAAAGTTGCTGAGGTCAAGCCATGACCTTTAATTAGCAGACCAGGGACTGGCATCCAACTCCCCCAGAGGCTGCACTAAGTTATTGCATTAACCAGGGTGGGGTTGTAAGAGAGGGGAGCGAGGGATGGAGGGACCAAGATCCAGAGACAGGAGAGAGGAGGACAGACAAAGACCCTGCGAAGGAAAAAGGGATAACAGAGAACCTGAGAATTGTGAAACCCTGAGGCAGAGAAATGAGGCCGAGAGTCTGTTCGGGGGGAGGGGGCAGAGAGATGGGGACCCTTTGAGAAGCTACGCTCCTGCCAATGGGGTGACATAACTAATACAGTCAAGCCCACTCCATCATTCAATCAATCACTGAACCTCAACTCCACCCACCCACCATGTCCCTCAATTCCACTAGAGTCCAAAAATCTATCGATCTATGTCCTTATTCAATGACTGAGCATCCACAGCCCTCCCGGGACGGTAGAGAATTCCAAAGATTCATAACCCTTAGTAAAGAAATTTCTCCTCATGTTAGTCCAAAATGGCTAAAATAACCTCTTTCCTGGTTGGGTTCACGTGGTCCTGCGATGGGAGAGATCCCATAAAGGGAATGGGAAGGGGTGAGACCCTGTGAGGAGGAAAGGGGGGTAAGAACTTGCAAATGGGGGAGACCCTGTGAGGGAGAGGGAGGCTGTGAGGACGAGAGAGTCTGTGGTGGGGAAGAGCAGTTGAATTTGAGGGGGGAGCACCCAGAATAAGCACTGGTGATAGTGGGAATGGCAAGAAGTAAGGCAAGCGTGACCCTGAGTGTGAATTACTGATTCACCACAATAAAACAAGCACCCTCTCCACTCTCAACCCCTCTAGGTTCAGTCACCCTTTGGGGATTGGCAATGGCGTAGATGTGTGTGGGGGTGTCACTGTGGTTACCAGGAACAGTCTGCACTCGTGGGGATTACCAGCCCCCACCCCGCGCATGGGTTGCCAGTTTTGTCATCAAAACCAGCCACGCCTGTCACCAGAGCATTTGAGGTTTACCCTGTTCGTCAAAAGTTGGGAAATCCACAGAAATCCCGTTAACATTATTGTCAGAATGAACTAAAGAAAAACAAAAAAAAAAAGAGGCACTGTTGCTTCACTTTCTGATTCAGGCTCTCCAAGGAACACACAGTGCCAGCCTGACATGGAAACAGCTGCCTCCTAAACGTCACACCAACACTAACCACTGAGGTTCAAACATCTACTGGCTATTGCTGCCCATGAGCTTGTCATTACACACAGCAGTGATGATTTCCATCACCTACGAGATTTGAAGGTTGTGTTGCAGAGCAGGAGTCCGAGGGTTGTCCCGTGCACGGGAGGCAGATGGAGGGAGGGTTCGACGGTCGCTAAGGTTACTCGTGGTGTGGCATCACTGCTTTCTTGCCAGTGTCTGCCGGAACGGTGCAGTCATTCTGGGACGAAGTTTGGAGGAACCGCAGAATCTTCTCGATACTGGCATCTTGGTACTCATGAGACCACCTGCATGGGGCAGAGGAAATAAACAGGTGAAGCGAGCGCACAAATAAAGAGAGAAACAAAGCCTGACGTGTACAGACAGTAAATGGAGAAGCACTACAAATCCTAATAGGAACAGGAGGCCGTTCAGCCCATCAAACCCCTTCTGCCATTCAATGAACTTTAACACCCGGCTTGGCTACAAAACTCTTCATCTCCTTGGCAGCTAAAAAAGACCTATTGATCTTCGATTTATTGTAATTAAGCCTCAGAATCTACTGCTTTTTGTGGGACAGAGTTCCACACTTCTACCAGCCTTTGTGTAAGGAAGTTTCCTAACTTCCCTCCCGAGTAGCCTGGTTCTGAGCTTAAGGTTCTGTCCCCTTGCCCTTCACTCCCCAGTGAAAAACATTTCTCTCTCTCTCTACCCTATCCATTCTTTTCAAAATCCTAAAAAAAACATCAATCAAATCACCCCTTCAACACTTCAAAACCAGGGGCCATCAATATAAGATAGTCACTAAATCCAATTGAGAATTCAGGAGGAACTTCTGGTGAGAATGTGGAACTCGCTACCACAGGGAGTGGCTGAGGTGAATAGAATGGACCCATTTAAGGGAAAGCAGGATAAACATATGAGGGAGAAAGGAATATATGTTCTTAGATCAAAGATCAGTCTCGAGGTAAGGGGTCGGCCGTTTAGGGCTGATGGGGAGAAAGCCATGCTCACATGATGCTGTTGAATTTGAGAATCCCCCTCATGTCCTCGGGCAGAGAATCCAGCTCGGGCCAGGTGAAATTATCAGCCACAGGCACTATGTTCTTCTTGGAGTTCATTGCCATGACGATCTCCTTTCAACAAGTTCAGAGAAACTTGAGTCAGTCCAAAAATCAGGAATTAGGGCAAGCAGCAATTCAGGGAAATATTTTTACACATAAAACAAAGCATGTTAACATGGCTACAGTCCTCTTGGTATAGTTACAGCACCTCAGACACACACACATCCCTTCAGGCTAACATACATTAGGTTTCAGTCCAGCAGGACCCTGCACCACAACAACATGACATTCCCACTTCCCTCATTATATTTCCAGTACAGAAACAGACCATTCAGCCCATCTGGTCTGTGCTGGTGTTTATGCTCCATATGAGCCTCCTCCCACACGCTCTTAATGTCACCCCATCAACATATCTTTCTGTTCCTTTCTCCCTCAAGTGCCTAGCCGGCTCCCCCTTAAATTTATCCCAATGTCCTCATCACCTGCTAAGGGAAACCAGTTAAGGGCAGCGAGCGCCATTCTGACTGAAAAGTGGATGGACACCAGCCAAAGCCATTTCATCAGCAACTCTAATTAACAGAGAGAGAAAATTTTTCTGATCATATCGACAAGATCAGCGTCAGTCCAACTGCACAGTAACCTTGTGGACTGTGTAAGAGACGCAAGCAATTATAACAGCCTGTGGGGAACATAGTGATTTTAATGTGAAGCTTCAACTCATTGCAAATGTTGAGATATATCTCGTATCCGCCGATCCCCGAACCTGCAACACACCGACTCACTGGGGTACAGGTCCCACACACACTGACTCTCACTGGGGTACGGGTTCCACGCACACTGACTCTGACTAGGGTACGGGTCCCACACACACTGACTCTCACTGGGGTACGGGTCCCACGCACACTGACTCTAACTAGGGTACGGGTCCCACACACACTGACTGTTAGTTTAGGGTTAGTCTTAAAAAATATTATTTACAACATTGTTCTGGTTAGGTTTAGCGTTAGGATTGAAATCACTATTGACACATCATTGTCACTGGGCACTTCCTTTTAATCCCTCACACAGACCAGTCAGAAAGCAAACTCATGAAGTGCTGATTCAAGGAACATCCTTCCTGCCCAATCTCAAGTTCCTCACTGCTTCCACAAATTTACACTTTTAATGCAAAAAGATAAAACACTGGGGACATTAGGTTTGGGTATTTGTCAGAGGTCCCCAGATAGATTCAGATGTTCCACTGGGTACAGTCACTTATCCGGGTCCCTGTAAAACTCTCCTGACAATTACAGGACACCAGGTGTTACCAGTCACTCTCTGCCTCCACCTGTCGAACCCGCTGTGTTTTTCCAGAGGAAATCCTCCTTTAGGATTTAGAGAAGAGTTCAGGAGGGGAAGGGCCTTTGCAGATGGGTGGGGGTTGGCAGGGATGGATTGGCGGGGAGTACGGCCGGCCAGGGAGGTAAATTAAAATGCAGAGGCCCAGCGAGCATTGCAGTTACCTCGAGCTCCACTCCTACAGGCTGCGGCACATGACTCCAAACGAAGTCCAATCCAACCACCAAACAGAAGACAGCACATGACAAACAACAACTCCAACTCCAACAAGTCCAGTCATGAGGCGCAAGAAAAGGCACGTTCTCTTGGGCCAATGGTTGCTGCTGTTCAGAACAAAAGCAATCATTGGCTAAGTAGTCTGTCAATCGGAATGGCCCACGTACCTGATTGGCTCCTTTGGACAGTGACAGGTTACTTGAACAATGAACCTGGGCTCCAGTGACGCATCGTCTGCACCCCATCTCCCCTGGGTCCCGCACAGTCTGACTGCTGCCATTTGTACTCTACGCCTTTATGGATAAGGCCCAGGACCCCTTGTCGTTATTGGCTGCTTTGTTAATCTGCCCTGTCCTTGGTCCAATTCTGGCTGAAAGCAGCTGATGCAGCACAGGTTGAAGCCAGGACACTCTATGGCTGAATGCTGCCCCCAACAGTGTGCAGTCGGTATTGTATGCAGGAAATAACAGTTCCTAACCTCTTATTTTAACAATTAGATTTACATACGAACCTTTATTTGTGCCTGTTTGTGTTCATTTGGAATATACACGACTGAATAATGACCACAGAGCACAGCTCTGTTTGGCAGTCAATCCATGTTTAAAGACCAATATTCCTTTAAAACCACTAAGATAACTTGCCAAAAATATTGGGGTCAATCATTTTTTATTCATTCATGGGATGTGGGTGTCGTTATTGCTCATCCCTAATTGCCCTTGAGAAGGTGGTGTTGAGCTGCCTTCTTGAACCACTGTGATCCATGTGGTGTAGGTACACCCACAGTGCTGTTAGGGAGGGAGTTCCAGGATTTTGATCCAGCGACCGTGAAGGAACAGTGATATATTTCCAAGTCAGGATGGTGAGTGACTTGGAGGGGAACTTCCAATGGATGGTGTTCCCATCTTTCTGCTGCCCTTGTCCTTCTAGATGGTGGTGGCCGTGGGTTTGGAAGATGCAGTCAAAGGAGCCCTGGTGAATTCCTGCAGTGCATCTTGTAGATGGTACACACTGCTGCTACAGTGCGTCGGTGGTGGAGGGGGTGAATGTTTGTGGATGGGGTGCCAATCAAGCGGCTGCTTTCTCCTGGATAGTGTCGAGCTCCTTGAGTGTTGTGGGAGCTGCACTCATCCAGGCAAGTGGTGAGTATTCCATCACACTTCTGACTTGTGTCTTGTAGATGGCAGACAGGCTTTGGGGAGTCAGGAGGTGAGTTACTCTCCACAGGATTTCTAGCCCCTGACCTGCTCTTGTAGACTCCAGTTTTGCTAGGGCTCCTTGATGCCACACTTGGTCAAATGTAGCCTTGATGTCAAGGGCAGTCACTCTCACCTCACCTCAGGAGTTCAGCTCCTCTGTCCATGTTTGAACCAAGGGTGTAATGAGGTCAGAAGCTAAGTGACCCTGGCAGAACCCAAACTGAGTGTCAGTGAGCAGGTTATTGCTTAGCAAGTGTCACTTGATAGCACTGTTGGTGACCCCTTCCAACACTTTACTGATGATCGAGAGAAGACTGATGGGGCAGTAATTGGCCAGGTATGTCATCCACCCGGCAATGTGGAAAATTGCCCAGGTATGTCCTGTATACAAAAAGCAGGACAAATCCAACCTGGCGAATTACTGCCCCATCATTGAGGATGGGGATATTTGATGAGCCTCCTCCTCCAGTGAGTTGTTTAATTTATGACTGGATGTGGCAGGACTGCAGAGCTTAGATCTGATCTGTTGGTTGTGCAGTCACTTAGCTCTGTCTATCACTTGCTGCTTATGCTGTTTGGCACACAGGTAATCCTGTGTTGCAGCTTCACCAGGTTGACACCTCATTTTTAGGTATGCCTGGTGCTGCTCCTGGCATACCCTCCTGCACACTTCATTGAACTAGGGTTGATCCCCTGGCCTGGTGATAATAGTAGAGTGGGGGATATGCCGGGCCATGAGGTTACAGATTGTGTTCGAGTACAATTCTGCTGCTGCTGATTTCTTCTCTCAGAGAAGAAATAGTGTTTCTAATTCTAATAGTCGTTTGATAGTACAGAGTATTGCTGAAAAAGAGACATATCAAAGCTCTTCTCATTGCACTCATCAGGACAGCTGCAAGAATACCAATATAAAGGGAAAACAACATTTTATACTGTACGTGAAGAGAGTGCTGATTGGTCAGCAAGTGGCGTTGCCATAGAGAATGCACCACTGATGGTGATTGACAGTTTACTGCCGAGCATTGTTGAAATTTAAACCAGGGAGCTTGACCCTGAGGAATGAGTCAGTGAATGGCTGTCACAAATTTTGTTTAGCTAAAACAGGCGCAATGTCTGTACATGTTCTTTCTGTCTGCAAATATATTAATACACATATATACATATATTAAAACACAGGGCCCAGTTCTTTGCAGACAGAAAGAACATGTACACATATCGCGCTTGTTTCAGCTGAACGAAATAAGTGACAACCATTCACTGACTCATTCCTCAGGGCAATGCCTTGACCAATCAGGATCAAGCTACCTGGTTCAAATTTCATAACAATGCTTGGCAGTTAACTGTAAGTCACCATCAGTTGTGCATTCCCCATGGCAATGCCACTTGCCAATCAATCAGCACTCTCTTCACATGCAGTATAAATTGTTTTTTTCCCCTTATATTGGTATCCTTGTGAGCATCCTGATGAGTGCAAGACAAAAAGCTTCGACATGTCTCTTTTTTCAGCAATACTCAGGTTACAGATTATGTTTGACATCTGTTTAAAATCTATCCCATTTAGCACGGTGGTAGTGCCACACAACGCAATGGAGGGTATCCTCACTATGAAGACGGGACTTCGTCTCCACAAGGACTGTGCGGTGGTCACTCCTACCAATGCTGTCATGGACAGATGCATCTGCTGCAGGCAGGTTGGTGAAGATGAGCAAGTATGATTTTCCCTCTTGTTGACTCCCTCACAATTAGAGATTATTGGTCAATTGAGGCCATCTGCACAAAATTAAATAAAAATTATTTAATTAGGAGCCCCATCAGAATGTAATTCTTTTTGCTAAGTGCAGTTTAGAATCTGGCAGCTCCCTGTAAATGTTTCACTGCTGCCCGAAAGAATGAGACCATTCGGCCCTTCGAGCCTGTTCCACCATTCAGTTAGATCAGAGCTAATCTGAATCTTAACTCCATTGACCTGCCTTGGTGCGATAGCCCTTAATACCCTTAGCCAACAAAAATCCACCAATCTCAGTTTTGAAATTCTCATTAACTCCACCCCCGCCAGCCTCAAAGGTTCTTTTGCTGGGAGAGAGTTCCAGATTTTCCACTCCCCTTTGTGTGAAGCAGTGTTTCCTGACATCACCCTGAACAGACTGGCTCAAATCTCTAATACTTCCTCCCTATTGACCCTATCGTTCCTTAAATCACCTTCACGGTGTCAATTAGATCTCCTCTTAATCTTCTAAACTTGAGGGAATACAACCTGTCCCCATAATTTAACCCTTTTAGCCCCAGTATTATTCTGATGAATCTGCACCACACCCACTCCAGGGGCAATGCTGAGGTGCGGTGCCCGGAACTGAACACAGTTACTCCAGATGGGTCTGACTGGAGCTTTATATAAACTGTAACATCAGTTCCTCTCCTTTGTATTCCAGCTCCATCGAGATAAAGACCAATATCCCATTAGCTTTTTGAATTATTGTCCACCATTGATTTCTGTACTTGGATCCTTAAATCTCTCTCTCTGCTCCTTCACAGTTTCTGTTGCTTCTTCATACGGGAAGAGGCACAACGGAGGGGTACACATCGAGAGGGAGGGGGCAATGGAGGGGTACGCACTGACAGAGAGGGGCAATGGAGGGGCACGCACTGACAGGGAGGGGGCAATGGAGGGGCACGCACTGACAGGGAGGGGGCAATGGAGGGGTACACACTGACAGAGAGGGGGCAATGGAGGGGTACACACTGACAGAGAGGGGGCAATGGAGGGGTACACATCGAGAGGGAGGGGGCAATGGAGGGGCACGCACTGACAGGGAGGGGGCAATGGAGGGGTACACACCGAGAGGGAGGTGGCAATGTAGGGGTACACACTGAGAGGGAGGGGGCAATGGAGGGGCACGCACTGACAGGGAGGGGCAATGGAGGGGTACAAACCGAGAGGGAGGGGGCAATGGAGGGGTACACACTGACAGAGAGGGGGTAATGGAGGGGTACACACCGAGAGGGAGGGGGCGATGGAAGGGTACACACCAAGGAGGGGGCAATGGAGGGGTACACATCGAGAGGGAGGGGGCAATGGAGGGGTACGCACTGACAGGGAGGGGGCAATGGAGGGGAACGCACTGACAGAGAGGGGGCAATGGAGGGGTACACACCAAGAGGGAGGGGTCAATGGAGGGGTACACACCGAGAGGGAGGGGGAAATGGAGGGGTACGCACCAAGAGGGAGGGGGCAATGGAGGGGTACACACCGAGAGGGAGGGGGCAATGTAGGGGTACACACTGAGAGGGAGGGGGCAATGGAGGGGTACACACCGAGAGGGAGGGGGCGATGGAAGGGTACACACCAAGGAGGGGGCAATGGAGGGGTACAAACCGAGAGGGAGGGGGCAATGGAGGGGTACGCACCGAGAGGGAGGGGGCAGTGGAGGGCTATGCACTCTCAGTGGCCATCTGTGGGAGATTGTTTGCCTGTGCAGGTGAAATAAACACAGTGGAGTGGGGGGGGTGCGGACTTCAACGCTGCTCCCTTAACTCTGAACTGCAAAAAACTTTTCCCTGGTTGCTGGTTCCACCTGGGCGGACAGTCTCTACGCACACACTCATTCACCCTGTGTACCCCGCCTTTCATCCCTCACTCACCCTGTGTACCCCGCCTTTCATCCCTCACTCACCCTGTGTACCCCGCCTTTCACCCCTCACTCACCCTGTGTACCCCGCCTTTCATCCCTCACTCACCCTGTGTACCCCGCCTTTCATCCCTCACTCCCCCTGTGTACCCCGCCTTTCATCCCTCACTCACCCTGTGTACCCCGCCTTTCATCTCTCACTCTCCGTGTACCCCGCCTTTCATCCCTCACTCACCCTGTGTACCCCGCCTTTCATCCCTCACTCACCCTGTGTACCCCGCCTTTCATCCCTCACTCACCCTGTGTACCCCGCCTTTCATCCCTCACTCACCCTGTGTACCCAGTCTTTCATCCCTCACTCACCCTGTGTACCCAGTCTTTCATCCCTCACTCACCCTGTGTACCCCGCCTTTCATCCCTCACTCTCCCTGTGTACCCCGCCTTTCATCCCTCACTCACCCTGTGTACCCAGTCTTTCATCCTTCACTCACCCTGTGTACCCAGTCTTTCATCCCTCACTCACCCTGTGTACCCCGCCTTTCATCCCTCACTCACCCTGTGTACGCAGTCTTTCATCCCTCACTCACCCTGTGTACCCAGTCTTTCATCCCTCACTCACCCTGTGTACCCCGCCTTTCATCCCTCACTCACCCTGTGTACCCCGCCTTTCATCCCTCACTCACCCTGTGTACCCAGTCTTTCATCCCTCACTCACCCTGTGTACCCAGTCTTTCATCCCTCACTCACCCTGTGTACCCAGTCTTTCATCTCTGTATCCCCAATGCACCTGTCAAGGGCATTAGCCGAAAGGACCAGAACAAAGTTTTTAGCCTTCTTCACACTTTGACAGAGTTTATCATCAAACTTGCCAGCCTCCAGTTTCTCCACATCGATGAAGACACTGAAACCACGGAGCTGCAGATGAACCTTCAAAAGACTGAGAGACAAACAGAGAGAGAGAGAGAAAAGGAGAGACAGAGAGAGGTAGACAGTGAGCGTAATCATTACCAATGGGATACCTATTATACTCATCTCTGATCAAACAGCCGTTTGGATGTGGACAGGTCTTGGTTTATTCTTTCTTGGGGTGTGGGTGTCACTCTCCAGGGTCGCATTTATTGCCCATCCCTGGTGGCCTATACAGAAAGTGGTGGTGAGCACCTTCTCAAATTGCTGCCACGGTAAATGCTCTGATGCAACCAGATTACTCACTGAGTCACCGTGGAGGGCAGCTAAGAGTCACCCACATTGGTATGGGACTGGAGTCACATAGCGGTCAGACTGAGTAAGGACGGCAGGTTCCCCTCCCTGAAGGACATGAATGAACCAGTTTATGGTCATTTGCATGGAGAGTGGGCAATCCCTGTGGGACTGCAAACTGGCACTCTCTGCATGTTGAGCACAGTCGTTTAACCACAACGTCACAATGTTTGCTTAGATAGCTGTAGTCACTGAGTTAGAGTGGACAAGATGAGATAATTCAGAAGCTTGTAAGAAATTCTCTCAATGCAAATCTGTTCATTAGTCCCACATGCGCCAACTCCAAGTTTCCATGTTTCACTTTTCATCACCTGAACCCCACTAAAAAACAGTGACCACAGGGAGTGTGTCCGGTCGGGAGTGTGTCCGGTCGGGAGTGTGTCGTGTCGGGAGTGTGTCCGGTCGGGAGTGTGTCATGTCAGGAGTGTGTCTGGTCGGGAATGTTCTCCTGTCGGGAATGTTCCCCTGTCGGGAATGTTTTCCTGTCGGGAGCGTGTCCTGTCGGGAGTGTGTCCTGTCGGGAGTATGTCCTGTCGGGATTGTGTCCGGTCGGGATTGTTCTCCTGTCGGGATTGTTCTCCTGTCGGGACTGTGTCCTGTCGGGATTGTACTCCTGTCGGGACCGTGTCCTGTCGAGATTGTGTCCGGTCGGGACCGTGTCCTGTCGAGATTGTGTCCGGTCGGCAGTGTGTCCTGTCGGGATTGTTCTCCTGTCGGGAGTGTTCTCCTGTCGGGAGTGTGTCCTGTCGGGAGTGTGTCCTGTGGGGATTGTTCTCCTGTCGGGAGTGTTCTCCTGTCGGGAGTGTGTCCTGTCGGGAGTGTGTCCTGTTGGGAGTGTTCTCCTGTCGGGAGTGTTCTCCTGTTGGGAGTGCGTCATGTCGGGAGTGTTCTCCTGTCGGGAATGTTCTCCTGTCGGGAGTGTTCTCTTGTTGGGAATGTTCTCCTGTCGGGAGTGTTCTCCTGTCGGGAATGTTCTCCTGTTGGGAGTGTTCTCCTGTCGGGAGTGTGTCATGTCGGGAGTGTTCTCCTGTCGGGAGTGTGTCATGTCGGGAGTGTTCTCCTGTCGGGAGTGTGTCCTGTCGGGAGTGTGTCCTGTCGGGAGTGTTCTCCTGTCGGGAGTGTGTCATGTCGGGAGTGTTCTCCTGTCGGGAGTGTGTCATGTCGGGAGTGTTCTCCTGTCGGGAGTGTGTCCTGTCGGGAGTGTGTCATGTCGGGAGTGTTCTCCTGTCAGGAGTGTGTCCTGTCGGGAGTGTTCTCCTGTCGGGAGTGTGTCATGTCGGGAGTGTGTCCTGTTGAGAGTGTGTCATGTCAGGAGTGTTCTCCTGTCGGGAATGTTCTCCTGTCGGGAGTGTTCTCCTGTCGGGAATGTTCTCCTGTCGGGAGTGTGTCGTGTTGGGAGTGTGTCCTGTCGGCAGTGTTCTCCTGTTGGGAATGCTCTCCTGTCGGGAGTGTTCTCCTGTTGGGAGAGTGTCCGGTCAGCAGTGTGTCATGTCGGGAGTGTGTCCGGTGACAGAGCTGCTAATAGACATTGGCAAGCTGCCTTTAAATGGCTCCTTCCTGTTTTCCAAAAGTTAACAGCTAGTCTTGCCAAATGAGAGGAACAGGAGGAGATATTCAGCCCTAGAGCTTGTTCAGCCATTCAGCGAGATCATGTCTGACTACGACCTCTCTCCTTTGCCCCATATCCTTTAATATCTTTGGTTAACAAAAATCTGTCAATTTCAGATTAAAAATTACCATTTGATTTAACCTCAATTGCTGTTTGTGGAAGAGAGTTCCAAACTCCTCCCATCCTTTGTGTGAAGAAGTGTTTCCTCTTTGCCGTCTTGAAAGGTCTGCCTCTCATTTTTAGACTCTGCCCCCTAGTCCTAGACTGTCCAACCAGCAGAAATAGTTTCTCAGCTCGCCTATCTGTTCCCCCTATTAAATTAACAACCAGAAAGGAGAGAGAGAGAGGGGGGAAAGTGAGAGAGCTATCACTTTCCAATTCCAAAGGCTGATGACTCTGTCTAAGGATGTTCGAGGAACATACAAACATATGAACATACAAACATTTGAATCAGTAGCAGGAATAGGCCATTCGTCCCCTCGAGCCTGCTCTGCTATTCAATAAGATCATGGCGGACCTGGGTGTGGTCTCAGCTCCACTTTCCTTCCTACCCCCGATAACCTTTGACTCCCTTGTCAATCAAAAATCTAACTCAGCCTTGAATATATTCAATGACTCAGCCTCCACTGCTCCCTGGGGAAGTGAATTCCACAGACCAATGACCCTCGGAGAGAAAAACATTTCTTCTCATCTCTGTCTCAAATGGGAGACCCCTTATTTTTAAACTGTGTCCCTAGTTCTAGTCTCTCCCATGAAGGGAGACACTCTTTCAGCATCTACCTTCTCCCCTCCGAATCTCATACGTTTCAATAATGGAAGGGGTCATCAGCAGTGCTAACAAGCAGCACTTCCTGAGCAATAACCTGCTCACTGATGCTCAGTTTGGGTTCCGCCAGGGCCACTCCGCTGCTGACCTCCTTACAGCCTCAGTTCAAATATGGATGAAAGAGCTGAACTTCACGCCACACAAGTGCCAGGCAATGACCATCTCCAACAAGACAGAATCTAACCATCGCCCCTTGACATTCAATGGCATTACCATCACTGAATCCCCCACTATCAACATCCTGGGGGTTACCATTGACCAGAAACTGAACTGGACTAGCCATATAAATACTGTAGCTACAAAAGCAGGTCAGAGGCTAGGAATCCTGTGACGAGTAACTCACCTCCTGACTCCCCAAAGCCTGTCCACCATCTACAAGGTACAAGTCAGGAGTGTGATGGAATACTCCCCACTTGCCTGGATGAGTGCAGCTCCCACAACACTCAAGAAGCTCGACACTATCCAGGACAAAGCAGCCCACTTGATTGGCACCCCATCCACAAACATTCACTCCCTCCACCACTGACGCACAGTAGCAGCAGTGTGTACCATCTACAAGATGCACTGCAGAAACTCACCAAGGCTCCTTTGACAACGCCTTTCAAACCTACAACCACTACCATCTAGAAGGACAAGGGCAGCAGACAGATGGGAACACCACCACCCATTGGAAGTTCCCCTCCTAGTCACTCACCATCCTGACTTGGAAATATATCGCCGTTCCATCACTGTCGCTGGGTCAAAATCCTGGAACTCCCTCCCTAACAGCACTGTGGGTGTATCTACACCACATGGACTGCAGAAGTTCAAGAAGGAAGCTCACCGCCACCTTCTCAAGGGCAATTAGGGATGGGCAATAAATGCTGCCCTAGCCCAGGAACACCCACGTCCCGTGAATGAATAAAAAATAAGATCTCCTCTCATTCATCTAAACTCCAATCAGGCCCAACCTGTCCAACCATTCCTCATAAGGTAACCCCCCCATCTCAGGTATCAGTCGAGATTGAGCAGCCAATAACAAACTGACAGACTCATAAGGCCCACCTCCCTGAGGCCCTGTCCACCAGAGCAGTGACACTGGATTTCGAGAGCACAAACCTGGCCAGCTGTGATCCTGTGGCCCTGCGGTAACTGATGAAAACATCAGGACTGTCAGAGGAGGGCTGGAGACTGTCCAAGGCAAAACTAGAAGGCAGCAGCTCTGAAAGATAAAAACAGTTTCCCATCAGCCGTGCTTCAATGGTTAATACTCACCTCGGAGTGAGAAGACCATGGGTCCAAGTCCCAGTCCAGAGAATCGAGCACAAAATCCAAAGCAGTACTGAGGGAATGCGGCACTGTCGGAGGGTCAGTACTGAGGGAGTGCCGCACTGTCGAAGGGTCAGTACTGAGGGGGTGCCGCACTGTCGAAGGGTCAGTACTGAGGGAGTGCCGCACTGTCGGAAGGTCAGTACTGAGGGAGTGCTGCATTGTCAGAGGGTCAGTACTGAGGGAGTGCCGCACTGTCGGAGGGTCAGTACTGAGGGAGTGCCACACAGTCGGAGGGTCAGTACTGAGGGAGTGCCGCACTGTCAGAGGGTCAGTACTGAGGGAGTGCCGCACTGTCGGAGGGTCAGTACTGAGGGAGTGCCGCACTGTCGGAAGGTCAGTACTGAGGGAGTGCCGCACTGTCGGAAGGTCAGTACTGAGGGAGCACTGCACTGTTGCAGGGTCAGTACTGAGGGAGTGCTGCACTGTCAGAGGGTCAGTAGTGAGGGAGTGCTGCACTGTCGGATGGTCAGTACTGAGGGAGCGCCGCACTGTCAGAGGGTCAGTAGTCAGGGAGTGCTGCACTGTTGGATGGTCAGTACCGAGGGAGTGCTGCACTGTCGGACGGTCAGTACTGAGGGAGCGCCGCACTGTCAGAGGGTCTGTACTGAGGGAGTGCTGCACTGTTGGACGGTCAGTACTGAGGAAGTGCTGCACTGTCGGAGGGTCAGTACTGAGGGAGTGCTGCACTGTCGGAAGATCAGTACTGAGGGAATGCTGCACTGTTAGTGGGTCAGTACTGAGGGAGTGCTGCACTGTCGAAAGGTCAGTACTGAGGGAGTGCTGCACTCTCGGAGTCAGTACTGAGGGAGTGCTGCACTGTCAAAGGTGATGTGTTTCAGAGGAAACACGAAACAAAGCTAAAGTTCATGGCGGATGGATTATGAGGTGTCAGGGGAGCACTGGAGTAGTCGAATCTGGAAGTGACGAAGGCATGGATGAGGGTTTCAGTGGTGGATGAGCTGAGGTGGGAGATGATGTCCCCTGGTGGAGTCGTGTGTTACTGACATGCAGTGGAATATTGAGGAGTCAGTGCTGAGAGATTGGGGAATCCCTTGGCTGTATTGAGTTGCCTGACTCCTGCTTTACCTCTTCCTGCAGCCAGGATCCTGCTTCGATGAAATCCAATCTCGATCTGACAATCCGATTGCAGCTGCTGGTCTGTCACCTCGGGTAATGTCACCCTCCCAATCCCGCAGTGCACCAGATTGTAGGTATACTGTCGAAAGCACGGATCGATGCTGCCCAGCCAATCAGCCAGATTACTGGGGTCACAGGTAGAGTAGTTGGCGTAAGTCTTTAATTCGGTCAACTCTCGGACAAATCTTTAAAAGAGAAAGAATTTTTGTCATTCGAATCAAATCGTTTCAAATGGCAAGTTGGACACAAAGTAAAGCTCCCTCTACACTGTCCCCATCAAACACTCCCAGGACAGGTGCAGCATGGGGTTAGATACAGAGTAAAGCTACTTCTACACTGTCCCATCAAAGGGTCACCTTGGGATGTTTTCTCACCTTCTGCGTGTTACGCTGGACGATATTCCCAAATCTTCCCGTAATTCTGAATCAGTAATCATCAGGAGGAGATCCCCATCGACCTGCAGTTCCTGACAAATAGAGAAAACTGATTATTACTTACTGCAACGGGTTAAATGACAGATGTACACACACACACATACACACACACACACACACACACATATATACACACACAGTGACACACACACACACGCACACCAACTCTCACACACGCTCACACACATACCCTGATACACATACCCTCACACACATACCCTCACACTCACATTCACACACACGCTCACACACTCATTCTCACATACACACACACACCCTCACACACATTCATCCTCACATGCACACACTCACCCTCACAGCAACACACGCACACACCCTCACCCACCCACACACACACACCCTCACACATACAGTGACACACATAGTGACACACACACACACACACACACAGTGACACACACACACACACAAACATACACACTTACCCACACACACCCCCACACACACAGATTCACACATAAACACACCAAGGTATATACATTCACAAACACACACTCACGCATACACACACTCACGCACGCACACACTCATGCACACACTCATCCTCACACACACATGCTCACCCACCCACCCACACACCCCTACACACTCCCACACCCCCACACACTCATCCTCACAAACACACACTCACAGACACAATGACACACACACAGCGACACACATACACACACACACACACACCCTCACACCCACAAACACACACACAAAAACACACACAGTGACACACACACACAAACACGCACACACACACACTCACCCTCACCCACCCACACACACACACTCACACTCCCTCACCCACCCACACACACACACTCACACTCTCCTCCTCATACTCTCACACAGAGACGCCCTCACACCAACACACACACACACACACACACACACATAGTGAAATACACACACACACACACACACACACACAATCATGTCTTTGTGTATCTGTTCCTATGTATTCGGTGCGAGTGAGTGTGTCTGGGTATGTTTTAGTATGGAGTTTACAAGCAGAATGCAATGATAAGGCAGACCAGGCCATTCGGCCCTTCTGTCAGTTTAGCCATTCCCTGGACCCTGTGACGATGCTCCCCTGCTTACCAAGAATCTCTCGCAGCAGTCCATGAATCCAATCTGTTGGAGCCAGGTTTGAACTTCGCCGGGTTTCCAGTTCGGGACAGTCGGAGAAAGTCGTCGAGGGATCTTTTCTCCTATCAGTTGCAGGGCTTTCTTAGCGAGGGTGGAAATGGTGGAGTTGCCAGAGTAACTAACCAATCTCTTCAGACTTTGTGTGGCTCCAATCTCATGGAATATCTGAAACATACCAAAAACATTCACATAATCAAAATACAGCTGGGAATCTGAAATAAACATAGAAAAGAAACACAGATAATTCTTCTCTAAAGAGGGGTCATATTGGGCTGAAACGTTAATTCTGTTTCTCTCTCCACAGTTGGGATTTTCAAGCACTTTCTGTTTTATTTAAAAGTGAGGGGCATGTAGGAGGGGGAGGGGGAGAGAGGGCAGAGAGAGGGGGAGAAGGGAGAGAAGGTGGAGAGAGGGAGAAAGGGGGATGGGGAAAAGAGAGGGCGAGAGAGAGAGGTGGGGGAGAGAAAGAGCGGGAGAGAGGTGGGGGTAGGGAGAGGGAGTAGAAGAGAGGGGAAGAAAGGGGGAGAGGGGCACAGAGAGAAGGAGAGAAAAAGAGAGAGGACAGGAAGATAGGAAAAGGTGGAGGGGTAGCTCTGTTAATTAAGGATGGCCTTTGGACATCAGAGAGAGATGACCTTAGTTATAAAGATCAAGATATGGAATCAGTTTAGATGGGAATAAGAAATAGTAAGGGTAGGAAGTCACTTGTGGGAGTAGCTTATAGGCCCCATAACAGTAACCACACTGTAGGATGGGGTATGCAGGAAGAAATAATGGGAGTTTGTGAGAAAGGTACAGTGATAATTTGGGGTTATTTTAATCTACACATAGATTGGATGAATCAGATTTGAAAGCTAGCCCGGAAGATGAATTCATTGAGTATTTTTGGGTCAGTTTCTTAAAGCAGCACATTCTACAGCCAAGCAGGGTGAAAGTTATTCTTGATCTAGTAATGTGCAATGAGACAGGATTAATTAATGACCTCATAGTAAAGGAGCCCCTAGGTAGCAGTGATCATAACATTATTGAATTTTGGGAGAGAAGGGTGGGTCTAAAACTAGTGTTTTAAACTTAAATAGGGGCAGTTTTGAGGTTATGAAGACAGAGGTGGCTGAAGTGAACTGGGGAATTAGATACGTGAGTCGAGATGCAGTGGCATACTCAGCAAAGATACATTCCAGTGAGAGAGAAAGACTCTAGGAGATAAATGCACCATCCATGGCTAACTAACTAAGTGAAATATAGTATCAAATTGAAAGTAAAAGCATATAATTCCGTGAAGATGAGTGGCAGGTCAGAAGATTGGACAGAATATAAAGAACAGCAAAGAATGGCAAAAAAATAATGAGGATGGAGAAATTAGAGCACAAGAGAAAGCTAGCTAGAAATATAAAACAGATAGTAAGCATTTCTACAAGCATTTAAAAAAGGAAAGATTAACTAAGGTGAGCTTGGTCCTCTAGACAGTGAGAATGGGGAATTAATAATGGAAAATAAGGAAATGACAGATGAATTGAACAGATATTTTATATCTGTCTTCACTGTAGAGGATGCGAATAACACCCCAGGAATAATTGTGAATCAAGAGAGGGAGGAAATTAAACAATTACAATCACCAGGGAAAGAGCACTGAGAAAATTATTAGAACTAAAAAGCTGACAAATCCCCAGGTTCTGATGGATTTCATTCTGGGGTCTTAAAAGAAATAGCTGCCGAGATAGTAGATGCATTGGCTTTAATTTTCCAAATATCCCTAGATTCGGGAAAGGTCACATCAGATTGGAAAATAGCAAATGTCAGTCCTCTATTCAAGAAAGGAGGGAGACAGAAAGCAGGAAACTACAGGCCAGTTGGCTTAACATCTGTCATAGGGAAATTGCTGGAATCTATTATTTTGGAGGTTATAGCAGGGCACTTGGAATATAAAGTAAGGATTTTTGCTACAGTTGTATATGGTGTTGGTGAGACCACATCTGGAGTACTATGTACATTTTTGGTTTCCTTATTTAAGGATATAAATGCGTTAGAAGCAGTTCAGAGAAGGTTCACTCGACTAATACCTGAGATTGCGGGGGGGTGTTATCTTATGAAGAAAGTTTAAACAGGCTGGTCCCAAATCTGTTGGAGTTTAGAAGAATGGATCTTATTGAAACACGTAAGATTCTGAGGGGACTTGACAGGGTGGATACTGAGAGGCTGTTTCCCCTTCTGAGAGAGGCTAGATCCAGGGGACACAGTTTAAAAATAAGGCCCTCCCATTTAAGGCGGAGATGAGGAGAAATTTTTTTCTCTCAGAGAATCGTGAGTCTTTAGAGCTCGGAGGGCAGTGGAGGCGGGGTCACTGAATATTTTTAAGGCAGAGGTAGATAGATTCTTGACTGAGAAGGGAATCTAAGGTTATCGGGGTTCGGAGGGGGAATGCGGAGTTGAGGCCACAATCAGCTCAGCCATGATCTTATTGAGTGGCAAAGGAGGCTCGAGGGGCCTAATGGCCTACTCCTGATTTGAGTGTGCGTACGTTCATCTCACTCCTCCATGGTCCCTCAATCCCCTCTACAACCCTCTGACTTCTCACTCCCTGCTTCTTATTTCTCCTCCCACACTCTCTGCATTCCCCCTCTCCTCACTCTCTCTCTCTCTCTCGCTGCACACTCTGTCCCTCCGTTGGTACCTGTGTCTTTCTCTGTTTGAGTTTGATACCAGCTTCGACACACAGGTAGAAAGCTGCCATGCACTGAGCCTCAATCCGTGAACTGTCTAATAGCTGCACCAGTCGCTGGAGGTCACAGGCTGTACGTCCCTGTGAGTTGTCTGTGCTGTGCTGCCAATTGTGTGCAAACTCTTCTAGGTGAAGGGAAGCGATGAAAGGCTCCACCAGGTCCAGGGTCCCAGACTTCTCCACCTCCTTCTCGATCTCCTTGTTGGTTGCCAGGACGGTGATGGCCAGACAGGCGTGAAATCGGACCAACTGATCCTTGGAGAAGGCCAGGGGAAAGAGCCAATCGGCAGTTTTCTTCTCGATCATGAGGCGCTGATTGGCGTTTCCGCCATGCATGGCACAGTTGGCTAGCGCAATGGAGCAGTGTTGCAGAATGGTGGAATCTCTGCTGCGGCACCAGTACAGGATGGAGTCCAAGCCTCCATTGGTGATGAGCAGGTAGGATGTTTCTTCCGTGTGTTTGAACATGTGACGCAGGATCCCTGTGACCACTATCGCCAACTGAGCATCATCACGATCCTTGGCCAATTCCAGAATCTCTCCCAGGCCCGTGCGAGCCAATCGGTCCCTGTGAGGAGATACAAATCACAGTAACATCAGCCCGGCAATGAGACAACCAGCCAGGAGCAATATTGAATTATTCACCAATAACAAACGGACATATGAATTAGGAGCAGGATTAGGTCATTCAGCCCCTCAAACCTGCTCCGCCATTCAATAAGATCAAGGCTGATCTGACTGTAACCTCAACTCCACATTCCCGCCTACCCTCAATAACTTTTCACCCCCTTGTTAATCAAGAATCTATCTAGCTCTGCCTTAAAAATATTCAAAGACTTTGCTTCCACCGCTTATTGAGGAACAGAGTCCCAAAGACTCACAACCCTCAGAGAAAAAATCTCTCCCCACCTCCTCACGTTCTACAATTCTGGCACCAACTGATGCAATAATAAGAATCATTCCCCCTTCACCTCTCGTTCCATTTTGATATTTCTGACTTTCATCTGTTATCATTCTATTTACCATAAGATGCTAAGACGTAGGAACAGAAGTAGTTCATTCGACCCACCAAGTCTGCTCTGCCATTCAATGAGATCATGGTTGATCTGATAATCCTGAACTCCGCTTTCCTGCCTTTTCCCCATAACCCTTGATTCCCTTACTGATTAAAAATCTGTCGATCTCAACCTTGAATATACGTAATGCCCTAGCCTCTGCAGCCCTCTGTGGTAAATAACTCCACAGATTCACTACCCTCTGAGAGAAGAAATTCCTCCTCATCTCTGTCTTAAATGGACGACCCCTTACTCTGAGATTACGCCCTCTGGTCCTAGACTCTCCCACAAAGGGAAACAGCCTCTCAGCATCTACCCTGTCAAGCTCCCTAAGAATCTTATATGTTTCAATAAGGCCACCTCTCATTCTTCTAAACTCCAATGAGTACAGCCCAACCTACTCAACCTCTGCTCAGAAGAAAATCCCTCCATACCCGGGATCAACCTAGTGAATCTTCTCTGGACTGCCTCCAATGCCAGTACATCTTTCCTTAGATAAGGGGACCAAAACTGTTCACAGTATTCCTAGGTGCACTCTAACTAGTGCCTTGTATAGTTTTAGCAAGACTTCCTTATTTTTATACTCCATTCCCTTTGAAATAAAAACCAACATTCCATTTGCCTTCCCTATTACCTGTTGAACTTGTGTGCTAGCTTTTTGCGATTCATGCACGAGGACCCCAAATCCCTCTATGCTGCCGCTTTCTGAAATCTTTCTCCATTTAAGTAATATTCAGCTCCTCTATTCTTCCTTCCAAAGTGCATAACCTCACATTTTCCCACATTATATTCCATCTGCCACGTTTTTGCCCGCTTGTAGAGAGGCTCCTCCAGGAGAACAATCAGGGCCTCCTGGGGATACACTTGGACCTGCAAGCCCTCACATCGGCATTGACCTCAGCTGGTCAGTGCCAGTGTGGGAGATGGTCTGAGCATCAACTTTCGCAGCTCGGTGCCCATCCATCCACGGTGAGCAGGGAGGTCCAAAACGACCTCACGTCAGCGCAAGAGCTGGCTGTCGTCTTTGCGGGCTCCTCTTGGGGTACTCTGGATGAGAGCAGCAGCTCCTCCACCCCTCTGCCAGTGACCGTGGGATCAGATGAGGCCGTGGTGACTGGGGAGATGCCAGCCGTGGCACTGGCCACTCCCTCCCAGGCGGGGCCATCGAAGGCTCCACAGGCCAAAGGACGCCCGCCAAGGTCATCGAGACCAACAGGACAGCAAAGTGAGCAGGCTGTCTAG